>NC_080794.1:23295074-23616472 GCF_028018385.1 Neofelis nebulosa | reverse complement strand
GGTCAGCCTCTCCTGTGCAACCGGTGGCTGCTGTCCCGCTTGCTTGGATTGTTTTCAGTGCGTCCGGCCAGCCATCCTTAGAGGAGGCGAACAGAACCTTTCTCCACTGGTGCTGAGGGGAGGCCCACAGCCTAGTCTCTGTGCTTCAGGGCCATGGCTCTGGTTTTCAGGCCAGGATGCTCTCGGAAGCTTAAGTTAAAGCTATTTGTAAACATTTTCAGGAGAATAAAATAATGTCCATTAATTTAAAATTTTTTAATTAGGGTAGCCTGGGTGGCTCAGTTGGTTGAGCGTCTGACTCTTGACCTCGGCTCAGGTCACGATCTCATGGTTTGTGGGTTTGAGGCCCGCATCGAGCCCTGGGCTGACAGCACAGACCCTGCTTGGGATTCTCTCTCTCCATTCCCCCACTCACGCATGTGCTCTATCTCAAAATAAAGTTAACAAAAATAAAAAAATTTTTTCACTTGTAATTAAAGCAGTGAGTAAGGCATTGTCACATTGCAAAAACAGAGGGCTAACGTTGTCTTAGTCTCCAACATCTTATTTTCTTTTTTATTCATGTTAATTTTTAAACCCACGGGGCTGTGGGTGTGCACTTGGTGGCCCAGCTGCCCAGCCCCCCAAGCTTAGAGCTGTCACACTGTGGCCAGAGAACTTGTTGGGTAGCCTCTGAGACCGTTCTTCCAAGCATCTGTGACCCCGGGCCCTGCTCTTTCATGTGGAATCTTAGGAAGGCCACACCATGTCCATTCCCCAGGAAGAGGGGTGCTGATGAGATCCACGGGAGACTGACCCTATTTTGTGCTATGAGTCACCAGTGTCCTTCTGTCTCCCTTTTCCCCAAAGGTGATTTTCCTCTTGTTTTCATTTGGGTTGTCTGTGTTTCTTACAATCGCCTGTGTGGGCTTCACTCCTCATTGACCACACCTTTCTGAATGATATAAGTGGAAAGGAGCAGAGATGGGGGCCAAGACCGTGAAAGTTTCTGGGCACCATGAGCACACCAAGGAAGAGACTATCTTAATGCTGGTGTGAAATTGGTCTTTTGAAAGGCAGAGACACAGACCAGGGGGACACAGCTTTCCTGTGAACCCACACTGGCACGATTTGGTCTGTCTTGGGAGCTGATGTTCCCACAACACGTGACCCTGTGCTTCTATACATGTGTTCGCGTAGGTACGTGGTGGCTTAGAATCTCCCATCACAAACAGTTCCTGTATTGATGATTCTAGCATCTTGTCTTCAAGAGCAGAGATTTCATCAGGGGACTTGGTCACCTATGCTCTCTGCTAGTGGGCGTTCCTGCCACACACCATGTCTTGGAATACTTCTGACCTTAAACTCCCCTCCACGACTCTAATTTTCCTGCTCTGTCACTGCCCGTGGGATATACTGGGGAGCTGTTTTCTAAGTCCCATATTCTCACGAGAGGCCCCAAATAGGAGAGCCGAGGGATTGTCCCGTGGGAGAGCGGGCCCTGCACCTGACTCGGCATGGCCTTACACTGCCACTTCTCCCGGTGGTGTTTCCTAGTCAGGAAGTGTAGGTAAAAGGAACCTTGAAACTGTGCTCAGAGTTTTCTTTAGGCTTCACCGGCTTCCGATTGGACCTTCCCGTCCCTACTGTGAGGGACCATCCCTCTGATCTGTTTGGTCACCTGCGGTGCTCGACTTCCTTGGCCCCAATATCTTTCAGGAAAATGAAGCTGTTCTTGGCTGAAGCAGAGCCAGGAAATCATTCCCAAAAGAGGGTGAAGTCTGTCGTGTGGGTATTTTAGACACAAGTGTAGGTTCCTCCCTGACTTGCTGAGCCCACACCTTCCACAGAAGCCACATGAGGATGTCGAGGCCCTGGGAGCCGACTCCCGAGCCGGTGAAGTCACCATTGCTCTCATCGTCGTTTCTGTTCCCGTGGCTTTGAAACATGCTGGATGTTGGGAGAACCCCTGGGACAGTTGTGGGCACCCTGTGGCCGTTCCAGGTGTTGGAGCCGGTTCTACCCCCATCACCATTCCCAAGGACACTGGGCAGTGGCCAGGGCCGGTTTGCTTTTTCGGTATACTCTGGGATTGTCATCCAGATGTGTGGATGTGGTGACCCCTGGACAGCCCTGTGGAGTGGCCTTTGTACCATTTTGTGGTCCCCTGATTGTGACAGCTCTAAAGGCTTCTTGACCTGCCATATTTTGACCACAGCTTGGGATCTGCTTCACTATTCCCGGTGTTAATTGTAGAAAGGGGCTTTAGATGATAAATTCTGATAGTCTCTTAGGTCACCTTCAAGTATCTAAGAATATGTAAACCCAGTAGTACTTCAAGTAAAGAGATGCTGTCTAAACATTTTGCCTCACTGTCTTTGACTAGCGTCCTCAGAGTCTCTGGGATGTGGGATTGTTGACTTGCTTTCCACCTCTGCTATGAGCTGAGGCTTGGAAAGTGCTTCTCCTAATCCCGCTACCTGATGAAAGAGAACCTTTTCACCATATGAATATAGAAAATTCCAAGTTTCGTACACCTACTGTTGGATTTGGGATGACTCACTGGCCCGGAGCACATTAGTTTCTGTTTTCCCTGTAAACTTGACTCTGAGCCCTACTGACAAGATGCACCTGGCAGACTAAGGGGAGACTGGCAAAGGCAGGGACTGGGGGTGTGGAGGAATGGGGCCTAGTGGTGTAGAGATCCCACCAGGTGACCTCACGTGTCACCTTACAAGGCACCGGCGCCCTCCCACAATTCCCAGTTCTTTCTCTTCCCTTCCCTTCCCTTCCCTTCCCTTCCCTTCCCTTCCCTTCCCTTCCCTTCCCTTCCCTTCCCTTAACTTCCCTTCCCCTCCTTCCCTTCAAGCATACAGAAGTTGAGAGAGAATGAGTTTTAAGAACACCAGACCCTCAAGAAAAAGAGCTTGAAAGAGGAACAAAAGCCTCTCATGGTTATGGCAGGAAGTTTGGCACGTGGCAGGACTGGATGGACAAGGTCAGTGTTGGCAGCATGTGCCGTTTCACTTCGGGCACAGAGTTGGCGAAGTAGGGGCTCAGACTTCTTGCAGAAGAGCTTTGAGTCCATGCGCTGAAGGTGAGATCCTCCTCTGTTGACTGACCTTTCTCATGAGGTGTTCCTGCGTCTTAGAAGCTCTTTTAGGATTCTCATGTGTGCCGGGGTGTGGGCAATGTGGCAGAAGGCCTTACTGGGGGGTGGGGGGGGGGCTCTGGGTGGAGGACGGAAGCCCAGAAGCATCTTGAGTGTGGGTGTTGGTGTCACTGCTGCCCCCAGTTCACCACGAGCCTAATCTGGGCCAGTGTGTAGACCAGAACCAGATCAGAGACTCTCCTTCACGGCGTAGGCGAGACTTCAGCCAGCTGGTGCCAGAACCAGACCTGAGGCTGTCCTTCAGTGTGCGGGCAAGGCTTCAGCCAGCAGGTGCTTTGCTGTCCTTCAGGCATTGACGACCTGGCCCTCTGTGTAGTCACTTCCTGTGAGTCCGGGAGAGAGCACTCACTGAGGACAGTGGGCGAGCCTCCTCTGCCATCCAGCTATAGGGCTCAGCATGGTTGACTGCACACATCAGCGTTTGGTGGCACTTTGAATCCTCTGTCCTGAGACACCGGAGCTCTTCTGCTCTATTCCACGCCCCATGCAAGAGACTCAGGTGTAGCGGGGTGGTGTTACATGTTTCTCCAGCGAGGTACCTATATACATTCTGCAGACCTCCCTGTGGATGTGAATTTCCCAGTTTGAGCAGTGTCTCTTATTCGGACCCAAGAGATGTCTGCCTCTGTTGTGCATAGAAGGGAAGCCATCAGCTGATATGGAATTTCTGGTCTATAATTCTAACCTGTCCCTTGTAATTCCAGATGCTGCTCGGATCGGACTCAGTGTTGAGCCAAGTGCAGAACTGCACCACTGGGTCACAGTGAGCCACGCTGAACTGTGTTCACACAGAGCAGATATTTGGGGCGTCCTAGGGGCACCGCACACCAGGTCTGGAATTTGCCTACGCTGGGGTTGGACAAAGAGTGAGCTACAGGAAACAGACAGGGACGTTTCCTGGTGTGACTGTCATTCCTGGAGATATCTAGACATGCAGAGTGGGGAGTGGAATCATCTTTGGATTCTACAAAGTTGCCTGGTTGCCTTTTGCAGTACAGACAACCCGTCACCCCCGCGTGCTTGGGACAGTGAGAGAAACAGGTAGAGGACTTTCCTTCCTGAAACAAAGCCTGTGCCCATGGGGTTGTAGGGATTTGAAACAGAGAGAAATTCATGGTCTGTCTGGGTCTCTAGCTTTGGGTTGGCAAAATGACACATTGGGGCAAACAATGAATCTATCAAGGAGAAGCTTGATGGCAGTAACAACAAAGCTGTCACTGCTGGCTTCTCTGCTTCTGTTGTCCTCTCAACACCTTGAGCTCTGGCCTTACTAGGCCCCGAAGCTTCCCTGAGGAGCCCTCCTTCCCGCCAGCCTGTCTGCTGCTGCCTTTCCCCCGTGTCTTCTGCCTGTGGTCCTTCACTCACCCTGGACATTACTGTATTTCCGTGGAGGCTCTCTGGGGCTGGGACCTGTCCTCCTTACCTCGTGCCTGGCCTGGCACCGTGCAGGCGCTCAGCGATATCTCATGAGTTACCAGCCGCTGCGGTGATGGTACCCAGACAGCTGACGGAAATGCCCAGGTGTCTACACCTGGTATAGTGGGGAGACTGCCCTTACAGATGAATTTGGTGGGGTGCTGCCATGGGCTCACAGCCCCTCTCTCCGTGCCTCCCTGCACCTGTAGGCAAGCTTGGCTTCCAGCTCTTCCAGATTGGACCAACTTGTCAGAAATCTAGGTGGCTCAGTCTATTATGTGTCTGACTCCCGGTTTCGGCTCAGGTCATGATCTCACGGTTCCTGGGTTTGAGCACTGCATCGGGCTGTCTCCTGTCAGTGCAGAGCCTCCTAGGGATTCTCTCTCTCTCAATATCTCTGCCCTCCCTGAAATGCTCTGTCTTTGTCTCACACACACAAAAAAATAAAGATGAAAAAATGAGACTCAAAAATACGTACCTCTGAAGTTCTTTGTAACCTGTCCTCTCTGAGTTGGAAAGAGCCCTGAGATCCCTGTGTTAAGATTTGAGGAGAATGTGATGGAGTCTTGGAGAGGAAAACTCTGCTCAGGCAGGCACGTGTTTGCATGAGTGTGGCCTGGGTAGGTGTGGCAGCCGTCAGTCCCCAGTGTGCACTGCTGTCTGGTATCCTGCCCTTGTCTGCGGGTGAGCCAGTGAGGCGGACCTCATTCCTGCTCTCGCTCCTGGGCTCCTTCCTGGCCTTGGGCCAACCCCCTGCCTGGACCATGACACTAGGCTTCCAGACCACGCCCTCCCTGGTGCTGATGCCTAGTTATACGCATGATTTTCTCAGTTGGATCAACCTGTTTTGATTAAAGAAAAAACTTGGAAAAATTGCCACTCTGCATCTCTGGCAGTACTCTTAGAAAAGCTCTCTTACAACTTCTTTCTGCTAAGTTTTGTGCTGGGGAGTCCCTTCCGCAGGCTGTCCTCCAGGGGAGCTTTGTCAGCACTTTTGAGTAGAAGCCTGGAGGCTGTGGGAGTCCAGGGTGCCTCAGGTCTCCAGGCAGGATGGACATCAGAGCAGAGCCGTGGAGGGGATAGAGTGGCATGGCTCCGAAGTTTGGAAGAAACCTCGCCGCTCTCTCCCTTGAACTGTGCTGAGAAGGGTCTCCTGATTTCCTCTTCACCCCGGCCTCTCCTGACCCAGGTATCTTGTACGGCCCTGGAGAGACCAGGTGGAGGGGTGTGTATGTGCCGTGTCCCAGGCAGTAAGAGGGAAGGTTCAGATGCCCGCACTGGGTCACACGTCTGGGCCGTCCACACTGGGGACAGAGCCTGGTGCTGGGAGGCCAGGCAGGGCCGGGGGCTGCCTGGGAGCTCGGTAGTCCATATTTTCAGCTTTGGAGGATGTGGGACATCTGGCATTTACTGAATTTGGTGGGCAGATCTCAGAAACGGGCTTATATATAAATGCTCGGTGGGGGCTGTATTCCAGAAGCTTTGTTTACAAAGTGCTGTGGTGCCCGGTGTGGCATGGAGGCTATGGGTGGCCGACCCCGCCGAGGCCAGAGTGGTGGGAAGCCTAGACTTTCCTGCGTGGCAGACCATGTATGTGGATAGAGCAGGTGTTGCAATTGCAGTTTCTGGGTAGAGTGGTGGAGTGCATGGTGTCACCAAGAGCGTGAGTCTGTCTCCGCCTGTCGCCGCAAATCTCTGGTCCTCATTCCTACGCCACACGGTAGGCAAGTGCCTCGCTTTACAGAGCTAGTGATTGTATCGCCATCTGTGGGTGCCAGGTGTCAGACTCGGCTGTGGATGGTCCCGGCCTCGTGGCCCTTTCCCCACGCCCCTCAGATCACAAGCCCCACCTGGTAGGGTCTTGGGTGGCTTCGGGGATCCCTCCTCCACCAGCTTGCACACAGAGCCTGTTCCCAGGAGGAGCCCTGGTGTGGACAAAGGTGGGGCCTGTTCCCCGAGGACCATGCCCGGGGGTGTGTGATACAGCTGCTATGCCCGGCAGCTGACACCTTTGCTCTGTGACCTGTTTCAATCAGCTGTCGGCCACGAGTATCAGTCGAAGCTCTCCAAGCACTCGTCCCAGGTCCAGTCCATCAGGGGCATTGGAGGCAAGTTTGGTGTCCAGGTGGGCAGAGTTGACCAGGTGAGTGAGGCGTCATGGGAACCAGAGTGCAGGTGATGGAGCCCCTCCCTCTAGAGCAGGGTATGCACTGGGCCTCTCGAGATAGCACCTTGACTCAGGCCTGAGGGGTGGCCGTCCAGGTGCAGAGCTTCCAGAAGCCCCCCGCCCCAGTCCCTGCTCGGCAGCTGCTTGGGAATTTTCCTTAAAGTCTCCATCCTGAGGTAGCCTGAGCACAGTTGCCTCCAGTTGTAGCCCTTAACCCACGAAAAGAATGAGGGAGAGGCTCTCACATCTATCAGGCAGAGGAACAGGGAGGAAGAGTCAGCGTTCCCTTTTCAGGGATGGCCTGTGTTTCCTTCAGTGACTGAGTTTTCTCAGGAGGAGGCCTGTTTAGACATTTGTCATCAACATATCCACGGGGAGCTCACCGGCCTGGTTACTGACCAAACACATCCTGCAAGAGGCCCCTGGGCCTGGTTAGCCCTGACGGGCTGAACCTAGGCTAACAGCCGTCCATTTGCCCTGTTTAGTAAGGCCATGCAGTGTTACAGGATCAGTCCTTTCCACATTTTTCAAACCCAATTGTTTCCAGTGGGTTCAAAAGGCATCCTAAGGGAGAATCCTTGCGGACCAAAGAGGAACTCCCACGTTCCACCTAGAGAGAAAAGGAGAGAGAGAGAGAGAAGGTCCATTACCCCTAGAATCCATCCCGACTCCCCAGTAGCATCCCCCACACAGGATGTGTCAGGGGTTCCCGAGATGTGAAAGCGACCCGAGGTATCCCTTGAACGAAATCACTATGACTGCCAACCAGGTGGGGAAGGGCTCCTGAAGGAGGGATGCTAGCCTGCCCACCCCTACCGGCTTCCCCATTGCATTCTAGACAACAGATGGGTGCCTGACTTACAGACCTGCGTCTCCCTTGCTGAGAAGGCAGAGAAGGAACTGCCATTTTCAACCCATGGAAAATACTAGAAGAGTTTGACAAGGGGAAATGACCCAATTTTAAGTAGTAGTTAGTAGAGGACATTGAGGGAAAACAGAAGAGAAATCCATCATGATATAAGTGGCATTTCGACCCGCGTAGTCTTCACAGCGAACCTCCCTAGGAAATGGCGCCCTGTTGGGTTTTAATTCAGTCAGGTACTGGTTTCGGTCAGCTCTCAGTGGAGATCTGGCATGCAGAAGAGGCTAGCCCAGAGATATGGAGGGGGTCACATTCGACCAATGAGGAGGAATCCTCACACACGGGAGTCTTAAGATTGGCAGACATGGTAGTCACTTAGGTGGCTGTCCACTGCCCAAGACAGACAACTGTAGACACGGAAAGGAATAAAGAGAGGGCGTCAAGTTTCTGCATCTCACTGCCATTCTGCCCAAGGTCCTAACTTCCAACCAAAAGGCAGGCTTTCTCCTCCCCGTAGAGTCGCCACAGCCTAGAGGATTGCAGCCAGAGCAATCCCCACAAAAGTGTTCCCATAAGACCCTACTTCTCAAAAATCCCCTGAAATGAGAGTAAATGAGGAAAGAGAAAACATACTCACCAAATTGACACTGAAGCACAGAGTCAAGGTGAGAAGATTCGAAGCCCCACATTGGGACGCCAAAATGATGATGTTTGGGAATGATGGTGGACTGGTCCACAGCTGATGACCAACACAGAATTCTGGAAGACGTCTTTGGTGCAAAAAGGTGGTTTTCTTAATGCCTGGAGGAGCTGTGCTGGGGTCCTACAACTAACTCATCGTTATATTCCCTCAGGTTGGCAGGAGGTCAGGGATGGAATAAGTCTCTAAGGAATTGTGGAAGCAAGGTTTCCAGCACCTTCAGGGGCTAACTGTTACTAGGGAAACACTATTTATGACCCCTTAATAAAACATGAGTCATGAGATCCTTTAAATGTAGATCAGGGGCCATAAGCTTGGAGGATGATTGCCCGCATATGTCTCGGCGAAACTGAGACAAAGGAAGTGGACTTACAGGGTCCTGGAGGTTGGGGTAATGTTAAGCTACAGTTCTCTTTTGCCCCCAGCAAAGAGCCATCATCTAGGCAGCTGAGCTCTTAGAGGGAGGTCATTGTGCTGGTTTCAAGGAGTTGTCGATGGCCTATAGGCATTAAGGGAATTTAATTTTTCCTGTGCCTGAGTTTCCCACATTAGCACGGCAAGGGCTTAAGCCCCTTTCCTTTGTTCTTGAGTAGCAGTGGTGCCCAGGGGATATCCCTCAGACCCACCGTGGGGTGGCAAGGGGGGTTCTAACTTACGCTTTAGCCTCAGCCTGGCTCATGCTCCCTCGTCATGACTCTTACCATGCCAACTGCAGCCTTTTGAGCCCCGAGTGATAAGTGACAGGAGGTCAATGGATCCTTTGGTAAATCAGCCAATGATTGCTTTCAGGTAGCATGGGAGGAGAGTGGGAGCACGATTCCCCAGGGAAGCTTGGTGTCCTATGACTATGGAAAATCTGTGGGTTATAGAGAAATGGAACATATTTTAGCTACACCTAGGAGCCTGAATGTACCAAAAGAAACCCTACATCTGTCATCACACACTGTAGGGGGGTGGGAGCACTTGCCATCTTTGTAGCTTTTCCTGTCCGTAGGTAAAACATTGTTGATCTGGAGGGCAGAGTCCCCATACGAGCTGATGCCCAAGTGTGTAGGACTGGGTTCTGATTCTGTGTAGTTTTTTTTGAGTCGTTTCTTTGGCTTCACCTGCTGGCGAAACGACTGGGCATGCAATATCCCTGAGAGTCTCCGAAAGCAGGATGCTGAGGCAGTCTGTGGCGGGGGCAAAGAGCACAGTAATAGTCACTGCACAAACAAGAGACTTCAATGCCCCAGGTTTTGAGGAGCACAACACGTTTTCGTTGACATCAGAAATTAGTTGTCGGTGGGGGTTGAAAACAACCTTCACGTATGCTCACTGGGAGTTAATGGGCCCTATGTGCAATGAGAAAGAACGCAATCGTGTCATTGGCAGCAATGTGGATGGAACAGGAAGGTGGTAAGCTGAGAGAAATCAGTCAGTCACAGAAACACGCCACCCACACCTGCACAGAGGGAAAGTGCGGCCGGGACCGGTGGCTGGGGACTAGGGCTGGAGGCTGGGGGATGGGAGCGTGGGGCTGGAGAGTGGTAGCTAGGGGCTGCGGTGGAGAGTGTGGGCTGGAGTGCCTGGATACAAGGACAAAGGAGGGGCGGTAGGGACAGAGAGACCCCACACTACAACTATGCACCATTGTGGTCACCAGGCTCTGGCTGCTGTGCTCCTCGGAGACGGTGGTGGAGGCCCATCTGAGAAGAGTGTATCTGGACGAGTGAAGGGGTTAGGAGGAAATGTTGCTTACTTGCGCACTGTGGTTCCGGAACGGCCTTTTCCGGAGAGGTGGCTCGGGAGCTGAGGCTGACCGAGCACTCTCCCAGCAGTCTGACTCCGAGGCCGAAGGCCGGGGTCAAGGAGGAGCTTGGCTTTGTTGTGAGCGATGGAAGCGGAAGCGGAGCCAGGTGAGGCACCAGGCAGCTGGTGTTGGGACAGAACCTACCCCGTGAGGAGTTGGGTTTTCAGATAAGGGCCTGGGGTCATTGTGTCCTCAGGGGGAAGGACTGGCATCATGTTGTTGAATATTTTATGTTTATTTATTTTTTTTCAATATATGAAATTTATTGTCAAATTGGTTTCCATACAACACCCAGTGCTCATCCCAAAAGGTGCCCTCCTCAATACCCATCACCCACCCTCCCCTCCCTCCCACCCCCCATCAACCCCGTTTGTTCTCAGTTTTGAAGAGTCTCTTATGCTTTTGCTCTCCCACTCTAACCTCCTTTTTTTTTTCTTCCTCTCCCCTAGAGGTTTCTGTTAAGTTTCTCAGGATCCACCTAAGAGTGAAACCATATGGTATCTGTCTTCTCTGTATGGCTTATTTCACTTAGCATCACACTCTCCAGTTCCATCCATGTTGTTACAAAGGGCCATATTTCATTCTTTCTCATTGCCACGTAGTACTCCATTGTGGATATAAACCACAATTTCTTTATCCATTCATCAGTTGAGGGACATTTACGCTCTTTCCATCATTTGGCTATTGTTGAGAGTGCTGCTATAAATATTGGGGTACAAGTGCCCCTATGCGTCAGTACTCCTGTATCCCTTGGGCAAATTCCTAGCAGTGCTATTGCTGGGTGATAGGGTAGGTGTATTTTTAATATTTTGAGGAACCTCCACACTGTTTTCCAGAGTGGCTGTACCAATTTGCATTCCCACCAACAGTGCAAGAGAGTTCCCGTTTCTGCACATCCTCTCCAGCATCTATAGTCTCTTGATTTGTTCATTTGGGCCACTCTGACTGGCGTGAGGTGATATCTGAGTGTGGTTTTGATTTGTATTTCCCTGATGGGGAGCGACGTTGAGCATCTTTACATGTGCCTGTTGGGCATCCGGATGTCTTCTTTAGAGAAGTGTCTATTCATGTTTTCTGCCCATTTCTTCACTGGGTGATTTGTTTTTTGGGTGTGGCGTTTGGTGAGCGCTTTATAGATTTTGGATACTAGCCCTTTGTCAGATATGTCATTGGGAAATATCTTTTCCCATTCCGTTGGTTGCCTTTTAGTTTTGTTGGTTGTTTCCTTTGCTGTGCAGAAGCTTTTTATCTTCATAAGGTCCCAGTAATTCATTTTTGCTTTGAATTCCCTTGCCTTTGGGGATGTGTCGAGTAAGAGATAGCTACGGCTGAGGTCAGAGAGGTCTTTTCCTGCTTTCTCCTCTAGGGTTTGGATGGTTTCCTGTCTCACATTCAGGTCCTTTATCCATTTTGAATTTATTTTTGTGAATGGTGTGAGAAAGTGGTCTAGTTTCAACCTTCTGCATGTTGCTGTCCAGTTCTCCCAGCACCATTTGTTAAAGAGACTGTCTTTTTTCCATTGGATGTTCTTTCCTGCTTTGTCAAAGATGAGTTGGCCATACGTTTGTGGGTCTAGTTCTGGGGTTTCTATTCTATTCCATGGGTCTATGTGCCACACTATCTTGTGACTCTTCCTCCAAAGGCAGCAACTGTGGGGTGGAGAGGAGAGTGACATGAGTTCACCGTGCACCCAGACAGAGGAGCACAGCCCTGAAATGACAGCCAGCAACTCATTTGAAAAGCTATGAGCTGTGCTTTGTGCAGCGTCCAAAACGACTTCCTAGGATCGACATAACGCCAGGCGAAAGGGTGGATTCGCGTCCGGGCAGTGGGCCCACTGAGACCCCCAGCCCATCTGCACCGAGGGGTGTACCCTCCCCAGGACCTCCAACCACCAGGAGCCCGGCCACAGAAGGTAGAGGCGGAGACCCAGACCATGTCACCATACACCACGGCCAGCTGAGAAGGAAGGTGCTTGTTTCCTGACGCCATTCAGGGCAAACCCTGGTGAGCATGGAGCCCTCCCATGCACGATTGTGCAAAGCTCTTTGTTTGGGGGAAATGGAGCGAGCTTGTGGCCTAATCCACTGTCACTTCTGGTAGCGATGCAAGGCTGGAATCTACAGGGACGTGTGTAAAATGACAAGGCACCCAACCCCCTGACCCCACACTCGGGTCTGACTTCTGCTTCTCGGGGACATTTCGGTTGAGGTTACAAACTGACGGACTCATCGGCAGCTTACAGACAGTCTGCTCGACACGGTGGAGACACAGTGTCCCTTGGCTGCCGTCACGACAAATGAACCCCTTCTGACTCCATTTTTCCTTCTGTCACAGGTTGTGGGTCTGCGGCTATGTGGCTGTGGGCCCTGAAAAGGACCGTGGAGCCACGGACCCGCCAGCGTTATGACCCTTGACAGGTCCTGGTGGTGAGGCAGGGCCGGATCTCATGAGACACACGTGTAGGACGGGCGAGACAGGCACAGCCAACTGGGTTTGTACCAGGACCTCCGAAGCTGCATGGGGCTCGGGACACCCATGGCGGTCAGCACCAAGTGGAGCTGAGCTCAGGGAAGACACAAGCATAACCAACAATTACAGACACCTGCCTCCTCTCCTGATTTCCATGACAATCATCAGACAACAAAAGGCTACCTTAACAGGCTACAAATTATCCACAGAAATCCAAACAGGGTTTGCTTGCTACTTGCTTCACGCAAGTAGATTTCATACCCAGGTGGAAGCAAGTATATGGAGAAAACAAACGCCAAAACGGAACAGGACAGGCAGCCACACTAGCGACCAGGCTATGAGGTGAGCAGAGACGGAGGGTTCCGGGAGCACACCCTCCCCTGTGTCGCAGCGCAGTCCACACACAGGCCCCCGCCCAGCACTGGGTCCTGCCAGACTTGTGCCTATGGGCCAATTCAGTCTCAGCCAAAACGGGAGACTCCCGCAAGGCTGGGAAGTGCAATGCCCGTGCTGGCCCTGTCCGCATGGACCTGACACCCACTACACATACACCTAGACTTCATCCCCCAAAACCTCCAAAGAGCCCTCCAAGTAGCCATCAGTGAGCTGGGGGAGCAGGCCGTCCTGCCTGGGTGTTCATCACACGACCCTCTGTTCCTTGAGAAAGGCTTGCCACAGAGGAAAAGGCAGCACGAGCCAGCAGAATGCAGGGCGTGCCCTGTGCCCCGTCGCCGATGTGAGCTCCTGATCTCTGAGGACCGTGCACCGATGGGCAGTGTGTGGGCACCCCAAGGGCCATGATTCTTTCGCTGTCCTCACTTACCAGGAGGGCAAGGCAGGAGAAAAAGACGGTGATTAATACACCCCGGTCACAAAACAACCAGTGACCGAACTGGCACTTGAACGCGAGAATTCAACTGAACGGACACACCATCTCTGCAGTGGAGGGGCTCCCCCAGCTGCCGCCCAGCTCTGTATCAGAGGCACGGCCCTGTCAGCACATGGCTGGGAAGGTCTGGGATGGGGGTACGATCCAGGAAGCAAGGCATCCCAGTTATGAGGCGGACTCTCTGGTCGAGGGTTCCGACCCGAGGCACGGCGCTTCCCCTGAGAATGGGCACACCCACATCATTGTCCCCTGGACACAGGAGGTGTCCTGTCCCAGTGAGGGGCACTGTAAATGGGAGAAGGGCGCCCGAGCAAAGGTGGGGTATGTGGCAGAGTGGTTTCTTGGCCAGTGTTTGCCCTGCAAAGTGTCCTCATGCACAGGACCCCGGCTTTCGGGCTCTGGTTGCACATCTGGAAATGGGCTAACCACACAAGCTGTGGCTCGCGGGCATGTCTGTGAGGGCCAGGTAACAGGATCCTAAACCACTGCACACACCAGGTGGCGAACCCGAAGAGCTCATTGAATGCTACTGGCTACGGCTGTCAAAAGCGGTTATCCCGAAATCGAAAGTCTATGGCTCTGCTTCAGTAATTTCTCTTCCTAGAAACTTCTATGTCTCATGGAACTAAGTACGCAGCGCAGCGAGCAAGACACAAACGAGAGACAACGGCGAGCTCTGGTGGCCGTCGCAGGTACCGTGGAAACCGGCCGCCACGCTCGAGTCCCCAGTGGCTCCTGTACTTCCCCGCACACGCCAGCCGCTCGTCCTTACCCAGCTGTGGTGCTCACTGTGAAGAGACGGGCACTCTCCCCCACACCACAGACAAACACGGCTAGGTTGCACTACGAAACCCTTTCGCTTCCTCCGATGCTTCCTTACATCACTAGGCTGACAGAGGCATGCAAAGAAAGGAAGAGAAATCAGATTTACTGCACACTAGGAAGTTAAAATTTCCAAGACAAAACGAGCAAACATATTTTAAAGAGAACAACAGGATGGATATAATTGAGAGAAGATTTAGAAACAACCACGACTGGAAGCAGAACTTTGTGCCACCACACATGTAAACGTGTGTTTACCAGAGACGCTACCAATTATCACTCAGGGACGTAAAACTCCATTACAACATACACAACTCATTAAAACATGGCATCCTGCCAAACAAAGACATCTAACAGGTGCCTATTCTAAACTTTCCTGTAACTGTTCTCCTTGTTGAAAACCAAGTTACACCTTTACAGTATCACCCTAGGGGATGCCGAAGTTCCCGCAACACCTTGTATAACACCAAACAAACCCACTCTGTTAATGCCCTGCTGGACGTGAATGTGAAATCCTGACCTAGAATTTGAGTGACAACCTCTCACAAATCACTGTGCTGGTTACAGGAGGGTGCCCTGGGCAGGTACGTGATAAAAACGGGCTTAGGGGCAGGTGACAGCTTCACTTGTAGGAGTCCTGAGTTTCAGTGTAGAAGGCAGTACTTGTGCTCAGTAAGCCCATGAGATTTGGAGTCCTGAACACGAGCGTCGGCTCCGCAAAGCGTGCTGTCTGTATCGAGCTTCCGTTCAGCTATGCTCAGTGCCTTATGTCTTTTGAAGAAACACTTCGTTTACAAATTATTACCTAGATCAAACCCGTATCCACCTGTACTATACAGTGATACGCTAACGACAATTTATCACTATTGGGGCAAAACCCCACTATCTACTGACAAATGAAGATGCAGGAGAAACAACACGAGCCAGCCACGACTGACCACAGACGCTCCAGGGCAAAACAGCAAACTGACAAAACACAAACCACAGAACTTTTACCCTGTGTCTCCTTCCAGCTAGCACTGCGTCTCTGCTCCCAACCAGAGTTCAAGTCCTCCAGAAAGCTGCCCCTACTGTGTCTACACAGACTCTGGAACTCTGGCGAGTGGGCTTTAGCGCAAGGGCTCCTGGACCAGACCACCGTGCTCCTCGGCCTCCACCTTGCCTGGCCCCACCCAGCACGACCAGGCCACCGCTCTCCCTTTCCCTGAGCACCTGGCTCACTGAGCTCCTTCCACCTTGTCGTGACCGCTTGGTCTCTGCCAGTTCTGTGTCTCTCTCTCCACTGCCACACTGGGCAGTGCCCAGAGACCCACCCTTGGACTCTGGGGCTATCCACAGGTGCCCACCTAGGTACTTGTCAATCATCTGTCAAACAGAAATAGATTACTAACACACATATCGCCTTTACTTCCCTTTCGCTGCTGGTCTCTTCTCACTACACTGTGCACACATAGGGGTGCAGGCCTATCCTCTGACTTTTTATCTATTTATTGCTTTCTTTGTTTTATTTCAAGTGGGGGACGAGCAGAGAGAGGGAGAGAGAGAGAATCCCAAGCAGGCTCTAGGCGCGGTCAGCACAGAGCCCCATGCGGGACTGCGGGGCTCCGGGGCTCGATCTCACAAACCCAGAGATCGTGACATGAGCAGAAATCAGCAGTCGGACGCTTGACCGACTGAGCCACCCGGCGCCCCTCATCTGGGTTTTTCAGTCATGCTGCACCCTAGCTCTGGGACGATGTCTGCACCAAACTTGTTCCATGACTACAGGTGCTCACAACTTACACAAATATATAAAAATATACGCAGCCGAAGAGACAAAGGACAAAAGTACTTAGACTCCAAAGGTGAATTCTTTGTTGTTTAAGGATGAATACACGTGTTCATTTAACCTTCATTAGCGTTTCAAACCCTTACTAATTTGCATTGTGCTGTACTTAACACTAGGTCCTATCTTAATCCACATTGCTACTTGATACAAAGAAAGAACAAAAGCTCTCAAAAGTAAATTCTAAGGCAGCAAAAGAAGAATGGGGGAAGCGGCAAGGAGAAAGCAGCCTATCAGTCCTTTAGTTCCAGAAGAGCCTCACAGACAGGAAAAGGCAGGTGACATTGGAGCTGGCAGGTGGGTCCCACGAGAGCCCCCAGAGGATGGAGGTCCTTGCCTTGGAAGGCTCATGTCGCAGACGGGCCACACGGCCTTTCCGGCGGCGCCGCAACACCGCGCTGCTGCTGCTGCTGCTGCTGGCATCCGTGGGGCTGTCCGCCAGACGGAACCTGGAAGCTGGGATGCTGCCGACGTGCGTCCGCCTGAAATACGGAGGGAAACAATCAACAAACACGCACACACACACCGAGGTTGTTATCTAAAGAAAAGGGGACTTTGTCAGCCAGGCCAAAACCCGTCAATTAGGAAAATGAGGTCACAGAAAAAGGTCTCCAAGGAAGGCATCCTTGCCCCTGGCTCCAGTGCAAGCCCGCTAGCCGGGTCCTGTGGAGACAGGGTCTCCCGGGCCCAGCAGGTGCAACGCATCCCCGCGGCCCAGACGTCCCCGAGGTGGAGCAGCGCCTGCCCCCAGTCAAGCTGTCATCCAGCGTGTCTGCACCACCTCCTGCCCAACTGACCGGGAAGCACTCCTATACGTCCCTCTGGCCTTCACCTGCCATCGGACCACGTGTGCCAAGGCCCTCGCTGTGATGCCAGGTGACCCCAGGTTTTCCTCCACCAGCCACTTTCGGGCGCCCCAGGGGCATCCGCGGCAGGATCAATTGGAACCACACCTCCCAGCTCCCGTACACAGGAGGCAAAAGCGTCTCTGGCCTCTGTGCAGTTAGACTAACAGACAAATGTCCCCCTTGGCCACAGAAGTCTCCAGAAAAGTTCCATGGAGCCCCGAGCCCCTAGGGTGGAGTCACTTAATTGGGCTGTCAGCTGCTCCCCTCAGCAAAGGCTCTGGGCACGAAGCGGTCAGCAACTGTGAAGGAGCACCCGCCAGCCCACGTGCCCGGCCTCAGCCACGGGCTCACCCTCCACACTTGAACCCTGCACGGGAGTCCAGTGGCTCCTTGCTCTCTGGAAAAGAAGAGAAGCTGACTTCCGTTGCACAAATCCCAGTGCGGCCTGAGTGGGCCTGCTTTTGGAGCAGGAGCCTGCACCTAAGGGGGCCCAGTCAGCTACTCGAGGCACTGTCACACCAGAATGACTCTCACCTGGTACCTATTTCTTACAAAGAAGCAAGCAAACCTTTTAATACCTGCTGACAATTACTGTCTGCAGGACGCAGCTCACAAGCCGGCTGACCCGCTCCCTCACAGGCGACTCACCAATGTCCCAACAGACTTAAAGCGATTACATGTCATTCTCCACTCTTTTCAAAAAGCTAAGAAACTGGGAGCACTGCGCTAACCCCACCAATGTGAAGGTGACCTTCACAACCATGGCCACGTGTCCACTCCCATGGTGACCCCACTGGTGTTACCGAAGGGACCACAGCTTCCGGGGACGCTGGGTCCGAATCTGGCACGCTGGACCCCTCCTAGCCCCACCCCATCACTGCCACACTCGGTGGAGGGAGGCCGCAAATAAACCCACCCAAACACGAACAGAACTTTCCCTAACTTCCACGCCTCCTCCCATGGCTGTGAGCTCTGTCATGCCTCCCGGTCTCCTGAGATTCCAAACCTAACCTCTGCAATGAGGTTTCACTTCTCCTTCTTGCCAACTACGAAGCTACCGGCTCCCTGAGCTACATCCAGTCACTCTGCCCATTCGGCCAAAGGATTCCTCTGGAAGATACACAGCAGGTGCTAACATATGTGTTTGTGAGGTGGTTCATGTTAGGCACGGTGAAGGGCAGTGTCCCCCCCCAGCCCCGCCCCATCATCAGTTAGGTGGTACCTGGAAAATGGATCGCATCAGACTACAACACGCTCAGGGTTATTGTGTGTAACTCTGATCCGGTTCGGGTCATACCATAGCACACCCACGGTTCTACATTGGAACCATGAGCTGGTTCAGGTCATACTGGTGACAGAGGGAAGCCGCCCCCAGCCGCATCTCAAACACATCTGTGACCCGGGAAATGTCATACCCGTGGTGAAGCGAAGAGCCTCTCAGTCTTGCCCGCTTTAATTCAGCCCTCAGTGCTTCCATGCTCTGTAGAAGCCGATCCTGCAAAGCAGCAAATGACAACGACACTCACTGCAAGCAAGGTTAACGATTCTTTGCCTCAAGAGTCCGTTCAACACGGAGCACAAACTGGTAGTGGCCAGAGGAGAGGAGAGTAGGGGCGGTGGGCAAAAGAGGTGATGCTGATTAGGAGGCATAAGCATCCAGATATCAAATAAGGCCGTCTCGGGGATGAAAAGCACCGTACAGGGAATACGGTCCATGATACCCTAAGGACTCTGTATGGTGACACACGGTGACCACAGTGATGGTGGTGAGCACAGAGTTACGCGTGCAATTGGTGAAACGGTATGCTGTCTACTTGAAACTGATACAACACTGTAGGTTCATTACACGATGGGGAAATTCAGCAGTTACAAACCCCAAGACCATTGTCTCCAAGAGTCCTCCAGGAAACACCCGGATCACCAAGTGAACGTCCTAAACCCTACTGAACAGTTAGGTCACAGGCCTAGCAAGGTTACAGAGGAGAAACACCGAGCCACTAACACTTGTTCCTAATTATGTAGAGAGGAGCAGGACTTTCTGGGCGGTGGGGGAATAGCCCTTCTGTGCAATAGGCACGTGCTCCTTCGTGGACCCTCCCCAGCCCAGCCTCACGTCTGCACACGCAGCACCAGGGAGCAAAACCGAAGAGGACCTTCGGTCACACAACAACGCCCTAGGCAGTGCCGTCCCAGGCAGCAGACACCGCCGCACGTGGCTAACTGAGTGCCCAAAGTGGGGCTGGTCCCGACCACAGGGGATGGAACTGTGAGACGGCCCGTGGGTTGCAAGGACTGAATGTGGAAAAACATTGTAGAGTAGCTCCTTCATGTCTATACTATTTACATGATACAGTAACACGTTGCCTGCATCGGGCTACATGAAAACTAACATCACCCGTCTGTTTGACCATTTCGAATGCAGCCGCGAGAATCCTTGGGATGACACCCGTGTCACCTGTTACCTTCCTGCTGGGCAACGCTGCACTCAACGAAAGGTTTGCGTGAACATTTTAGCTTTCGAGCGGACCCCCGAAGGGACTCAGAAATCTGAACCCCATAGGCTGCACAGCTCCAACTCCGCCACATGCGTGCCATTCAGACTTGCCAGCGTGGGGCCCCTCGAAAGCACAGTGGTGGCTCGCCTTGGAGGAAGTGTCAGCCCCAGAGGTCACCTGCTCCTTTCCAGTCTCAAGGGATCACTGAATGATTGAGAGATGGAAATACCTTCTCACGTTGCGTTTCTTGTAACTGTTTTTTCAGATTGCCCACTTCTCCTAACGGAGACTTCTGAGAAAGGTACAGTCCTTTAGTGTTGATTCTTTCAAACGTTCCACATGCTAGAGCACGCCTACGTTTCTCTTTACAATAACGCAGCACCACAGAAAAGTCATGGAGTGGATGGCCATACCAACGAACAGGGTCACATGACCACAGAGTGAAATGCTGTCTGTGAAACTGCAGTAACAGCCTTTCCTCATGCTTTGTCCATGTACAATTTCTTCACGGATCAATGTCTGACTGTAAGTATGACAAGTTCCTAAGTTTACTTGCAGCAGGTACACTGGTTCGTACTAGCTTTTAGGGTCTGTGATGCCTCAGTCACTTGGGAAACCTGACCTAAGTTTCGTACATAGAATTCCAATCTCACATACAACTATTCTACCTAAAGGCTGGCCCCAGTGATCAAGGTAGAACCTCACGTGGGGTATAATAACGCACCTCATAATGGGTTTTACCCAAAACAAGTGTGTCGTGTAATTAGCATTGCTCACTGGTGTCTCCAAGTGCCCATCTTAGGGAAGATTCTGGGCTCATCTACAGGGACACAGGTGTCACCAGAACCGGTAGTATCAGGTCCGCACCCAACTGTCACCACCAGAGCTTCTCTCACAGAGATCCTATGATACTGCTTCCCTCCCGTTACACCTCAAGTGTATCCGTTATGATGGTGTAAGAGTCCAGGCTTAGACTCTTTCCAACCCAGATGAAAAGAGGGAAGGCAGGAGATGGAACAGGAGAAACTCTGTTTTCAGCTGCTTAAATGCTTGACAGAACTGCGCACTCCTACCGGTCCGTCTGGACAAAAGAGGTACAAATTAGCTCCCCAGACAAGAACCAGGCTGAAGGTTCCAGCACAGGGGTGGCCAACGAGGGCCTGCTGACCACATCCAGCCACTGCCGGGTCCTATCAACAAAGGGTTATCGACACACGGCCCCTCCCCTTAGTTATATACTGCCTATGGCTGTTTCTGGGCCCATCTTTGATTAGCATGAAGCTAGCTTACTCCTTACCTCTCAGTTAGTAAAAGCCTCACATACTTACTCTCGGGCCCTCCCCAGACCATACTCCTCTTCTAGACAGTAAGACGCACCTTCCCGCACACATACGTCGGGCAGGGACAGGACACTGGGAACTTAACACAGACAGTGGGTAACAGCCTGCAGTTTTCCGCGTGAAAGAATCATTTCTACTTTCTACAGTGGCTGTTAGCCTCTGCTCCACGCTGCTCCTCAGGATCACAACGTGAGCGTCTCCTCTGTGAGGACGGGGGCACTCAGCCGCTGTCTCTCATGTCCTACCTTATCTTCCACAGCAGCCATTCTCTCCTTAAGATGACGCTGAAGACGCTCGTCAGATTCGGAAAGGAGCTGGTCAATAGTGCCCGACAGACATTTATTAGTCTCTTCATTCATTTTTTCTCTCTGCCTTACCTGAAAGAGAAGACGCAGGCTTGAAGCAAAAGTGCGAACATCGGCTCAGACGTGCGAATGACCAGCGGTGCGACCCACACGCACGCCATCCTCGGCTGCCCCTTCCCACGGCACTCTTGGGCGTGCTTGTGCCTCACTGCCAGCACCGACCTCCCGGGACACAGAAACGCAGGAACCTGCTTCCCAGGGGTCATCACTTAGCAGGTGCCTTTGTTTCTGGGAAACAAAACACACATGGGCCCTCACGAATGTCCTCATTATTAGCTCTCAGATGGGCTCAGGAGGCAGATGTACATGCAGGAAAGAGCATATTCTTTTTTTAATTTTTTTTAACGTTTTTTATTTATTTTTGGGACAGAGAGAGACAGAGCATGAACGGGGGAGGGGCAGAGAGAGAGGGAGACACAGAATCGGAAACAGGCTCCAGGCTCCGAGCCATCAGCCCAGAGCCTGACGCGGGGCTCGAACTCACGGACCGCGAGATCGTGACCTGGCTGAAGTCGGACGCTTAACCGACTGCGCCACCCAGGCGCCCCTAAAGAGCATATTCTTAAGGGGATCAGCTTATCTACACACAGGAGGAGGAATATTCTGGGGCGGAAACAGAAGCTCGGATCTGGCCTCAGGGGGAAAGAAATGAATCCATTGACAAAACCGAAAGATAAAAAAAATCCACTTTGGGAAAGATTCAGTGGTGAGAAAGACTTTCACCTGTTTTTCGTGAAATTCCCACATCTCCTGAACGTTTTGTAATGGAACTTGTATTAGAAATTCATAACAAATTACCTCAAGTAATTTCCGAACGTAACCGCAAAGTTCACGGGTCTGTGTTATATACAACTCTCATCAATCGTCTGGTTTAAAAACTCGTTTCTGCCGCATCTCCTGAATTAACCCAAAACAGAAGCGCCGAGGACAGGCCGGCAGGATTCAGGGGCTCCTGCCGGGCGGAGGGCCGTGGGGTACGGACTACACATGTGCCCTGCAGTCGGGGGGCCCAGGGAGGAGGAAGAGCCCACAGGACACACCCGCAGGCTAGGCAATGGACAGTCCCTCCATGCTCGGGCTTCCTCATCTCTAAGCCACACCTGCTGGCACCTCTTTCCTTGGGAGCAGGCAACAGAAAGCACGACCACCTCACCTAACACGCAGCAACGGCCATCACTTGGAAAAGACCCTGGTCACCCCACAAGAAGGGATCAGCACCCAAGTATTTTTCAAGCAAAACAGCTTAAAAGTGTCCTTGGAATTGTCTCAGTTATAATAGAATCCTTATCTCAACACCTGTCCCTCCAAACTACCATACAGTCCTAAAGGCAATGAAGTGCTTCTCTAAGTAGGTGAGGTCGAATTCTCGGCCCAAGAGGCTAGCGTCTGGTTGTGCTCGCTTGTGTGCATGTGGCATGGCAGGCTGGGGTCGGATTGTCTCAGTTATAATAGAATCCTTATCTCAACACCTGTCCCTCCAAACTACCATACAGTCCTAAAGGCAATGAAGTGCTTCTCTAAGTAGGTGAGGTCGAATTCTCGGCCCAAGAGGCTAGCGTCTGGTTGTGCTCGCTTGTGTGCATGTGGCATGGCAGGCTGGGGTCGGCCAACACGAGCCCTCACGCTGGCATCAGAAGCTTCACTCCGCGAGAACTCATGTTTTATTCTCTGACCCTGAGGGCCAAGCACACGAGTTTCTGGTGTAAGTTAAGGGTGAGTGTTTCGAGTTTTCTGGTGAAAACAAAACCTGATGGCCTTGGATGGACGTCCCAAGATGGGGAGGCCGCTGCCTGCTCTGTCTCCTGGGTGTTTCACGTTGACGTCTGACCAGCTACCGCAGGGAAAAATCTCAGGGGATTCAAGGGACACGGGCCTCCCTTTCGTCAAGGCTCGATTACGCTATTCTTCTTCTTAGGAACATCTACCCTGACCTGTGCCTTTCATCTCAAGTAGAAATTCAGGATGTGGGGACCAAGGTCAGGCCCGTGACCTGATTTCAGGACCTCAGTGTCATGTCCTAAGGAAGGAGACCCCTCCTCTAGGCTGCCCTACCCCAGGCCAGTACCTCCGCTTTGGCCAAGGGACACCCACGAGGTCCCGCGTCAACCGTGAGTAGCTGCTAATGAGCTGGTGGGCACAGTGGGCTGTGCGGGTGCCTCCACCCCTAGGCAGCACTGCCTCCGGGGCCCCAACGTCCAGAGAACATTGTCCACATGCTAGGAGTGTTCAGTAGCATCCAACTCGCACAAGAGTCCACTGTACCCCTGATGGGACCGAGAAGGGGCCTGGCGTCCACATGGGGAGAAGTGGGAAACAAGGGACCACTCCCTACCCCCAGACCCCCAGCCTGTGCCTCATCCTCAACCACTTCCAGGTGCATGGCTGCTCTGCTCGCACACGTACCCGCTGCAGTTCTTGGTTCTTTTCCTCCAGCTGGGCCTCCATCTGGCGCAGCCTTTCCTCGATGTTGCCACGCCTCTGCTCGGCCTGTGGGCGACAGCGGGGTCAGAAGAGCTGGCGGCCCCACACCACACGCTGTGCCTACGCACGACATGCTGTGAGCGGCCTTCCGCCTGCTCACAGTCCCTACAGGCCTCATGCGTGCCAGTGGGAAGCAGTGGGCTGCCATGCTGGTGACCGGGGGTAGGCAACGGTCTCGTCCCCACCCCGGGTCCCGGATCCTTGGACAGTGCCTCGTCCCCCGGGAGACACCCCTGGCCACTCAGCACGGACAGGAGGAAGCAGCAAGCAGAAAGAGCAAACAGGCGTGCTAGCTTCCTAAGCTGGGAAGTCACTTCCAACAATTTAGCTTCCTCAGCAGCAGAGTGTCCAAAGACAAACAGTCGGGCTACACGGCTGACCAGGGACAGGAGAGAGGACAGGCGAGAAAACAAACGGAGACTTGACATGCAGATCACAAAGGAGGAGAGGCTCTGTTGGAGCCTGGGCTTATGGGTGCCCAATGCCGCCTGCCCGACTTGATGGCAGCCTTGAGGGTCAGCATCCCGTGATGACACCACCCCCTTCCCACTGGGACCCTCACTGCACTGGAACCGGTGACACAGAAGCACCGACAGGCTCCCTGCTACAGGTTCCCTCAGCCCAGGTTCCGGAAGGACGGACTGGCTGCCCAGTCATGTGCTCCCTCGTCCTGTGTGCATCACTCGATCCCAGCACCGACCACATCATGTCTGGAAACTACCTCTTCAACTGCTGCCTTCCTCTGTGGGTGGTGAGGGCTATGAGAGCTGGGAGGGCAGGGACTGTGTCTGGCACGTTCCTCGACTCTATTTGTTGAACCTCCGAGTGAATTCCTTAAAGATTTATTTCTTACAGGGGTGTCTGGGTGGCTCAGTCAGTCGGGTTCTGACTCTTGGCTTCAGCTCAGGTCATGAACTCAAGGTTTGGGCGTTCGAGCCCTGTGTCACACTCTGTGCTGATAGCATGGAGCCTACTTGGCATTCTATCTCCTTCTTTCTGCCCCTCCCCTGCTCATGTATGTGCCCATGCTCGCTCTCTCTGTCTGTCTCAAAATAAATGAACATTTAAGAATTTTTTAAATAAAAACGATTGTGTTGAAAAGAGGATAGGATTTTCTCATTTCTCGGAAAAATTCTATGCTTTTTTGGTTTCTTTTTTTCCTTCAGTAAGCTCTACACCAAACGGGGTCTCAGACTCATGACCCTGAGATCAAGAGTCCCAAGCTCCACTGACTCAGCCAGCCAGGCACCCCTGTCCTTCTCTTACCCAAGGCTACTACCTTGAGCTTTGAGTCGCTGACTTAACTCTGAAAAGCAGTGAGTCTTAGATGCAGCCAACGGCACACAGCACACATCGGACAAAACCGGAGGGAACAAAACTGAGGATGATGCCTGCCATTTGAAAAGCATTCCGATCTCAGACAAAGTAGCACCGAAAACAGATCTCAGCTGGGTCGCGGAATTTGGCACGCCGACGTTACCGGTGAGAAATGAGATACAAGAACGGACCGCCATGAAAATGACATTCCCACCATGGGACCCAGAAGGAAAGGCGGGCCCCACCTTGCAGAGAGTGGCCACCCTCTGGGCCGGCTCGGCTTCCACCTCGGGCAGCTACTTGGCCTTCCTCGGGGTCTGCTGCAGCTTCCGCTCCGCCACCTCCAGGCGCTCTTGCAACTGGCGGTTTTGATCCGCAGTCTAGGAAATGAAGGCAAAGCATCAAAGTGTAGCAAGTCTTCTCTCCGTTTCCATTTTTAATAAAGTGAAACAAAAGCTAAATGCAGAGATCTACTGTTCGTTCTGACTGAAGCCAACAGTTTGGGAGGTGCTTCAGAGTAAACCTTTCCTGTCTGCAAGGAGTCACCCACTGCCTTGGTCCTCGTTTCACTACGCAAAACATGTCTTGCCAAACTCTTTGCTCTTCTTCAGTATCTTCAAAGAAGTCTTTCAAAAGACAAAGTTCCCACACATTAAAGAAAACCCATCTTCTGGAGGAGCTTGCTCGTTCTTCCTGACAAGTTAAGGAGGGAAGGGTTCGGTCCTAACCCTTCGTGAACATATTTATACTGTGGTCCGAGGGCTCGCTCCATAGGACATTCTGAGGTGGGCACATCAGCCAGCACAGAGCTTCTGAGAGCATGCCTGATGCCAGTTGAGTTCTTTTTGGAAGTGTACCATTATTCAACAAAAGCACTCTCCCTCTTGACCAAAAACGTGGAAAACTTCAACGTGGAAAACTTAGACACGAGATTTTTTGTTAAAGGACTTTTAGGGAAGCCGAGGTGGCTCAGTCGGTTAAGCGGCCAATTCGGCTCAGGTCATGATCTCATAGCTCATGGGGTCAACCCCGCCTCGTGCTCTGTGCTGACAGCTCAGAGCCTGGAGCCTGCTTGGGATTCTGTGTCTCCCTGTCTCCCTCTCTGGCCCTCCACTGCTCATGCTCACTCTCTCTCTCTCTCTCTCTCTCTCTCTCTCTCTCTCTCACTCTGGCTCCCTTTCTCAAAAATAAATAAGCATTAAAAACATATAAAGTCATTTTAAAAATCATGTATAAGGTGAGGTTTTTGCCAGGTTAACGTTTGTTCCCACAGACTCCTTCCATCTTCTGAGTGCATATAGCTCTGTGTGTATATACAGACTGCGTCTCATGCTTTAAAACCCTCAGAATATAAATCACATGCTGTACACAAAGTATTTCACGATCTGCCTTTTACACTCATGATTTGGAACATCTTACGTGCCATCAAACAGCATTCCTCAATGTCATTTTCATGGCTTCCTAGTCTTTCACTTTGATTATCATTTTGGGTCGACTGACACATTTGACAAACACACCAGGCAAACTCACTCTGTTTGGTTTCTTTCCTTTTGATATTTGACTTTTGATAGTCTTGAGAAATATTTTTCACATCATAACACGTTGATGGCAGCCTGGCAATAGAGCCTGTAAGTTGTGTTTGGGGGCGGCCGGAGGTCTCTCTGCAGTCCAGGGCCCTGTGCTCTGGGGGAAGGTTACAGTCGTTTATTTAAAAAGACACGAAGTGTTGATTTCTCCTTATACAACAGCAGGACTGATTTACTCCCACACCACTACTTAAGACTGTCTTCATTGCCATAAGAACACTCAAGTGTGACGAGAATAGGACATGTGAAAGGGTGTGGTGGGACCGTCCTAGCGTGTAGCACTGTCCGCAGCTTAAAGACTGTTTTGAAAACCAAAAGGTAGTATCTTCTATAGCAGGAAGGTGATTTCACAAAGACAGTGCGGCAGGTCCAGTCAGCCCAGGAGTGTCCTGACTTGTGCCCAGTCAGTGTCCTGGCACAAATACGGCCCTGCCTCCCTTTACCGCCTGGGGCAGCCATCTGGGCAGGGGGCCCCCAATGGCTGTCAGGAATGGGGGTAAACAGCTGTAAACAAACTTGCAGAGTGCGGTCATTTTAAAGGGCTGGTAACCTTACTATATATTTTTGGTTTTTATTTCACAATGTGTCCTGTAATTTCCCAGGATGATGATAGAAGCTTCAGGAGGGCACCTTCTTAGAGATAGCAATGTAGATCAAGACACTCTTGACTTACCTGCTGAGTCAGCAGAGACTCTCCCTGCAGACTTCTGGGTCACTTCCTCTCTGTCCTCTATGCAGCCAAAGAAGATGCTGCCGGTCTGTATGTGATGTGCTGCTCTGCCCCAGCCTCTTGGCGGAGGTATGGGAGGCTCTTGGGTTGGAATGTGAACACTGATGGAGAATGGCCGACTTAATATGTAACAAGGCGTTCAGATGCTGTGGCATGCTCAGGCTCGGATGATCTAAGATTACTCCTGACTTCTGCTTATCAAAGTTTCACAGTGATTGAGATTTTTTTAACATTTCTATCTAATGGAATATTAGCGTATTCTCTCCACTACTACAACTAGGCATCGTGGGTGTCCTCAGAGCGTTGGACCAGCCTCAGAGCGTCACTTGCAGAGCTACGTATGTGATGGGCAGCCCTGGCCCCTCTTTCACAAGATGGCAGATGGACACGGCGAAAGTGTTTTCATGGCCTCTACTGCCCCTTTGCTATTTGAGAGTGAACTCCCGGGGACTCCCCCGGCTGCTTGCGGGTGGAGAGAACCCCACTCAGAAGTGCCCCGGGAGCCCTCAGTGGTTGCTGCTGTGGTTTAGAATGTGTGGGGCTGTATTTGTGCCCTCATGTGCTATTTTAAGACTAACCGCATGCTGCGTTTGCACGCTGCCCCTTGTGTTGCTTGGAGCAGGCATAGTATCTGCACCACAGAGGCTGGATTCAGCCAGTCGTGTCTTAATCCTGCCGACGCCTCCTGTTGGTGAGTAGAGGGCACCGTCCGTGCAGGCCACAGTCGGACACCCTGTGTCCTGTCTGCGCAATGTCCATGTGAGCCAGGAGAGCCGCAGCAGGCTCACTTAGGGACTTTCAGAAATACACAGACACGCAGACGCACATAGACTCACAAACACACACACATACACACACGCACACACATACACACACGCACACACACGCACACACACACACACACACACACACACACGAGCTTCTCTACACCTGCTAAGAGGATTCTGGTGTTTGTGTGCTTACACTTAAAGAGGTTGGTGTGTTCTCAGTTTTTCCAGAGAAAACTGTATTTCCACTCTTTTCGTAAAAAAAGAAGTTTGGGTTCAGTGTCTGCTAATGTCTTTTTTGGTAGGGAGGCAGGATTGCTGTTGGAGCAGTAGGAAATTTTCCAGGTCTGAGCTGACCTTCCCGGTCGTTCGGGAGCAAGTGGCACTGGCCTTTGCCTGGTCTGGTGGAGCTCCCGGGTCAACAGGCCCTGGCTGGCTTGTTTTACGCACACCTTCTTGAATGGACCAGGCCCAAGAGGATTCTCGTCCTCACATGAGTGACACTGGTGGCCTCTCAGTTGAGAGATTAGCTTTTGAAAGCGGAAGCACATTGCCCTCTGAGGCACTGAGTTTGAACATGGAGATTTCGGGTGTGGGCCCCGGAGCCCGGCCCTCTTCTCCCTGCTCTGAGGACCTCCAGGGGTGGGCTTTGTTCTGCTCTCATCCTGTTTTCCTGTCTCAGCCACAGTGTTTGATTGTTGGGAGCTCCTGGCTGGAGGCCAGGTGGAGCCTATGACACTTGAACTTAGGGTAGTGAGTTTGAGCCCCATTTTGGAGTGGAGATTACTTAAAATCCTGACAAAATAAAAGAATAGTTGATTGATTCCTTCATCTTGTTTTTTTTAATTTGGGAACTTTCAGTCTTAAGCCAGTAGGAACTCAATCGAATAATTCTCATTGATAATGCAAAATGCTTCATATTTTCTCTAGATTCTCAAATCTCTTCAGCCAGGAAGGTCTTTGGGGAGGGGGGACACGCGCTAGGCCCCACCTGGGGCCCCGGAAGGTGCTTTTCGGGCTGTCTTAAGACTGATTCTTTCCTTTTATCTTGCAGTTTACCCACACTGCTTCTCCCGATGGTCTTGCAGCACGCTGAGCCCAGCAGTGACTACATTTGAAACTTCAACCAGATCTTTCATCTGTTAATCCTTGTTATATGGACCCTGAGATATTGTATTACAGTGTTTGATTACTGAAAAATTCGTGAATAGGATAGAGAAACTCATTTAGCATTTAATGTTTCGTACATTTCTGTAAATTTGTCACTCCCTATAGAGAGTTCCTGACTTTCATGTATATCCGGGCTATAAATATCCTTTGGAATCAATTGATGTTCTTATATCTCAGTTTAGTCTTTCAAATGAATGTACTGTCATGGCTGTATGTATGAATCCTACGACAAATACGGTCTTTTATAACCTGTGCATGTATTGTAATTATCATTGTTTAATTGTTTGTTAAGAAACCCTGACAGAGGAAAGGATTTTACCATGTTTGTAAAATCACCGTGACACAGCCTGCATTATCCTTTACGAATGTCCCTTAGCTCTACAACCATGGTTTTGATATAAGCAGACTTAATTTGCAGCAATTGTCGCTGTATTTTAACGACTCACCTTAACTACACTTTTTCTAGCAAGAAATGCTTTCTTGTGCAGTGTGAAGAGATTAAAAATATCTGGTGTTGACTATCAGCTAAAGAAACTTGGAGTGGAAAGCTGATTGAAACACTGTGAAAATCTCCCAGGGCCGGTATGCTCTTTCTGAGCCTGGTCCCTGGGGGCCTGGGCGGTTTGCCTGGAGTGACCCGCACAACCTGGGAGCCGAGGCCCCAGAAAGCCTGGGTGGGGCAACCTGGCCACCTCTTCCCCGGAACCCTGCCCACCCCCTTCTCTCCCCCAACCCGAACCTTAGACCCCTGGCAGCAGAACTCTCAGAGGACCAATCAGGGTGCACTGGTCTCCCACCTCGGGCCAGGGCGCTGGGTGCTCAGCACAGAGCAAGATGCAAGATCCTGGAAACAATGGAGTGCAACTCTAATAAAGGCCTTATTGTTCTTACGGAAATCAGCTGTTTAGATTTGTTTGTAAACAAGTTTAAGGAGTGGACCTCATTCTCCATTTGTAGATTTTATTTAATTTTTTTTATGTTTCTTTATTATTGAAAGACAGAGAGAGAGACAGAGCATGAGCATGGATGCCGCAGAGACAGGAGAAGACACACAATCCGAAGCAGGCTCCAGGCTCTGAGCTGTCTGTCAGCACGGGGCCGGGCGTGGGGCTCGAACTCACGAACTGTGAGATCATGACCTGAGCTGAAGTCGGACGCGTAAGTGACTGAGCCACCCAGGCGCCCCATCTCCATGTGTAGATTTTGAGGAGACAGCCATTTCAGGTTAGAGTAGCCAACGTAACTTATAATTTTGAGGTGGCATATAAAAAAGCCACCAAGGAATGTGCTCAGATCATGGAGCCTTATTTCTTATGCAGCTGGGACAGAGATAGAAACGACACGTCTCTTTACATGTCGTTTCTGCTTTTCATTGGACGTTTGACAGTTTCCCTGTGTTTTCTATTCATCTTTGGTGAACTTCCTGATTGTATGACAGAGTAGGTACCGTCTACTTTGAACTATTTTTATCACGGCATTATTTATTGCTGGCTTTCAAGGCAGTAGTGGAGCGTTTCTCACTGCCAATAAAGACTAGTGAGAATAAGCTGCCATTGACTTGAGAAGTGGCTGCCGTGGTTTTCTCTGGTGCTCGGGGCCATGAAGGCACTTCTGCCACGTGGAAGTAGTAGTGTGGAAGCTGGAAGTGGCAGTTCAGGACAGGGGTGTCCTCCACAGGAGGGCCAAGTGTCCAGACCCCAGGGTAGCGGCCCCGGAATCAGTGCAGCCGGGGGCCCAGGCAATAGGCCAACAGGGCAGGGCGACTCTTCCACGGTCAGGGCCAGCTGAGGCTGCTCTTCCTCCAGGACCCCAGGAGACTGGAGTGTGTGCGTGTGCGCATGTGTGTACAGGCGCGTGCTTTCCGCCCAGTCTCCACTCCTCTTCCACCCTCTGTGTGGGCTTTCCTGTCCTGCTGCTGTCCTCTCAAGGTCCCAAGAAGTGCCCAGGGCTGCATCCTTCCCCATCGTCTCAGCCCCTGGAACCCACTAGGCTGCTTCTCCCGAAGCTCAGACCCAGTGCTGAGTCTTATACCAGCCAGTGTGGCAGGCGGGAGGGTCTGCCCGCACTGGGGGCTGGCAGCCACCACCAGGCCAACTCAAGAGGCTCTGGCACAAGATCCCTGTCGCTCAGGCGACCCTGGGACGGTTCCTTCCCTCCCCGCCACGGAGAGGCTGCACACGGGGTTTCGGAGACACGCACCGGGGCACATCCAGCAGTTAGAGGGTACGTTGGCCTCTCCTGTGCAACCGGTGGCCACCGTCCCACTGGCTTGGAGTGTCTTTGGTGTGTCCGGCCAACCATCCTCAGAGGAGGCGAACAGAACCTTTCTCCACTGATGCTGAGGGGCGGCCCACAGCCTAGCCTCCAGGCCTCAGAGCCATGGCTCTGGTTTCCAGGCCAGGATGCTCTTGGAAAATTAAGTAAAAGCTATTTTTAAACTTATAATGAGAACAAAATAATGGAAGTTGCTTTAAAAATCATTAACTAGGGGTGCCGGTGTGGCTCAGTTGGTTGAGCATCTGCCTCTTGATCTTGGCTCAGGTCATAGTCTCATGGTTTGTGGGGTTTGAGCATGGCATCGGTCTCTGCGCTGACAGCACGGACCCTGCTTGGCATTCTCTCTCTCCCCTCCCCCGCTCACGCAAGTGCTTGCTCTCAAAATGAACGTAAAAAAATAAAAAAATTTAACTTGTAATTAAAGCAGTGACTAAAGGATTGTCACATTGCACAAATAGAGGGTTGAGGATGTCTTCATCTCCAACACCTTATTTTCTTTTTTATGTTACCTTTAAATTTTGTAAAAGTTGTGTTCATTTTGAGAGGGACAGAGAGAGAGAGAGGAGGGGCAGAGACAGAGGGAGAGAGAATCCCAAGCGGGTTCCTCACTGTCAGCACAAACCCGACATGGGACACAACTCTCACCAACAAAAAAGATCATGATGTGAGCTGAAATCAAGAGTCAGAAGCTAAACAGACTGAGCCACCCAGGTGCCCCTAATTTCGATTTATTTTTTAAGATTTGAAGCAACGTCTGCACAGACCCATGACCCTCCTACAAGAGTTGTATACTCCCCTGAGTGGCAGCTGAGTGACCCTGGTTTTCTTACTTTTTCAAATGTTTTAATGTTTGTTTATTTTTGAGAGGGAGAGAGAGACACACCCACAGAATGCGACTGGGGGAGGGGCAGAGATAGAGGGAGATATAGAATCCAAAACAGGCTCCATGCTCTTGGCTTTCAGTACAGAGCCTGACGCAGGGCTTGAACTCACCAATGGTGAGATCATGACCTGAACGGAAGTTGGACACTCAACTAGCTGAGCCACCCAGGGGCCCCTGTTTTTAACGTTTTGCCCAAAGTGCCACCACACTCATTATTTCCAGAGAAACTGTGGCTGCCCCCACCTTGGTTTTTACTCCCCTCCCTACCCCATGTGATAGTATTCTAACCGTTTCCTCCCCTTGCTTCCCTAGAAACTCATTTGTGGCCAGTGTGAGCCCTGGCACATCCACTTCAGATTTACCCGGTGGCATCTAGGTAAAGAAGCGATATGTATTGCTCAGCCACGTGGATTGCAAGGAGGACAACACAAAGGGCTCACGGTGCCACCGTATGTCCCAGTATTTACACGTGACCTCACCCACCCTCTGGGAATGCGACGCCCTGGGTTAGGTCAGGGTATGCATCAATGATTAAGTGACCCTGTGGGTTGATACTGGTGGAAGATGGGTGATGCATTCATGAGGGTTTACTGTACATCTTCCTTTGGCATTTGTGCAGAAGTTTCTAGAATAGAAAACGTTAGTGGTTGTTTAGGGATCCCCTCCGTGCGATAGATGGTCTCAGCCTGGAATGACTGCTCCCTGGCCCTCACTTTGGAACGTAAAGTAGCCCGGGTTCAAACTTTGAGCTGCACCGGCAGCGGAGACACGTCTCCCATCACAAACCGGCGTGCAAGTGCCGATTCCATCTTGACGCTGCTTTCACATTTTGATTCCTGTGACATCAGGATGCGTCCTACAAGTGGTGACATGGTAGACTTGCTGAGAGGTGGCCTATGATGACATCAACGTCGCGATGGGAGGTAGGGGCTTCGCTACTACTCCCTTTGAGAGGTGGAGTCTAAGGCCTCCCCTTGAGCCTGGGTCAGCGTCAGTGATGTGCTTGTCGACATGGATGTGTAGATGGGATGCCGGGGACCCTGGGGTTCTTGTGTGTGACAGAGTGGTTCGTGGATGTAAGTGGCATATGCTTGAGACTGGCTTGTTTCTAGGCAAAGAGGGCACTTTATTTCTCTGCTCTGTAATGTCTAACCGTGGGGTGCCTGTCGAGGCTGCTGTATCATTTCTGGGAGTTGGTGGGGAGTCGGTGGCTTGACGGATTGGTGTCTTGATCTCTGGGCAGTAACCATTACTTTTCATTAGAATTGCAGCCGGCCTCTCCCTTTGCTCCCAGAAGCTCCCTGCTTTTCATGCAGACAGCATTCCCTGTGCTAGGTTGTCTCCCAGCTGCAACACGGTCCCTTCAGAGAGGTTTCCTTGGGTTATGTAATTATTTATTTATTTATTTATTCATTTATTTATTAATGTTTGTTCCTTTTTTAGAGAGGAAGATGGGGTGTGAGCAGTGGCGGAGCAGAGAGAGAGGGAGACACAGAATCAGAAGCAGGCTCCAGGCTCCTAGCTTACAGCACAGAGCTGGACGAAGGGCTCGAGATCGTGACCTGAGTCGAAGTCAGACGCTTAACCTACTGTGCCACCCTGGTGGCCCTTTTGTGTGTGTGTGGGTGCGTGTGTGTGTGCGTGTGTGTGTGTGTGTTTGCGTGTGTGAGTATGTGTTTAACTCACAGTAATAGAATTTTATCACTTGTAGCAAAGTCCTCATTTACAAGGAACAAACACTGGAGGCCATGAGGAGATGTATGCTGGCAGGTTGCAGCAATGATTTCTGTTTGCAGGAAGAGAAAACGTTATGCAGCTACAAATCTTTGGAAACGTGTTATTTTCTGTATTTTCTCAATGTGTCTGAAAACCAGTTGAGCTATTTCGTTAGTCAAATGCACTTCCTCCTTCCCTCCTTCGGATGTCTTCACAAAGCCGTGTGAAGTGTGGGAGGATGTCCTGGAGTCCTGAAAAGTTCTGCACGCCTGACGACTTGCCCTGGCGGCAGACGTCCTCCTGACGTTTTTACTCTTCATCGTGTTACACACGGATCCCTCCAGATGCCTGGGATTTCCTCAGTGGATCGCTGGGTTTCAGAGAGAGACCTGTGAACAGCCTCACCTTCCGCCTGGAAGAAAGGTCTGTGCCTTATCAAAATGAATGAAATCTTGCCATGTGCAGCTACATGGATGGAACTGGAGGATATTATGCTAAGTGAAATTCGTCAGAGAAAGAAAAAAATCATATGACTTCACTCATATGAGGACTTCAAGAGACAAAAGGGATGAACATAAGGGAAGGGAAACAAAAATAATATAAAAACAGGGAGGGGGACAAAACAGAAGAGACTCATAAATATGGAGAACAAACAGGGATACTGGAGGGGTTGTGAGGGGGGTGATGGTCTAAATGGGTAAAGGGCACTAAGGAATGTACTCCTGAAATCATTGTTGCAGTATATGCTAACCAATTTGGACGTAAATTTTCAAAAATAAAAAAAATAAAATTATAACAAAAAAGAAAACAGAAAGGTATGTCCCTTGTCACCATTGTGTTCCCTCCACCCAGAACACAGGAGTGAGTCCCTGAGCAAGGAAAGGGAGGGGATTCTCCCTTTGGGTGTGCGAAGATCAGATCAGGAGAGAAATTTTCTGGGAGGACATTTTGTTGTTTGGCAGGTATAATCAAGAGGGCGCCTGGCTGGCTCTGCTGGAACAGCCTTGACTCTTGATTTGGGGGTCATACGGTCGTGAGTTTGAGCCCCACGTTAGGTGTAGAGATTACGTATGAATTTAGTAAATAAATAAATAAAACAAATGATTAATTAATTAAATCACATTTAAAAAATCCAGCCCGGTTTCCAGTGTTGCCTGTAGTTTCCAAAGAGAACTCTGGAGCTGGGGAGCAGGAAGCATGTGGACGGTGGGCAGGGCTGCCAGGCCGGGTGTGAGGAAGGAGGCACAGGTGCTCCCCCTGTCCATTCGTGTGACCGTTTCCTCCGGCCCGAACTGCAGGTGGCTGAATTCCTGCAGTTGGGTGGCCTCTGTCCAGCTCAGGGCCGTGGGACCCACTTGACTGGAGAGGCAGAGACTGTGGGCAAATCACACAACTTTCGGTTAGCCGTTCTTTCATTCGCGAACGGGCTCCCTGGGACGACACTGTCTGGGTTCCCCTCCCAGGGCTGAGAGTTGAGTCTGTTGGCTGTCTAAAAGGCGGCAAGAGCAGATTACATCTGGGAAATTCTTGCTGGTCTTGGGGCACCTGGACAGAGTGGAGCATTGAAGTGGTGGCTTTGAAGGGACAGTGTGGATCCTGTCTTACCTGCTGGCAAACTGTTGCCCGTTCAGGGGACAGTGACAGAGGTCCCACCAGGACACTTGACATCTGAGCCCTGATTTGCCCCTCGCTGCCATCCCGGATTTGGACTTGGAAACCCAGTGGAGCTGGAGGGGGTGGGTCCAGATGGGCTATTGTTCTGGCTGAATTCAAACTACCAGAGCACAGGTGTGGCACCCCAGAAAGCACCTACTGGTGTCCCCGGATCAGACACGTGGGTGGAGCTTCAGCTTGATCGACTTCAAATAGACTTTCAGTTGCTTCCTGGCCCCGGTGGAATTTTACCAGCACTGGTGTGGAAGACGAGTCGGTTCTCATACATAGGCTTCTCTTGATACCCTTAAAAGTTCGATATTACATTTGCGCGTGGGAAAAGTCTTGTCCTGTTTAGGTGTGAGGCGGCTGTCCCTTGTCTCTGTGCCAGATGGACCCTTCCAGCTCTGATGTGCTGGTCGGAGAGCGGACAGACCATCCTCTGAGCTACCCAGTAGGAGAAAAGTCTGCATTGTACGAGCCCGATATTTCCCCAGAGGTGTTGAAGCAGCCCTCCAATAAATCACTTGAAACAATGGAGGTGCCAGAGCCCGAGTTATGGACGTCACTATTACTCTTTCAGGAAGTACTTGAAATCAAAATGGGTCCTGTTGTTTCTCTGAAGTGAGAAAGGCCATGTAATTTGGCATTCCCTCATGTTGTTGGGCTCCTTCCTGTTTGGGTAACACTGTTGTTAGGACATAGTGAAGGCGTGAATTCTTTCCTGCTAGCTTGCTTTCTTGCTTTCTTGCTTTCTTGCTTGCTTTCTTCCTTGCTGATTTCTTGCTTTCCTTTCTTTTTGAATATTTATTTTTGAAAGAGAGACAGAGAAAGAGAGAGAGAGAGCACCACACGGTGGAGGGGCAGAGAGAGAGGGAGACAGAGGCTCTGAAGTGGGTTCTGCACTGATAGCACAGAGCCCGATGGGGGCCTAGGACTCACGATTGGCGAGATAATGACCTGAGCCCAAGTTGGACGCTTAACAGACCAAGCCTCACAGGTTCCCCCGGAGGGACGTATTCTTAATGGATGACTTAAATGCACGGGTGACTCTTTGTTCTCCAGAACATTTTCCCACTCGAATTGAAGCCGGAATGTTTCTGATGGTCTCAGATGCCCTTTGAGAGCAGTATTAGAAATCCCACATGATGTTGCTTTTGTGTCTGATGTAGTCATTCCCACACAGGGTTGTGCGTGTGCATTTGCTGGCCCGGCTGCCCAGCCCCCCGAGCTTAGAGCTGACAAGCTGTGGCCAGAGAGCTTGTTGGGTGGCCTCTGAGAGCCCTTCTCCCAGGCGTCCCTGACCCTGGGCCCTGCTCTTTCAGATGTGGAAAGCTTTGGCAGGCCAAACCGTGTCCAAACCCCAGGATGATGGATATGCCGATGAGACCTCTGGGAGACCAACCCGATTTTGTGGTATGAGTCACCAGTGTCCTTCTGTCTCCCTTTTCCCAAAGGTGATTTTCCTTTTGTTTTCATTTGGGTTGTCTGTGTTTCTTACAGTCCCCTGTGTGGGCTTCACTCCTCATTGGCTACACTTTTCTGAATGATGTAAGTGGAAAAGAGCAGAGATGGGGGCCAAGACCGTGAAAGTTTCTGGGCACCAGAAGCACATCTCTTAATGTTGGTGTGAAATTGGTCTTTTGAAGGGCAGAGACAGACCAGGGGGGACAGAGCTTTCCTGTGAACCCACACGGGCACGACTTGGTCTGTCTTGGGAGCTCATGTTCCCACAACACGCGACTCCGTGCTTCTATACGTGTGTTTGCATAGGTACGTGGAGGCTTAGAATCTCCCATCACAGTTCCTGTATTGACGATTCTAGCATCTTGTCTTCAATGGTGGAGATTGCGTCGAGGGACGTGGTCACCTACGCTCTCTGCAACGGGGGCTCCTGCCACACACGATGTTTCTGAATATCTTCGAACTTAAACTCCCCCTCCACGACTCTAATTTTCCTGCTTTGTCACTGAGCATGGGGTATACTGGAGAGCTGGGTTCTACGTACTGTGTTCTCATGAAAAGCCCCAAATAGGAGAGCCGAGGGATTGTCCCCTGGGAGAGCGGGCCCTGCTCCTGACTCGGCATGGCCTTACACTGCCACCTCTCCCGGTGGTGTCTCCTAGTCAGGAAGTGTAGGTAAAAGGAACCCTGAAAGTGTGCTCAGAATTTTATTTAGGCCACACCAGCTCCCGTTTTTTGCCTCCCGTCCCTACTGTGAAGGACTATCCCTCTGACCTGTTGGGTCACCTACGGTGCTCGTCTCCCTTGGCCCCAATATCTTTCAGGAAAATGAAGCTGTTCTTGGCTGAGGCAGTGCCAGGAAATCATCCCCAAAAGAGGGTGAAGTCTGTCGTGTGGGTATTTTAGACACAAGTGTAGGTTCCTCCCTGACTTGCTGAGCCCACACCTTCCACAGAAGCCACGTGAGGATGTCGAGGCCCTGGGAGCCGACTCCCGAGCCGGTGAAGTCACCATTGCCCTCATCATCGTTTCTGTTCCCGTGGCTTTGAAACATGCTGGATGTTGGGAGAACCCCTGGGACAGTTGTGGGCACCCTGTGGCCGTTCCAGGTGTTGGAGCCAATTCTACCCCCAGCACCATTCCCAAGGACACTGGGCAGCGGCCAGGGCTGGTTTGCAGGCTGGTTTGCAGGGCAGGCTGCACCCCAGGTGGTGCAGAAACAGGAGGAGGGGGAAAGAGAAGGCAGAAACGGTGAGGTGTCTGCCTGAAGGCCAACAGAGGCACAGAGGGCAGAGAAAAGAGTTCACGTGGTTCTAAAGCGTGTCAGCTTAGTTAGATGAGCAGACACCATGTTTTGTTTTTTTGTTTGGCTTGGTTTGGTTTTCCAAAAGGCAAATTAGGCAGTCCATGTCAGGCCAGAGAAGACAGGGAAGATCCCTGAAACAAAAGGGGTTTCGGCAGCAGCTTGGGAAGTTTCCTTCAAATCTTCATCCAGAGGTAGAGTAGCCAGAGACCATTTGCTCTCATCATTCTAGTTCTTAATCCAGGGAATGAATGAGAGAGAAGCCCGCACATATAGGTACAGTAAGCAGAGTGTATAGGGAGAAACAGTGAGAGAGAGAGTCAGAGTCCCTATATCGTGGATGGCCTTTGGAAAATACACCGCCCAATTTCAGTGCATGGATTTATTGACAATCATTGGAAGCTGGCCTTGCTGCCTTGGTTGGGAATACTGCCCTGTAGCCGACGGTCATTCCAAAGACACCACAATAGCAGTGTCAAAGCCCTATGTGCCTTAGAAGACACTGTCACTTCCTCCAAGTTAGTCTTAGGCTACGGCAGGCATGGCAAGAGTGCCATAGCTAAGATCTCATGTAATTCACCTAGTCAATGAGTAGATAGGTCCTCATTTAATTGTCTTGCTTTTTCACAGTGTCTTTTCTGTTTTTGTTTCTTTAATGCCAGTTAGTGAATATGAAGAGTTATATTACTTTCAGGTCAACTATTCCATAGATCACTCTGTGTTCATCATGACAAGGACACCGTTCAAACACCATCACCGATTTCACCACCCCCCAGTGCATCCCACCACCCCTATGGTACTATCAGATTGTTCTCTAATCTTAAGAGTCTGTTTCTTCATTGTCTGTTCTCTCTCTCTCTGTCTCACTCTGTCTCTCAGTGTTTCCGTTTGCTTGTCTGTTACTTCAATTAAACATATGAGTAAAATTACTGGATGGTACTTGCCTTTTTCTGATTGACTTCTTTCCCATACCATCATATTCTCTACCTCCATCTGGGTCCTATAGTTGGATGTATATCTATATCAATATCTAAATCTATATCTATATCTATATAATCGATATATATTGATATATGAATAAATATATATGTTTACATATATCTATATATCTATAGATTCATATAAACATATAGAGATGTAGATACATTCATGGATATATTCATGGATATATATGTATAGGTATGTAATTATGTATATAAATATGTAAAGACGTATATGGGTATATGTGGATATATAAATATATATATACACATATGTTTGGATATAAATGAATACACATATGGATATATATTTTGATATATATATAAGTACATGTATATGGATATATACAGACATATATATGAATATATATATATCAATCATATATATCCATATATATATCCATATATCCATATCCATGTATATATATACATGTATATCAGTGATATATATATATATCCATATATATCAGTGATATATATATATCCATGTATATCAGTGATATATATATATATGTATATATATCAGCAAAAACAAGGAATGAATACTTTCCATTTGCAGGGACATGTTTGAAGTAGTTAGTATTCTGCTAAGCGAAATAAGTCTGTGAGAAAAAGACAAATCCCATGCAATACTTCCACTCATATGTAGAATTGAAGAAACAAAGAAGCACAGGGAAAAGGTAAGGGATAAATTGAAACTCTATTAGGATTCACTGCCACGGACATTTGAGAAATTCATTACGGAAACTGTCTCTCCCCACAACAGAAACAATTCATTCGTATTTTACAGACATTGGAAAATGTGGCCAACACTATCCCCAATCAGAAAGCAATCCTGGAATCATTAATGATTACCCAGCAATACTGCCCTTGGTTCCCCACACAAGGAACTTGTGGTCTTAACAATTGGGAACAAGTAGGGAAAACATTTAAAGCTGGGCATTCTGAGGGGGTAACATTCCCCCTGAGGTCATCCTCGCTTGGTCCATTGTTGACACTGACCCCTCCCCTTGCGTTCACAGGATGTCTATACAGATGTCAAATTACCCCGAATAGAGGAAAGACCTGAGCTTTTGGACAGTCAGCCTGTGCCTTTGGTGCCTTTGCAGACAAGAGACACTCTCCCTCCCTCAAAGGGTGGGAGGATGTGGAGCCTCTAAAAACCTCACCGAGCAGTTCTGACAAAGTCCTCGCCCCCATGCAGAAGAGAACGCACGAAGGAACCCCATAAGGCTGGTCAATTCCAGCTGTTTCCGTCGTCAAGCAACATGGGCAATAGGTCCGTGAAGGCCTGCTCTTTCCGATAGGAAAAGAATGGCAACAATCAGTTCAGCTGCATGTCCATCACAGCCCTTTTACCACGGGCACTTTTAAAAAATACTCGTGCTACTTACTCCACGTGGCCCGGACTGGGGCTCTCTCATGAGCCTCATTTTGACTCCAGCCCAGTGTGCCGTCTGTGCCCACGAGGTTCAGGCAGCTTGTGTGGTTCCTGCCCTACAGACCTTTGATGCTGCTATTGCCGTGTCTTTCGAATGACTGTCTGCCACAGAACAGTCTAGCCAACCAAGGCAGCAAGCCCAGCTTCCACTCATTGTCAGAAACAATGCAGTGACATGGTGTGGTGTATTTTACACAGGCGGTTTCTACTCCTACATGCCACGTCGGGGAGAGAGTCTGAACAGCACTGAAGAAGATCCAAGACAAGGCCCTGATCAGCAGGGTGCACGGCGGGCAGAGGGGCGTGGGTAGCAGGCAGGGGGTGTGCACTCCAGGGCCAAGTCCACCGCCTCACGACAGACGGGCAGGCCAGTGACAGGAACTGTCCCGCGGGAGCACCAGCAGCTTCCCTGGGCAAATGCCGAGCTGGTGGTGTTTCCAGTCGTGGGGTTTAATTCATCTTTTAAAGATCTCTGGGTTTTTAATTCCTACGTGAGCTCTCTATTGTTAATGGTTGGCAATGATTTTCAAAATCTGAAACGTGCACGGGCACCTGGGTGGCTCATTTGGTGAAGCATCAGACTCCTGGTTTCACTCAAGTCATGATCTCGTGGCTTGTGAGTTTAAGCACCATGTCAGGCTCTGCACTGACAGTGTGGAGCCTCCTTGGAAATCTCTCTCTCCCTCTCTCTGCCACTTCCCAGTTTATTATAAATAAATAAATAAATAAATACATGCATGAATACACACATACACACATACATAAAAGAATAAATAAACAAACAAAGAAAGAAATAAATGAAGAAAATCACACAAAAATTTAAACGTGCATGAACTCCTGGTGACTCAGGTGTGCGAGCTATTGACTTGTGATATAGGGGTTGTATGTTTGAGCAGCACACGTGTGTACGGATGACTTCAAAAAGATAAAATCTTTATGAACATTTGTAACATGCACGCGAAATAAAACATTGCAAAAGAGCCAACAATCTGCAGCCTCTGCGGGAGGGTACTGCGTCTCTAACACACCCCGCATGCACACATCAGTGTATAACTGATGCCTGGCAGGGATTTTAACGAGGGACAGGAAAACCAGCAGGGCCTGCAGGGACAATCTGGCAGCATCCACCAAAATTTTACATTCCACCTTCCGTGACCCGGCAATTCCTCTTCTAGAAATTTATGCTTCTTAATAATCACTAATGTCTATGACACAAGAGAACAAGGTTTTTAACTTCAAAAACTGCATAGCGCCTGGATCCCATGGTCCAGAGAAGAAGGAAGTAGCTTGGGAGACTTGGGCCCTTCACGGGACTGGGGTTGAGCTGGCATCCGAAGGACGACAATCCCCCTAAACCCATGGAAGAGACAGGAGTGCTCTCACATGTTCAGGTAAAAAGGCTGGGAGTGTAATGTGGGCCTGTCTCCCCGGGTCCTATTCTGGGGACGCAGGAGGCGTCCCACACGACGGGGCCCCAAGCGGTGAGGACGTGCTGCCACAGGCTGACCTTTCTGTGACTCGTGTCTCTCGGTCATGCCCTGGAAATTGAAGTCCACGACACTCTTGTCCACGTGCTTTGCCTTGAGGCTGTACTTGATGCCAAAGTCGCTCGAGTAATTTGAGGGGACTGGACAGGGGTCGGGGACAAAGACCGACGATGGACTGGTCTCTCGTCTATCACTCACGACAGCAACATTCCGGAATTAGGAGTCACCAGGACACGACGCACACGTATGAAAACACCACCCACGGTCACACATCAGTGAGCCGGCCTCGGCCTACAACTTGTGCCCTGGGCAGCGAGGACCCCAAGCCTGTGATGGGTACCTGCTTCTTGGGGCAGAAACGAGCCGCGTTCCCACTCGGGAAACTAACCCCTTGGAAGCTACTCACTTACCATCCCTTTCCAAAGGGACAGGAAATGCCCACACCTGGCCACAGCAACCGCGCCCTGGCTCATCTGATGACAAGCAAGAGGCGGAAGAAACCGGCTTGCTCAAGACACATCAAGTCCTCTGAGAAGGTGACACTCTTTCATTGGTAAAAAAGGTTCTACAACATGGGCACAACTGAAAGGTCAGCCAGTGACGTATTCGAGAGCACCCGTGTCCAGTAAAAGTGAACCATCATTAATTGAAAGGCTCGGGTTTACACTGTTAGGGGAGAAGATAGCTCTTCACTGACCAGGCCCCAGAGCCGACTGTCCAGGGAACACTGCTCAGAAAGACAGCTTCCGTGGCGGTGACACAGGACCCACGCACCCGGAGAGCACAGTCTCCCCCAGAGGAGACACCGCACTCCCCAGGAAACCACCTCCGGGGACATTGGCTTCTCCCCCTGCTCGACTGGCCTCAGGCCTTAGCTTTCTGAGAGGCGTGTTTCTCAGTTTTCCCCTGGTATTCAAAACCCACAACAGAGTGCAATTACCACAAGAAGGGAAACACGTTTTTAGAGGTCTCCAAAACAGGTCATCTGATCCCAGAATGCGTGTGAAAGGTTTGAAACCACAAACCGTGTTATTTTTTGACCTCTGCCTTCCTAAGCCATGGGCAGGCCTACCTCACGCGCAAAGCTCTGGGGATGGAAACTTTCGGCCAGGAAACATTCTGCAACGCCCAGTAGGCAGTGCGGGTGGACCGGTAGCCACCTGCAGGCCCTGCACGGTAAGTTGTGCTCGTGGACTTCAGCCCCGCAATGCCAACCCTCGGCGACCCCCTCCCGCCACAAGCACACCTGCTTTTCCATGAGCTCTTCCAAGAACAATACTATCATCAGTAACCACAACGGGCATGGTGGGGGGGCATCTGCGCACACGGCCCTAGGAGACATGAATCCCTGTCGCCCCGTTTTACAGGCAGGTAACGCAGAACCGCAGCTGACATGTGGTAAAGCCTGAATGCAGACAGAGGGTTAACTCCAAAACCCAACTGCTGTGATGTAAAACAGGGTATACACGGCCCTCAGTCAGAGACTGAGAGACTGAGGCCCAGAGGCGCCAGGACACCGGGCCTTAGCCCTGGAAACGGGCACGTGTGCGGCACTCTGCCATGTCTGCCCTGAACACCACCGGGTCACAGTGATACCCATGCAGGGAGCCTGGTTAGAAATGGTCCCCACGGGCACGGTCTTAGGCAGTGGAAGGCTGTCTGTCCCTGGTCTATGTGATCTGTAGATACCAATGTGGGGGATTTCTACAAGAAACAGTGTTCCTCTTCTCACTTGTTAACCTGGAACATCATCTGAGTCAGGGACTGGGGCGGGGGGCTTCTAGAAGCTCTGCACCTGGACGGCACCCCACAGGCCTGAGTTGAGGTGCTATCTCGAGAGGCCCAGTGCATTCCCTGGTCTAGAGGGAGGGGCTCCGTCACCTGCACTCTGGTTCCCATGACGCCTCACTCACCTGGTCAACTCTGCCCACCTGGACACCAAACTTGCCTCCAATGCCCCTGATGGACTGGACCTGGGACGAGTGCTTGGAGAGCTTCGACTGATACTCGTGGCCGACAGCTGACTGAAACAGGTCACAGAGCAAAGGTGTCAGCTGCCGGGCATAGCAGCTGTATCAGACACCCCCGGGCATGGTCCTCGGGGAACGGGCCCCCACCTTTGTCCACACCAGGGCTCCTCCTGGGAACAGGCTCTGTGTGCAAGCTGGTGGAGGAGGGATCCCCGAAGCCAGCCAAGACCCTACCAGGTGGGGATTGTGATCTGAGGGGCATGGGGAAAGGGCCACGAGGCCGGGACCCTCCCCAGCCGAGTCTGACACCTGGCACCCACAGATGGCGATACAATCGCTAGCTCTGTAAAGCGAGGCACTTGGCCACCGTGTGGCATAGGAATGAGGACCAGAGATTTGCGGCGACAGGCGGAGACAGACTCACGCTCTTGGTGACACCATGCACTCCACCACTCTACACAGAAACTGCAATTGCAACGCCTGCTCTATCCACATACAGGGTCTGCCACGCAGGAAAGTCTAGGCTTCCCGCCACTCTGGCCTCGGTGGGACCAGCTACCCGGGCATCACAGCACTTTGCAAACAAAGCTTCTGGAATGCAGCCCCCACCGAGCATTTATATACAAGCCCATTTCTGAGATCTGCCCACCAAGTTCAGTAAATGCCAGATGTCCCACATCCTCCAAAGCTGAAAATATGGACTACCTAGCTCCCCGGCAGCCCCCGGCCCTGCCTGGCCTCCCAGCACCAGGCTCTGTCCCCAGTGTGGACGGCCCAGACGTGTGACCCAGTGCGGGCATCTGAACCTTCCCTCTTACTGCCTGGGACACGGCACATACACACTCCTCCACCTGGTCTCTCCAGGGCCGTACAAGATACCTGGGTCAGGAGAGGCCGGGGTGAAGAAGAAATCAGGAGGCCCTTCTCAGCACAGTTCAAGGGAGAGAGTAGCGAGGTTTATTCCAAACTTCGGGGCCCTGCCACTCTCTCCCCTCACCGGCTCTGCTCTGATGTCCATCCTGCCTGGAGACCTGAGTCACACTGGCCTCCCACAGCCTCCGGGCTTCTACTCAAAAGTGCTGACAAAGCTCCCCTGGAGGACAGCCTGCGGAAGGGACTCCCCAGCACAAAACTTACCAGAAAGGAGTTGTAAGAGAGCTTTTCTAAGAGTACTGCCAGACAGGCAGAGTGGCAATTTTTCCAAGTTTTTTCTTTAATCAAAACAGGTTGATCCAACTGAGAAAATCATGCCTATAACTAGGCATCAGCACCAGGGAGGGCGTGGTCTGGAAGCCTAGTCTCACGGTCCAGGCAGGGGGTTGGGCCGAGGCCAGGAACGAGCCCAGGAGCGAGAGCAGGAATGAGGTCCGCCTCACTGGCTCACCCGCAGACAAGGGCAGGATACCAGACAGCAGTGCAGAATGGGGACTGATGGCTGCCACACCTGCCCAGGCCACACTCATGCAAACACGTGCCTGCCTGAGCAGAGTTTTCCTCTCCAAGACTCCATCACATTCTCCTCAAATCTTAACACAGGGATCTCAGGGCTCTTTCCACCTCAGAGAGGACAGGTTACAAAGAACTTCAGAGGTACGCGTTTTTGAGTCTCATTTTTTCATCTTTATTTTTTATTTTGCGTGAAACAAAGACAGAGCATTTCAGGGAGTGCAGAGATACTGAGAGAGAGAGAATCCCTAGGAGGCTCTGCACTGACAGGAGACAGCCCGATGCAGTGCTCAAACCCAGGAACCGTGAGATCATGACCAGAGCCGAAACCGGGAGTCAGACACATAATAGACTGAGCCACCTAGATTTCTGACAAGCTGGTCCAATCTGGAAGAGCTGGAAGCCAACTTGCCTACAGGTGCAGGGAGGCACGGAGAGAGGGGCTGTGAGCCCATGGCAGCACCCCACCAAATTCATCTGTAAGGGCAGTCTCCCCACTATACCAGGTGTAGACACCCGGGCATTTCCGTCAGCTGTCTGGGTACCATCACCGCAGCGGCTGGTAACTCATGAGATATCGCTGAGCGCCTGCACGGTGCCAGGCCAGGCACGAGGTAAGGAGGACAGGCCCCAGCCCCAGAGAGCCTCCACGGAAATACAGTAATGTCCAGGGTGAGTGAAGGACCACAGGCAGAAGACACGGGGGAAAGGCAGCTGCAGACAGGCTGGCGGGAAGGAGGGCTCCTCAGGGAAGCTTCGGGGCCTAGTAAGGCCAGAGCTCAAGGTGTTGAGAGGACAACAGAAGCAGAGAAGCCAGCAGTGACAGCTTTGTTGTTACTGCCATCAAGCTTCTCCTTGATAGATTCATTGTTTGCCCCAATGTGTCATTTTGCCAACCCAGAGCTAGAGACCCAGACAGACCATGAATTTCTCTCCGTTTCAAATCCCTACAACCCCATGGGCACAGGCTTTGTTTCAGGAAGGAAAGTCCTCTACCTGTTTCTCTCACTGTCCCAAGCACGCGGGGGTGATGGGTTGTCTGTACTGCAAAAGGCAACCAGGCAACTTTGTAGAATCCAAAGATGATTCCACTCCCCACTCTGCATGTCTAGATATCTCCAGGAATGAGTCACACCAGGAAACGTCCCTGTCTGTTTCCTGTAGCTCACTCTTGGTCCAACCCCAGCGTAGACAAATTCCAGACCTGGTGTGCGGTGCCCCTAGGACGCCCCAAATATCTGCTCTGTGTGAACACAGTTCAGTGTGGCTCACTGTGACCCAGTGGTGCAGTTCTGCACTTGGCTCAACACTGAGTCCGATCTGAGCAGCATCTGGAATTACAAGGGACAGGTTAGAATTATAGACCAGAAATTCCATATCAGCTGATGGCTTTCCTTCTATGCACAACAGAGGAAGACATCTGTTGGGTCTGAATAAGAGACACTGCTCAAACTAGGAAATTCACATCTACAGGGAGGTCTGCAGAATGTATACAGGTACCTCGCTGGAGAAACATGTAACACACCAACCCCTACACCGTAGTCTCTTGCATGGGGCATGGAATAGAGCGGAAGAGCTCCAGGTGTCTAAGGACAGAGGATGCAAAGTGCCACCAAAGGCTGATGTGTGCAGTCAACCATGCTGAGCCCTATAGCTGGATGGCAGAGGAGGCTGGCCCACTGTCCTCAGTGAGTGCTCTCTCCCAGACTCACGGGAAGTGACTACACAGAGGGCCAGGTCATCAATGCCTGAAGGACAGCAAAGCACCTGCTGGCTGAAGCCTCACCCACGCACTGAAGGACAGCCCCAGATGTGGTTCTGGCACCAGCTGGCTGAAGGCTCGCCAGCGCCGAGAAGCAGAGTCTCTGATCTGGTTCTGGTCTACAGACTGGCACAGATTAGGCTCGTGGTGAACCGGGGGCAGCAGTGACACCAACACCCACACTCAAGATGCTTCTGGGCTTCTGTCCCCCAGAGCCCCCCCACCGCCCCCCAGTAAGGCCTTCTGCCACATTGCCCACGCCCCGGCACACATGAGAATCCTAAAAGAGCTTCTAAAACGCAGGAACACCTCATGAGAAAGGTCAGTCAACAGAGGAGGATCTCACCTTCAGCGCATGGACTCAAAGCTCTTCTGCAAGAAGTCTGAGCCCCTACTTCGCCAACTCTGTGCCCGAAGTGAAACGGCACATGCTGCCAACACCGACCTTGTCCATCCAGTCCTGCCACATGCAGAACTTCCTGCCATAACCATGAGAGGCTTTTGTTCCTCTTTCAAGCTCTTTTCCTTGAGGGTCTGGTGTTCTTAAAACTCATTCTCTCTCAACTTCTGTATGCTTGAAGGGAAGGAGGGGAAGGGAAGGGAAGGGAAGGGAAGAGAAAGAACTGGGAATTGTGGGAGGGCGTCGGTGCCTTCTAAGATGACACGTGAGGTCACGTGGTGGGATCTCTACACCACTAGGCCCCATTCCTCCACACCCCCAGTCCCTGCCTTTGCCAGTCTCCCCTTAGTCTGCCAGGCCTATCTTCTCAGTAGGGCTCAGAGTCAAGTTTACAGGGAAAACAGAAACTAATGTGCTCCGGGCCAGTGAGTCATCCCAAATCCAACAGTAGGTGTACGAAACTTGGAATTTTCTATATTCATATGGAGAAAAGGTTCTCTTTCATCAGGTAGCGGGATTAGGAGAAGCACTTTGCAAGCCTCAGCTCATAGCAGAGGTGGAAAGCAAGTCAACAATCCCACATCCCAGAGACTCTGAGGACGCTAGTCAAAGGCAGTGAGGCAAAATGTTTAGACAACATCTCTTTACTTGAAGTACTACTGGGTTTACATATTCTGACATATTCGAAGGTGACCTAAGAGACTATCAGAATTTATCATCTAAAGCCCCTTTCTACATTTAACACTGGGAATAGTGAAGCAGATCCCAAGCTGTGGTCAAAATATGGCAGGTCAAGAAGCCTTTAGAGCTGTCACAATCAAGGGACCACAAAATGGCACAAAGGCCACCCCACAGGGCTGTCCAGGGGTCACCACGTCCACACATCTGGATGGCAATCCCAGAGTATAGCGAAAAAGCAAACGAGCCCTGGCCACTGCCCAGTGTCCTTGGGAATGGTGATGGGGGTGGAACTGGCTCCAACAACTGGAATGGCCACAGGGTGCCCACAACTGTCCCAGGGGTTCTCCCAACATCCAGCATGTTTCAAAGCCACGGGAACAGAAACGACGATGAGAGCAATGGTGACTTCACCGGCTCAGGAGTCGGCTCCCAGGGCCTCGACATCCTCAAGGGGCTTCTGTGGAAGGTGTGGGCTCAGCAAGTCAGGGAGGAACCTACACTTGTGTCTAAAATACCCACACGACAGACTTCACCCTCTTTTGGGAATGATTTCCTGGCTCTGCCTCAGCCAAGAATAGGTTCATTTTCCTGAAAGATATTGGGGCCAAGGAAGTCAAGCACCGCAGGTGACCCAAACAGATCAGAGGGATGGTCCCTCACAGTAGGGATGGGAAGATCCAATCGGAAGCCGGTGCATCCTAAAGAAAAGTCTGAGCACAGTTTCAAGGTTCCTTTTACCTACACTTCCTGACTAGGAAACACCACCGGGAGAGGTGGCAGCGTAAGGCCATGCCGAGTCAGGTGCAGGGCCCGCTCTCCCACGGGACAATCCCTCGGCTCTCCTATTTGGGGCTTTTCATGAGAACATGGGACTTAGAAAGCAGCTCTCCAGTATACCCCACGCACAGTGACAAAGCAGGAAAATTAGCGTCGTGGAGGGGAGTTTAAGGTCGAACGTATTCAAAGACATGGTGTGTGGCAGGAACGCCCACGTGCAGAGAGTGTAGGTGACCAAGTCCCCTGATGAAATCTCTGCTCTTGAAGACACCATGCTAGAAGCATCAATACAGGAACTGTTTGTGATGGGAGATTCTAAGCCACCACATACCTACGCGAACACATGTATAAAAGCACAGGGTCACGTGTTGTGGGAACATAAGCTCCCAAGACAGACCAAGTCGTGCCAGTGTGGGTTCACAGGAAAGCTGTGTCCCACTGATCTGTGTCTCTGCCTTTCAAAAGACCAATTTCACACCAGCATTAAGATAGTCTCTTCCTTGGTGTGCTCATGGTGCCCAGAAACTTTCACGGTCTTGGCCCCCATCTCTGCTCTTTTCCACTTACATCATTCTGAAAAGTGTAGTCAATGAGGAGAGAAGCCCACACAGGGGATTGTAAGAAACACAGACAATTCAAATGAAACAAGAGGAAAATCACCTTTGGGAAAAGGGAGACAGAAGGACACTGGTGACTCATAGCACAAAATAGGGTCAGTCTCCCGTGGATCTCATCAACACCCCTCTTCCTGGGGAATGGACATGGTGTGGCCTTCCTAAGATTCCACATGAAAGAGCGGGCCCGGGGTCACAGACGCTTGGAAGAACGGTCTCAGAGGCTACCCAAAAAGTTCTCTGGCCACAGTGTGACAGCTCTAAGCTTGGGGGCTGGGCAGCTGGGCCACCAAATGCACACCCACAGCCCCGTGGGTTTAAAAATTAACATGAATAAAAAAGAAAATAAGATGTTGGAGACTAAGACAACGTTAGCCCTCTATTTTTGCAATGTGACAATGCCTCACTCACTGCTTTAATTACAAGTGAAAAAATTTTTTTATTTTTGTTAACTTTATTTTGAGATAGAGCACATGCGTGAGTGGGGGAATGGAGAGAGAGAATCCCAAGCAGGGTCTGTGCTGTCAGCCCAGGGCTCGATGCGGGCCTCAAACCCACAAACCATGAGATCGTGACCTGAGCCGAGGACAAGAGTCAGACGCTCAACCAACTGAGCCACCCAGGATACCCTAATTAAAAAATTTTAAATTAATGGACATTATTTTATTCTCCTGAAAATGTTTACAAATAGCTTTAACTTAAGCTTCCGAGAGCATCCTGGCCTGAAAACCAGAGCCATGGCCCTGAAACACAGAGACTAGGCTGTGGGCCTCCCCTCAGCACCAGTGGAGAAAGGTTCTGTTCGCCTCCTCTAAGGATGGCTGGCCGGACGCACTGAAAACAATCCAAGCAAGCGGGACAGCAGCCACCGGTTGCACAGGAGAGGCTGACCTACCCTCTAACTGCTGGATGTGCTCTGGTGTGTGTGCCCTGAAACCCTGTGGGCGGCCACCATGCCCATGGCTCAGCAGACGGGGGCCTTGGAGGCAGCACAGTGGGACACAGGCCTCCCTGCACCTGGCCCTCACCACAGCCCAGCCTGGCTGGCATCCTGGCGTCCAGGCCTGATGCTGCTTCCTCTCACGTGTGGGCAGGATGGTTTCCTCTTGCATCACTGTCTCCCACGCACGTCCTAGTGCCTTTCCAGAGTGGTTCCTGTCTCACGGGTCTCTGAAAGTGCCTTCTACCAAAGCAGAGAACACTCACCCCCACCAGGCACACGCACGCTCGTGGCTAGGAGAGGCCCAGCACACTGGAGTGAAAAGATCAACCGGCAGTAATCCTGATGCACACCGGAGGTCCTCTTGACCATTTCCATCTTCTGCTTTCTGCCTGGACAGTCTAGGGCCTGTCGTGTGACCCGAGAGTCCTCTTCCCCGTGGGAGGGTTGGGCCCGTTCTCCCCACCCTGATGCCTCCGGGGTAGGACTAGGCAGAGCAGGCCTTCTCCAGAAATGGGTGGACTGGGGAGGTGGTCCCATCTATGTCCAAATCTCTGGAACCTGTGCACGTGACTTTATTTGGAAAAGCAGGCTTTGTAAGTGCAGCTACGTGGAGGACCTGGAGACCACCCTGGACTCCCTAGGGAGGGGGCTGGGGAGTACACGGATGAATGTTCTTAAAAGAGGAGTCAGGTAAGATCCACCGAGAAGGGACAGGGCACGAGGGCCAGCAAGCACCGAAGCAGGGCAGGATGGAGCCTCCCTGCTCCCGCTGAAATCTGCCCACGCACCGGTTGGTGTGGACACAGCGCCGGCCTCAAGTCAGGACGGCGAAAGGTGCCGCAGGAAGACAAGGAGGAGAATCAGCAGAATCCATGCCACTTCTTCCCACCGAGGACTCAAGCGACAGGGGGGTAAGAGAAAGCAGAACGTCAGAGATGTTGAGAAACACCATCAAGTGAAGCCACATCATCAGGAAGGAGGCAACAATCCCTCTTGGGCATGTGCCTGCTGCCCCTCTGCAGAGGCCATGGGGACAGATCCCTCCCGGTACCGCGGAGCACCCACCTGGGAGGTGGCAGGACTCGGCCAGCAAAAGGCGAGGAGGACAGTGTGAAGTCACAATTACATTCAGAACACTCGACGTGACACACAAGAAAGGACCTTAAGGTCAGCAGTGATGAGGGTACAGTGGCCTCAAGGAGGACTGTGTAGCGGTAGGAGAGTCAAGGGTATTTGGTGGGACCTGGCGGGTCTGTGGAAAGGCCTGCAAGCCCCGGAACATTCAGTATGGGGGAGCACAGCCAAGGATGGCTAATGCGTGTTCTCAGAGAGGCCACATCCCTCGGACATCTGCTCGGTGCTTGGTCTGTTTCTCATCTGACATTTCTTTTTTCAGCATCATTGGATTCACCAAATCAAGTTTTAATAAACCATGTGTAACCTATTGTACCTGTGGGGAATTGGTCTGTTTCCAGAAACTCTCAGATGCCGAAGGCTTGCCCAGCTTTGGTGGGGAAAAAAACAGAATCTTACATGTAAAACGCAGGGAAGCACTTTGTTGTTTCAAACCTCACACTTAACACTAAGGACCAGGAAGTGCAGAAACTAAAGATCAGCCAGCAAAGGTTCTCAACAGGAAGACACAGAATGACCTAACTATGCCCTACAGAAAGGAGAAGGGAAGTGTTACTCCACAGAAAGTAACTATGTATCCTTCACAGTTAGTAAACCATCGGCCCTGGCGGGAGAGACAGTACCGGAAGAGGAAATCCCAGCGATTGTCAACTGTGCCCTCCACACAAGGCCATGGGTCAGGGCGTCCATCCCTTGACCCAGTGGCCATAAGCTCTCTGTGGCGGGGAGGGAAGGAACCATCCCAGAGTCGCCTGAGCTATGAGGGATCTTGTGCCAGAGTCTCCTGAGGTGGCCTCATGAGGGCTGCTTCGGAATCTGTGTCTTCTCCTGTCTCTGCCCCTCCCATGCTCATGCTCTCTCTCTCTGTCTCTCAATAATAAACAAACATAAAAAACGTAAGGAAAATCTACAAATGGAGAATGAGGTCCACTCTTTAAACTTGTTCACAAACAAATGTAAAAAGTTGATATCCATAAGAACACTAAGACCTTTATTAGAGTTGCACTACATTATTTCCAGGGTCTCGCGCCTTCTTCCTGGGTGCACACCCAGCACCCTGCCGCGCGGTGGGAGCCCAGTGCTTCCTGATTGCTCGTCTGAGATTTGTGGTGCCAGGGAGCCCAGGGTGGGCGTGGGGCAGGGGTGGGGGGAGGACTGGCCCAGGTCCCCCCCCGCCCAGGCTTGCCACGACCTCAGCTCCCAGGTTCTGCGGGTCACTCCAGGCAAGCTGCCCAGGCCCCCAGGACTAGGCTCTGATAGAGCCAACGCACTGAGGACACCCACGATGCCTAGCTGTAGTAGGTGGAAGAGCACACTAATATTCAAGCAGATAAGCAGAAGTTAGGAGTCATCATAGATCATTGAAGTCTGAGCGCGCCACAGCCTTGTTACATACGAAGTCGGCCATTCTCCACCATTGTTCACATTCCAGTCAAAGAGCCTCCCGTGGCGCCGTCGCCGAGGGGCTGGGGCAGGTCAGCATGTCACGGACCGACGACCAGCTGCATCTTCTTTGGCTGCATAGAGGACAGAGAGGAAGTGGCCCAGAAGTCTGCAGGGAGAGTCTCTGTGACCCAGCAGCTAAGTCACAAATGTCCTTGGGTCTACACTGTTTTCTCCAAGAAGGTGCCTTCCTAAAGTTTTGTCATCCTCCAGAAATCAAGACTGATTGGAAATTAAAAAAACAAAAGTGTATACTAAAGTTACCAGCCCTTTAAAATGACCTCGCTCTGCAATTTTGTTTACAGGTATTTACCCACATTCCTGACAGCCATCAGGCAGGGCCCCCTGCACAGAAGGCAGTCCCAGGGGCTAAAGGGAGACAGGGCCACACTTGTGCCAGGACCCTGACCGGGCACAAGTCAGCAGAGTCCTGGGCTGCCTGGGCCTGCTCCACTGTCTATGTGAAATCACCTTCCTGCCATAGAAGAGACTACCTTTTCACTTTCCAAATAGTCTTTAAGCTGCAGACTGTGCCACACGCTGGGACAGTCCCACAGCACCCTTTCCCTTGCCCTGTTCTCCTCACAAGCATGTGTTCATTCTTATGGCAACCACGACAGTCTTAAGTAGTGGTGTGGGAGTAAATCAGTCCTGGTTTTGTAGAAGGAGAATACAACGTTTTGTGTCTTTTCAAATAAATAACTGAAACATTCCTCCAGAGCACAAGGCCCTGGATTGCAGTGAGATATCAGGCTACCCCAAAAATACAACTTACAGGCTCTATTCCCAGGCTGCAGTCCACGTGTTATGATGTCAAAAATATTTCTGAAGACTATCCGTGTCAAACACCAAAAATGAAAGAAACCAAACTCCTCATCTCTGTGAAACTATTGGTTTCTCAATAGCTAATTGGTTTGTTTATTTATTTTTTATAGTTTTTTTTTTCATTTTTGAAAGAGACAGAAACAGCAAGAGTAGAACAGGGTCAGAGAGGTAGGAGGAGAAAGAATCCTAAGCAAACTCCCCACTGTCAGCACTGTGTCCAATGTGAAGCTCAAATTCACCAAGTGTGAGAACACGACCTATGCCGAAACCAAGACTCAGATGCTTCACTGACTGAGCCACCCAGTCGCCCCTGTTTTTAGAGTTTGAGAGACAGAGAGAGAGAACAAGTGTGTATGAGGAGAAAGGGGCAGAGAGAAAGGAGGAAGACGACGCAAAGCAGGCTCCACGCAGAAAGCAGCCAACCCACACTTTTTGTTACCTCTGAACTTACAAAAATACACATTTCGGGGAGCGGTGGGGTGGGAGAACCAGAAGGCACTACCACGAATCTTAGTGTTTTCATTACAGAAAGTATAAGGATGTGAACGGAAAACACATCAGCAACATCTAAGGGACAGAATTTTCCCAGCATGATTCCAGGAGCAAAAGGTCTACTTTCAGTATCAAATTGCATACAGTCAGGTGGCAACTATCCAAGTTAGTGTAAAACACTTTTATACACTTCAAACATAGGGACATTCAAATCAGACCACTGTTAAACAGTTTCTACAAATTTCCATTCCCAGGGAACCAAAAGCCTGAGGGTTCCTATGGAATTGTGAGCAGTAACAGAAATAACGGCATTTCACCTGAACTACAACTGACAGCGTGCCGGTCATGATCCTTATTATGAGTTCTGAGAAGGAGACTACATTGAGGCAGACAGAAAGAAACTAACGGACAAGTCCGGGGGCTGAAGGGGAAACGGCCTCTAGCGGTAAGGGGCCCTGTGGGCCCAGTGTGGACGTGAGGCACCCCACTCCAGACCTCGCAGGCACTCAGGGCACTGAAGAGTGGCCACATGCGTTGCCTGCTGTCCAGTATCACAGAGCCCACTGAGTTCTTCCCTGGCTCAAGGCCCCATCCCGTTGTCCCATCTCCAATGTCACCCCTTGGCCCGCCTCCTGCTTCACCCCGCTAAACTGCAAACCACCTCTTCTGTTGAAGAGGGCTCACTTTTATTTTTCAGTTGTCGGATCACTGGGATGTGGTCTCAGCCTGCCTCCTTCATCCATTTAACTCAGCTCTGAGACACACTCAACCCACATGCGACCTGCTCTGCAGTGGAAAGTCCCAGAGAGATATGCCCGCACCACTCCTCTGGATCCCATCCCGGGCATCACAGCGCCTCAGCTGCTTGGTAAGAAACAAAACCCACTGCTGTTACTCGTTCTCAGAATCAAGACCAGTTAAAAATAAGAGGTACTGAATAGATGGCAAAGGTCAGAGTCTATTTATTTAAGAGAAACTCAAAAACTACAGGGGAAGGAAAAAGGAGGGCAACCTAGTGAGTACTCCAGAGAGACCACCAGATGAATGACAGTTTCTGAATGCTGCTGACCATGTCCTCACAGGGGCTGCAGTTACACATAATGAGATGGAGCTTCTGTGATCATAGTATCTCGTGGATATTTAGATGCAGACACTCTTAAAAGCCATGAGACTGCAGTGCTCCCACTGTTCCCATTTACAAGTGATTAAAAAGAAGCACAGGAATGCTACTACGTAGCTTCCCCAGAGCCCCAAACTCATCTGTGCAGGAGCCAGGCTCAGAGTCAAGTGCTCTGGGGTCACGCCCTCCCTGCACAACTTCTCAAGGTGGACTGGGAATCCTCGGGGGTCCTTTCCAGATTTCATACATGCTCTACGTCCTCTAGGGACCATAGTTGAATACGGGCCTCAGGTTCACTGTGGAGGAGATATAACCTATTTGCAGCTATATAGAACATTGAACAAACAACCACTGCTTCAAAACCAGGTACCCTGAGAACTGCTCAGCCACATGACAAATAACACAATGCTTATTTTTTAAAGTTTGTTGTGGTTATCAGCTTGTCCGCCCAATTTGCTGAGTCCCAGAGCACCCTGGGAGGGTTTTCAACCTCCAATTCAGCGGCTGTGGGGAAGCAGAGTGATGAAATGGGAGGCGGGGGGTGTCAACAGCCACGTGAGGTCTCCCGAAAGGGGGAGGGGTCTGCAGGTCGAGTGACTGCGGATCTAGAGGAACGATGCCAGTAAGACCTCCCGCATGCGAGAGCCACGCAAGGGACACCAACCTGTTCAGGCGGTCTTGTCACTAGCGTGGCCGGGGTGGACCTTTTGTTTCTTGCCTAGCAAGCAGCACACTGAAGACTGATGACCTTCTTTTGGGGGGCATTGTGCAGCGAGTCCTGGCTACTGCTAATGCTGCTGAGGTTGCTCAAGGGGCCATCCTGAGAGCCTGTCGATCTGGGTGACCCACAGGAGAGCATCTTCCAGGCATGCTCGTTACACGACACACCGCCCCACGTGAGGGAGAAGCACAATCCCCCAGCTTCTAGGGAGGGCTGAGCCCTGGGAGCTGACACTCTCTCTCTCCCAAGTATATCTGGAGTCCAAGCGCCCTGGGTCGAGAACGCTCAGCACCCCTCCCAGGCCGTGACCCAATAACCATGTCGTGAGTCTCATGTAATGCACTGAGTCTGTCCCCTGCATAGTGAGGGCCAGCCTCTCCTAACTCTGAATCTGGTCTGTGCTAACCAAGAGCAATCAGTTTCTGGATCCCAAAGGAAGGATTGCCTTCCTGAGAGTACTTGGTGTTTGGGTGGCTGGTAGAAGAAATGATGGCTAGCCAACTTGTTTCCCTCCCTGGCCATTAAAGATGCTTTCACTCTGAAGAACAGTTGGTTCACCATGGGCAATATTGTCGAGGACCTGCTTAGCACAGAAAGAGACCATTCATGAACTACTGCATCCAATCCCTGTTCCAAACATCTGAGCTTAGCTTACAGCACAAGCCTGTTACCTTGGAATGACTGTCTTCACTATCCACTGATAGGATGGCAAGGGAAAACAGTGAACTCCAGAAGCTTTCCCTCATTTCTAAGGTAATAACACAGGCATCTTGCCTTTGGGTTCCCACGGTAGCTGACGGAGGCTTCCCTTTGCCGTACCCATATGTGTTTCATATCTATCCATATCTTATTCCTGAGACCATCAGCTTGTCTGGGAGTTGTCCTAGTCATTGCATCCTAAGATTTATCTCATTTTCTGGACCACATGCTTCCTTGGGGAATTCCATCAGACATCTAAAGCAGTTAATATCTATCCATCTCAGGCTGTTCCACAGAATAGAAATGGAAGGAAAACTTCCAGACACATTCTACAAAGCCAGCTTTACTTTGATTGCCAAACCAGACAGAGACCCAGCAAAAAAAAAAAACAAAACAAAAACAAAACGACTATAGGATAATATGCCTAATGAATAAGACTACAAAAATTTTCAACAAGATACTGGCAAAACAAACGCACAGCATATGAAAAGAATTTTTCACCATGATCAAGTAGGATTCCTATCTGGGCTATAGGGCTGGTTCAATATTTGGAAATCAATCAATACGATACATCACATTAAGAAAATCACAGGTAAGAACCACATGATCCTGTCAATACCGGCAGAAAAAGCATTTGACAAAACACAGCATCCTTTCTTAATAAAAACCCTCAAGAAAGTCAGAATAGAAGGAACATATGTAAACATCATAGAAGCGATGTATGATACAAGTCCGCAGCTAATATAATTCTCCTGGGGATAAACTGAAAACTTTCCCCCTGTGATCAGGAACATGACAGGGATGTCCATTCTCACCACTGTTGTTGAACATAGCTTTGCAATTCCTAGAAGCAGCAATCAGACAACAAAATGAAATACATGTCATCAAAATGGCAAAGATGAAGTCAAACGTTCACTCGGCACAGACCACATGATACTCTACCTGGAAAACCTGACAGAATCCACAAAAAGTCTTCTCGAACTGATACATCAATTCAGCAAAGTCGCAGAACACAATATCAATGTACAGAAACCCATCGCATTTTAATATACCAATAAAACAAAACAGAAAGAGAACTAAAGAAACTGATCATGTTCACAGTTGCACCAGGACCATAAAATACCTATCAATAACCTCAACATACTAATGAACCAATCCAAAGATATAAAAGTTCTGTGTGCTGAAAACGATACAAGGGTTATGAAGGAAATTGAAGAAGACACAAAGAAATGGGAAAACATTCCATGTTCCTGGATTCGAAGAATGAATATTGTAAAAATGTCAATACCATCCAAAGCAATCTACACATTCAATGCAATCCCCATCAAAATCGTGCCACCATTCTTTCCAAAGCTAGAACAAATAATGCTAACGTGTATGGAACCACAAAAGACCCCAAATATTCAAAGTAATATTGAAGAAGGAAACGAAAGCAGGAGGCATCAGAGTCCCAGATTTTAGCCTCTGCTACAAACCTGTAATCATCAAGACAGTATGGTATGGGCACACAAACAGACACATAGGCCAATGGAACAGAATAGAGAACCCAGATTCAGACCCACTAATCCTCCACAAAGCACGAAAGAGTATCCAATGGAAAAAAAACACAGACTCTTTAACCACTGGTGCTGGGAGAACTGGACAGCAACATGCAGAAGAATGAAACTAGACCACTTTCTTACAGTGTACACAAAAGTAAACTCAAAATGGATAAAGGACCTGAATGTGAGACAGGAAACCATCAAAAGCTGAGAAGAGAAAGCAGGAGAAAACCTCTCCGACCTCAGCTGTGGCAATTTCTTACATGACACGTCTCCAACGGCAAGGGAATTAAAAGCAAAAATGAGCTGTAGGGACCTCATCAAGATAAAAACCTTCTGCACTGCAAAGGAAACAAGCAACAAAACAAAAAGACAACAGATGAAATGGGAAAAGATATTTGCAAATGACGTATCAGACACAGGGCTAGTATCCAAACACCTATAAAGAACTCACCAAACTCCACACCTGAAAACAAATAATCGGGTGATGAAATGGGCACAAGACATGAATAGGTACTTTTCTGAAGAAGACATCCAGATGGCCAAGAGACATGACAAGATACTCAACATCACTCATGATCAGAGAAATACAAATCAAAACCACACGGTGGTCAGAGTGGCAGAAATGAACAAATCAGGACACTATAGATGCTGAAGTGGATGGGGAGAAACAGGAACCCTCTGGCATTGTTGGTGGGAAGAAAAACTGGTGCAGCCACTCTGGAAACAGTGTGGAGGTTCCTCACCACATTAAAAAAAGATCCACCCTATGACGCAGCAATAGCACTGCTAGAATTCAGGGGATTCAGGAGTGCTGATGCACAGGGGACTCGTACCCCAGTGTTTATAGCAGCATTTGCAACAATAGCCACATGATGGAAAGAGCCTAAATGCCCGTCAATGGACAAATGGATCAAGAAGATGAGGTTTCTATATACAATGGAATACTACTTGCAATGAGAAAAGATGAAATCTGGCCATTTGTAGCAACGTGGAAGGAACTGCAGGGTGTTCTGCCAAGTGAAATAAGTCAGGCAGAGAAAGACAGATACCATATGTTTTCATTCATATGTGGATCCTGAGAAACTTCACAGAGGGGAGGGGAAAGGGGGAAACAAGTTGCAGAGAGGGAAGGAGGCATACCCTAAGGGGCTCTGAAATACTGAGAACAAACTGAGGGTTGATGGGAGGTGGGGGAGAGGGGAAAGTGGGTGATGGCCATCGAGGAGGGCACCTGTGGGGATGAGCACTGGGTGTTGAATGGAAACCAATTTGACAATAAATTATATTGAATACAAGAAAAAAGAAAAGATGCTCAAAGTCACTCCTCATCAGGGGACTACAAATCAAAACCACACTGAGATGCCACCTGACACGGATCAGAGTGTGCCTGTGGGTGGGCAGTCAGCACTGCTGCTTTGCTGGGACACAGTGTGTCCTCCAAAAGCGACAAGGGGTGGGGGGTCTCGCGCTTTGGGAAACATGGACAATCAGGAGCAGCGCGGCTCCAATGTAGGCCAGGGTGTCCCGAAGCTGGCCCAAACGTGGCCCATCAGCGGCATCGGGGCTCTTACAGGCTCCCGAGCCCCTGTCGGTGGCTGAGGAGCGGGGTGGGGGAGGGGCTTGGAAAGAGCACAGACTTGGGTTATGATTGCACGGAGACCCGCCCATGCATATTTTTGGGGGTGGTTTTGGCTTCTTGGCTAGTTTTCTAGAGCAGTTTTCGCAAACGTGAGAGGATCCTCCAGAGATTTCACACACATTCCTGCTCTTACTGAGGCACAGCCTCTCCCCTGAGCAGGTATCCGCAACCCCCGCCAGGGCGATGCCTTTGTCACAGCCCCAAACCTGTGCTGATGTGTGTCCCTCGCCCAAGGTCCGCAGCTGAGATCGGGTTCGCCTCTGACGTTGTACCCGAGTGCGTTCCGGCGGGTGCGTGATGAGGAGTCTCTGCCGGTGCAGCGTCCCACCGGGTAGTGTTTCCTCCCTGACGCAGTAGTTTCCGTTGGTGCTGGCGCCACAGCGCATTTGCCAGGCGGAGAGGTGGGCGGGAGGCCGGCGGGCTCTTGAGGGCGATAGGAGCCCGCATGCGCTGTGGAGGGCGAGGGAGGTGCCCTTCTGAGCATCCGGGTTCTCCCTTGCTAGAAGTCTTCCACCTACGAAGATGTCGCCCTGGGGCCCCTGTTACTCCGAAGACCGTCCCGATCGAGGCAGGTGAGTTCTGGTGGACCCAGTGCCGCTCGGACTCCGCAGAGGCCACAGTGCCAGCCGTGAGAGGCCGGGTGGCTCGAGGCGCCCTGGTTCTGCTCACTTGTGGGACAGCATTTGGCCACCCTCGGGAGGAAGGCCGGCCTGTCCGTGTGGACGCCCGCAGGCTCCCGTGAGTCAGTCGTGGTGGCCGCTCTGTGGCGGCGGGATGGTGTGGGGGGTGCCTCCCGTGGCAGTGCTGGCTTAACCGCTCGGCAGGCAGTAAGGGCCCTTCTCACTTCAGGTAGTGGCTTCTGGGAGGTTCTCCGGGTGCCCGCCTCAGCCGCGGCTGTCCTGTAAGGAGTGTGCCGCCCGCCCTCGCAGAGGCTGTCGGAGACCTTCCCGCCTTGTCCGTCCCCTGACCCCACACAGGCTGCACACGTTCTGTCCCCCGAGGCGGCTGCCACGAACAGAGGCCGCCTTAGGCCCTTGCGTCCTGTGGGCCAGGCCCTAGAGAGTCTGGTGAGCTGGGGAAACCCTATAGAAATTGGGAAGTTGACGAGAAGAAGGGGACAGTGTCCTTTGTTCCCTGGTCAGTGTTTCTCAGACTCGGTGGTGTCGGGACACTTGGACATCAGGGGATTATTGAGGGCCCCAGAGAGCCTTCGAGTGTGGGGGTTGTGTCTCTGGATCTCTACTGTGGTGAGATTAAACCGAGAATTGAAGCGGGCACCTGGGTGGCTCTCTGTGTTAAGGGTCCGACTCTGGCTCAGGTGGTGATCTCACAGTTGATGGTTTAGAGCCCCATGTGGGGCTCTGTGCTGCCAGCTGCCAGCCTGGACTTGTCTCAGATTCTCTGTGTCCCTCTCCCTCTGCCCCTCCCCTTCACGTGCCCTGCGTCTCTCTCTCTCAAAAACAAACATTAAGGAAACCAAACCAAATCCGAGCATCTCAGATGTGATGAACTCACTTAAAGACAATAAATTAGGACAGATTAACGTACTCATACCTTTCGTGCAAAACATACGTACATTTTCAGGACAACACTGTGTAGAAGCGTGGCATTTGCTTAGTGCAAGATCTTTATTGTTCCAGCTGCTTCTGCATTCAGTGTCTTGTGGCCAATGATGTTTAAGAAGGCGATGTGGACTCCCCCAGATGAACAGCTGGAGGCGACTAGGGTGTGGCAGTAGCTCCTCTGGCTTCTGGATGCCCTTTCCTGACTCTGCACTCAGATGGGTGGGGCTTCCTTGCTTCTCTTGGGGGTTAGCTGCCCGCACAGAGCGGCCTAGTTGTGTGGCACGCGGTGGACGTTTGGAACATCCTAGGCCACTACTTTCAGCTGATCTTCCATATTTTTCACTCAGCGAACACATTCTTGGAACCACCACCTGGATGAAGAAATGGAACCTTACCGTGCTTCCTACCTCCTACTGACTCCCACCGAACGTCCCCCAAAGGTAACCACGGTCTTGACTTTCACCAGCGATTGCCTTGGCCTGTTCTTCGCTTCATGTTGAGCCAACCCTTGAGCGCTGTGTGTGCGCAATGCACCTGCTTTCCTTGTGTGGCTGTGCTGGTCCTCCCCTGCTGTCGAAGGCCCAGTGTGTGAGCACAGCACGGTTTATTGTTTCTGCTGTGGCTGCTCCGGTTTGTGCAGAGGCTGCCTGCAGATCCACATGCATCGTATTGGGTTGCCTTGGAGGAGCAGGGCGTGAGTGGTGGCACGTGTCTGTTCCCCACGAGCAACAGCGTGCGGGAGCTCAGGGCTGGCCGATGCCTGGTATTGCCTCTTCTCGTGTGTTAGCTGGTTGCTGGGGCTCAGGTGCTGGGAGGTATGGTGTGTTCGTGGGACCCGCCCCTGTGTGTGTCTTGGCCACTTACATGTTTCTTTTGAGAAATAATTGCCTTTTGGAAGCCACTTTGTGATTAGGTTGTGTGTTTTGGTTTTTGTTGATTAGAATGAGTTCTTTCTATGTGTGTGAAATACATCTGTGAATGGCACAGCTTTTCACATTCTTGTGTACGTCTGCCTTACGTTCTCTGTGTTGCCTTGTGGTAAGTTTCTTTGGTTTCTATCCAATAGTATAACCATTTGTATGTTTCTTGCCTTGGATTGGCTAGGGCCTCCAGTACTGTGTTGAAGGGAAGTGGTGAGAGTAGGTGTCCTTGTCTCCTCCCAGATACGAGAGAGAAGGGTTTCATAATTTTTTGTATACTTAATATTTTTTAAAGTTTCTTTCTTTCTTTATTGATTTAGAGAGCATGCATGGGAAGGGGAGTTGGAGGGGGGAAAGCGAGTGGATCCCAAGCAGACTCCGCACTGTCAGCAGAGTCTGATGCCAGGTTTGAACTCATGAACCGTGAGATCATGGCCTGAGCTGAAATCAAGAGTCAGACGCTTCACCGACTAGAAGCCACCCAGGTGTCCCAAAGAGTTCAGTATTTTACCACTACATGTGACACTTACCGTGGCATTACTGGTAGATAGTTGTATCAAAACATGAAAATTCTCCTCTGTTTTTAGTTTGCTCTGATTTTTTAACAATCATCAAAGAAATAATAATACTAAATTTTCTGAAATGTGTTTTGTGCATCTTTGGGGACAAGTGATTTGTGTAATGTTGTGGTTTAACTGAAAACAACTTTTGCCCTTCTAGATTAATCCAAACCCGATGTCTATGCATTCTCTTTGCACTGGATTCCATTTGTAAAAAGTGTGCTTTAGATTCTTGCATGTGTATTCAAGAGAGAGGTGGGTGTTCCCTTGCACCCTCTTGTGCCGTCCTTGCTGGGGTTTGGGTTTAAGGTCGTGCTGGCCTCCTAAAACAACGTAGGAAGAAGCACTCCTTGTGCTTTCCCAGAAGAGTTTTTGTATGTGTTCTTTTCTTTTGGGAAGAAGTGCTAGGCCAACAGCTGGTGTAGGGTTTTCCTTGTGAGAAGGGTTTTCATTGCAGATTCCTTTCTTAAGTGGAAATAGGAATTTTCTGATTTCCCATATCTTCTTGTGTCTATTTAGATAAGGCATTTTGTTTTCTAGGAGTTTGCTCAGACCTCCCAGACTTTCCAAGGAATAAGTTTCAACTGGTTTCTAAAACCCCCCTATCTGCAGCATCTGGTGTGATATTTGCTTTAGAACTTCTTGATATTGGTACTTTGTGCTTTGTTTCTTTTTCATAGAACCAACTTGGGCTTTTTTGATTTCTGTGATTTACTATTTGTTTCCTGCAGCACTGATTTCTGCCCTTTTGTTTTCCATCTACTTGGTGATTGTTTGCTGTCCCATCTGGTAGTTCTTGAACTAAATCCTTCATTTGATTTTTAGCCTTTGTTCCTTTCCAGTATGTGTATTGTATTTACTTGCTTATTAGTGTGTTGATTCATTTCAGAAGGAGAGCATGAGCAGGGCAGAGGGTCAGAGGGAGAGAGAGAGAGAGACAGAGAAAGAGAAAGAGTCTCGAGCAGGCTCCTCACTCCGTGTGGAGCCAGGCTGGGGATCGATCTTGTGGCCGTGGGATCATACCCTGAGCCAAAATCAAGAGTTGGTCACCAAGCAACTGAGCTATCCTATGATATATGTATTCTAAAGCTATGAGTCTCCCTTTAAGCACACCTTTCCTGATCTCACAAGTTTTGATAAGCCAAATGTTTATTATCTTTTATGTGAAACTATTTCCTAACTTTCATTGTGGCATCTTTTTCTTAATTCATCACAATGTTTAGGAGCATAACACATCTTGATGTTTCGGGGGATTTTCTCGTTCTCTTTGTGCAGATTTCTAGCTTAATTCCATGAAGGTATCTGTCTCAGTGTTTTGGGGTGGTTGTAACAAAATACCATAGACTGGCTGCCTAATAAGAAACAGAAACTTCTTTCCTACAGTTGAGGAGACTGGGAAGTTCTCAAGATCAAGGCATCTGCAGATTCCGAGTCAGGGGAGAGTCAGCTTCCTGGTTCATCGACAGCCTGCTTCTCCCTGTCCTCCTGTGGTGGCAGGGGTGACGGTGCTCTCTCAGCCGCCCATGACTGGTCATCACCGGAAGTCTCCCTGTCTTTCTCCCATCACTTTGGGCGTGATGAATTGTTGCAGGAAATGAACTGTGAATCTAATGGTATCCGTCAATATGCCCTGCAGTATTTCAGTCCTTTGTGATGAGCTGACTTTCCTAATGGCCTGGCATATATTCGTTTTCATGAACTGTTCCTTGGGCACGTGAAAATAATGTGTATTGGGGGAATGCAGTAGTCTCTATTTATAGGTTAGATGAAGTTTGTTAATGACAGAATTCAGATTTTAGTAACCACTTGAAACCAAGTAAGGAATAGGCGAGAATGAGTTTAATAATATAACTAACAGGTATATCCAAAATATCATTTCAGTGTATAGCCAGTGTGAGAAAAAATTATATATGATTTTGAATTCTCTTTTTTCACGTTGTCTTTAAAATGTGGTGTGCATTTTATACTTTGCACACGTCGCACTTTGAGGAGCCGCGGTTCAAGTACTTGCAATAAAGCACGTGACCCCATATTGGACAGCCCCGTCACACTGCCTTGAGTTTTCTGTTGTCGTCAGTTCTGTCAGATACTGAGAGATGTATCGTCAAGTCTCCCATCGTGCTTATGGATGTGGCTCTTTTTCCTTTTCTATGTTTGTCAATTTTTCTGTATTTTGAGATGGCGTTATTAGGTCTATGCAAGTTTAGAAGTTTTGTTCTCTTGGTAGATGGAACTTCCATCGCGAAATGTTCCTCTTTGTCTCTAGTAGAGCTTTTTGCTGTAGAGGTTACTTTATTGGAGGGTCCTGGTGGCCACATCAGTTTTCTGTTCGGTAGAGTTTGTCTGGGGATCTTTTACTTCCACCTGTCTGTGATCTTACGTTTTAAGGTATACCTTTGTGACCAGGGTATGGTAAGTTTCCTTCTAACGCATTTGAGAGTCAACCTTTTGCTTGCAGTATTTGTGCACACGTAATGACTGATATGTTAGTTTACACGTACCGTATTATTAGTTTCTTCTTTGTCCCAGCTGTTCTGTCTTCCTTTGGTCTCTAGCCTTCGTTTAGAAGCAGGAAGGAGTTTTTAATTGTACATTGATCTGTTAGGTTAATTGGAGTGTATCTATTTCTATCTATTTCAGAAATAGAATGTATCTATTTCTATTTCTGGAATGTATATCTATTTCAGGTGCATTTTAAACTGACCCCTGCCTGATTCAGGACTTGTACTGCTTCCCTGACACTGCTCTCTCCTTTTATCTTTTCTTTTTTTTTAAGATTTATTTGTTTTTTGAGAGAGACATAATACAATCGGGTGAGGGGCAGAGCAGAAAGGAAGACACAGAATGTGAAGCGGGTTCCAGGCTCTGAGTCATCAGCACAGAGTCTGACACGGGTCTCCAACTCACACACCGTGAGATCTTGACCTGAGCCATAGTCGGACACTCAACTGACTGAGCTACCCAGGCGCCCCTGCTCTTTTCTTTGACACTTGAACCAGACTGAACTCCTCTTCACCTTTTGTTGGGTGATATTTTTACGTTTTAGATGGATTTGGCATTGTTGTCATTGTTTCGTGCACTTAATGCTTGTTAAGTTTTGTTCTCATAGTTACCCTTTCTGTTGTGATGTTGTTCTGCAAGCCTTGTTTTTTCATATTTCTTTCAGAGACTACATTTCTTTTCTGCAACAAGCTGCTTTAATATTGATTTTAGTTTGTGTCTGTAGTTGATGTGTAGTCATGGTTTTTGTGTGTGCGTGTGTGTGTGTGTATGTGTGTGTGTGTTGTTTTTGTTTGTTGTTCAGTTTTTATTTTTGTTTTTGCTTCTGTTTTGCCTGAAAAACATCTTTACTTTGCCTTCACTGTGAAGAATGTTTCTGTTAGGTAAAGACTTCCAGGTTGGTGGCTATTTTAGTTCACCTTTCATACATGCCAATCCATCATCTGGCTTCATTTGCTTTTCTTGAAGAGTCAGCTGGTAGTGTTGTTGTTGTCCCATGGAAGGCGGTCTCTTTGTCCTCTCAAGACTGTTAACATCTTTTTGCCTGAGGTGTTCCTTGTGGAGTCACTCTCTTGGTTCTTTTATCAGTTTTGATTCTTATCTTTTTAGTGAAATGGTACTACCCATTCTGTGTTTCCTCTACTTTGTGGGCTCCTATTGGACCTTTGTACCATATCTTCTGTGTCTTTTGGGCTTGTGTATTTTCTTGACGTTTTCTCTGTGTATGGTCTAGATATATTTTTACCTACCTATCTTTCAGTTCACTGAGGCTATTCACCTTTGTCTAGTCTGATGTGAAGCCCACGGACTGAGTTCTTAATGCCATTAACAAGATTTTTTAGTCTTTTAATTATGTTGGAGAGCTAGATAGAGTGGGAGCAAGGGAAGAACAGAGAGAGAGGGAGACATAGATGCCGAAGCAGGCTCTAGGCTCTGCACTGTCAGCACAGAGCCCAACGCGGGGCTCAAACTCCCGAATCATGAGATCATGACCTGAGCTAAAGTCAGATGCTTAACCAACTAAGCCACTCAGGCACCTGGAGATCGTAATTTTAGCTCCGATAATTTGCAGTTTGAGAATCTGTTTTGAGTCTCTGAAAAGTTCCCATTTGTCAAGAATGGTTTTTGGACAGTTGACTTTTGCATCCAATCACTCCAGTCTATGTGTCTCCTCTTGGTCTGTTTCTCTTCTTTCTTCTTTGGGTCGATATGATGTAAAACCTTTTTTTTTTTAATGTTTATCTATTTATTTTGAGGGAGAAAGAAAGTGAGAGCAGGGGTGGGGGTAGAGGATGGGGGAGAGAGAGACACTGTTGAGCAGACGCTCTTTTCTGTCAGTAGAGAACCCAACCCAGGGCTCAAACTCACAAACGTGAGCCGAAACCAAGTGTTGGTCACTTAAACGAGTAGACTGAGCTATCCAGGTGTGTCTCTTTTTTTGTTTGCTTGTTTGTTTCTTTCCTTTTCTTATTAAAAGAATTTTTTTTGTTAATATAATTTACTTTTGAGAGGGAGAGAGAGGTAGAAACAAAACTTGAGCAGGGGAGGGGGAGACAAAGTGGGAGACACGGAATCCAAAGCATGGTCCAGGCTCTTGACTATCACCACAGAGCCTGACGCGGGACTCAAACCATAAAGCGTCAGATCATGACATGAACCAAAGTGGGATGCTTCCCCGACTGAGCCACCCAGGCATTCCTTTCATTTCCTTGCCTTGCTTTGCCTTGCTTTGCCTTGCCTTTCCCTTCCTTTCCTTGCCTTTCCTTGCCTTTCCTTGCCTTGCCTTGCCTTGCCTTGCCTTGCCTTGCCTTGCCTTGCCTTGCCTTGTCTTGCCTTGCCTTGCCTTTCCTATCCTCTCCTTTCCTTTCCTTTCCTTTCATTTCCTTGCCTTTCCTTTCCTTTCCATTTTTTTCTTTTCTTTTCTTTTCTTTTCTTTTCTTCTTTTTTCTTTTCTTTTCCTTTCTTTTCTTTTCTTCCTTTTTCTTTTCTTTTTTCTTTTTTTTTCTTTTCTGTTCTTTTCTGTATTTTTTGGTCTTGCCTTATCTTGTCTTTTCATTTCTTCTTTGTTTTTATTTTTGTGCTGGACTGTATGGAGAAGCATAGAGGCTCTTCATGTGCTTTTATTCCTTCAGCATTTCATCCCACACACCCCGAGTGTGGCGGTTATTGGTCCCACTCAGGCGTGAGTGAGTTGAGACTGGGGCTCAGTCTTTGTAAGGTGCAGTGTGAGCTGGGCTCACGCTGTCCCCCACCCCCGTGTAGACCTCCAGGGTCTCCATTTGGAGGCCTGGAGTATTTCCGAGGACCCGTCCTTGATGCTAGGTCCCAAAGCCCAGTTATTTCCTCCACAGCACAATGAGATGATGGAAGGGTCAGCTTCTCAGGCAGTGCTTGCCGAGTGCCGGGCTCATTTTCTGTGCCTCCCTGTGCTGTCCAGAGCTCGGTTAGCTGCGACTTTCTGCTTGCCTTTCTGTTAGGTTTCCTTTGCAGCTCGTTGGTATATTGCCTGCAATCCCTGAGGAAATTCAGAATCCTCACATGTCTTGAGGGAGAAAGAGGACTCTGAACATTAGAGTTGGCTCAGCGGGCTTCCCTTTTGTTGGGGTCTCAGTCCTTCCAGTTGTGACTGCCTCAGGGTCTCCTTGATGCCTTCAAACATGCTTCAAATTGAATTCATTTTTCCTAGTTCATGATGTGTTGATTAGCAGGCTACTCACATGTATAAGAGCAAGCCAGGGAAGACTGAGAAGTCATAGTAAACATTTTGGTCATCAGCATTTGTTACAAGAGAAAACAAAACCCAGTAGTCCTTGCCTAGTACCCGTCATTCATCTAAAATGACCATCCAGTTTGCGCACGCTCAGCCAGCGTCCATGGAGTGGTGATGGTGTCAGCCTCCCAGCTCCCTATCCCCACCGCCATGGCCGCCCTCCTCCCCTGTCAGGTGCCTGCCCAGGGCAGGCTTTGTGGTGACGGGCTGGCTATGGCAGGGCTTGATGGTTTTCCCAGAGTTTTTTGTAACGTCCCTTGGCATCTTCCAGACTTTCATAACGTTCCCTCTGTGGCGGTTCTCTTTGGTAGCATTGACTGTCCTTCTTGTCAAGTGCCTGTGTCATGAGCCTCACAGGTCCTCGTGGCCCCTGGTCTGCAGGCTGACTTAGACCCGCTGCGCTCCGGAGCGAGTGAGCCGCCAAGACACGTTTGGTGGTGACCCGTGGGGTTCTGGGTGGCCAGGACATTGTCCAATGCCAAAGAACTTTAGAGGACAGTCCCTTGCTTTCAGCGTACTTCCTGAGTTGAGGGACAGAGCCGGGATGGAACTGGTCCAGGGCAAGGGCTCTGGTTGTGCAGCCAGACCACTGGCCACTGGCACTTGTTGCCTTCAGGACCCTGGGGTGAGCTTCCTACACAGGGCCAGCCGCCCTGATCACACCCCCGCCTGTGTCCGCTCAGACGGTAGCTGCTTCACCCCTTCCTACCCAACATCTTGGTGCTCACTTGTCTTTCTCGTGAATAAATGTCGTTTGTGGCATTTTCCCCCCGACAGGGCATCTCCTTCTGCGTGAAAAACCTGTGCAAGCAGCCATGGTCTCCTCACCTGATTTTCTTGGGTTTTCCCTTTTTGTCTTGGAGTGGTTGACATGCGGTGGATGGTGGTTCCTGCTTCTCTGCAATCTTCTCTGGGGCGTCTGGGAAACCGTGTGCTTCCTCTTCGTGGTAGAAGCTGCTTCTCCTATCATCATGACCATTTGAAAAGCCAAACCCCTTTCTAAATTCACCAAGATATCCTGTGCCTGCATTGAAATGTGCCAGTTTTCGATCCTTCCCTTCCTTCTGCCTTACGTCGTGATAATCAGGTCTTCACTTGTCTTGCAGTTTGAGTTGAGTCTGCAGGTGTGCCCATCTCACAGCAGTCCTACATCCACAGAAATGCCACATCTTCCACACGAGACACAAAGATGTCTCACACATAGCACCAGGTTTTTGCATGTGCTGGGGTAGCCGCAGTGAGAGCTTCGAGAATTTCCCTTTCCTTGTGCCTCCATGGTCCTCACGCAGGCCGGCTGGCAGCTGCAGCTGTGGACCTCAGTACATGTCAGGCCATTCAGCCTTTTCTTGTCATACCATGAGTCTTCTCTACATCGCGGGAGCACGTCCAGCATCCCTGGGGACACTTCAAACGGGTCCCAAGGTGTAAATAAGGTTCGTGGCATTGCCTTTAACAGGGTGAAAATGACGCAGGAACCCTGAGAAATCACTTTTCTTCTGGTGCTTGATTTACTGGAGAAAGGAAGTGCTTACCAAGAGCTGAAAGCAGATTCGTGCAACACTTGAGGTGACCTCAATAGCAACAGGAAGTGGTGCACACTTCCCCCAGAGGACAGCGTCTGCTACAGCTCGTGTTATGCGGTTAGGACTTAATCCTGCGTCTCCACATTTGTTTGCCTTTCTCTTGACTGCAGATGGCACCAGGTAGGTACGGTCAGTTTCTGTGTGCAAAATGATACGTTTTATCTTGTTAGAGTAGGTTTGTGTATGTTTTCGGATAGGAAATGCTATAATAGCCTAGTATCTGTGTTTATTTCATGCACCCGTGGCCTCCCTTTTACTTACTATCTTTGATATTTCGTAGCTGCTCAGCTCATCTGCCAGTCTTTCCAAATGTCACACATCTCCAGAAAAGTTTCCAATGTATTTATTGGAACAAAAATCGCCACATAAAAATGGGCCTGCACAGTCCTACATCAAGGATCAGATAGGCGTCTGTGGGTTCACCTTGTCAAATCAGATTGCAAGGAACGTGTTCAGTTCTGTGGTAACATTCCCGTTGATTTGGAAAGGGTTAATTTATGAAGGAACTTGAAGTATGTCACCAGTTTGTCCTTGGATTTTCTAGAATGGCTGAAATCAACCACTCTCTTTATTTGGAATGTCAGTTTTTAAGCGAACCTTTATCCCCTCATTTGTCCTACAGAGACAAAAGCTCTGGGGCGCCTGGGTGTCTCCGGGCGTTAAACGTCTGACTCTTGGTTTAGCTCAGGTCATGATGTCCTGGTTCACGGATTGAGCCTTGCACCAGGCTCTGCGCTCGACTGACTGGAGAGTGTGCGTCCACCTCCTTGGAGCCCATCTGTACGCCATGTCCTGGGCGGGCGCTCGGTATTGGCGGGAGAGAAACCCCATGTGGGGTGGTGGGCCCTGGCATCACTCTCCTCAGAGACCCTTCATCCATAATATTTCCTGCTTGACTAAAGAAATAAGTCTTAAATTCTCCCTTTCGTCAAGAGTCCTACCATCATTTTTGAAAAGTCCATTGGGTATGGTTGAGTCTGATTGAGCCAGGTGTTCAGGCTAAGACAGCAGCTTTTGACTACCGTCAGCCTTTCCCCGCTGCCGCTCCACAAGCCTGCTTGCCAGACGAGGCCAGAGGCTGGGGATGGGCAGCAGGCTTCTCGGCCTGTTGCTCCCGAGTCAGCAGAGCTCCTGAGTCCTAGACCTGCCAGGCACCTGCAAACGTCTGTCCCCTTGAGTGTCGGTCCCTCCGAAAATCCCCGGGACTCCTGTGGGTGGTGAGGAGGGGACTGGTGTGTGTGATGCTACTTGAGGGTGGTGGGTGCTGGGACTCTGGAGGGCCACGGAGGCCTGGTGTGCTCTGGTAAAGACCCCCTGTGTCTCTCCACTTTTGTCCCCTCTCCGACCCCAGGAGTGTGCAGCTCTCGCTGCAGAGCTCCACACCTGCAGGGAGCAGCTCGTGCAGAGAGAGGAGGAGATCGCCAACCTGAAGGCGGAGAGAAACAACACCAGGGTCAGTAGGCGCACTGCCAGGGTCTTTCAACACAGGACACCATTCACTCCCCTTGTCTACATGTCCCCATGGATTTGGCTGGGACCTATTGTTCTCAAACCTTGTTTGATCCGTGAGGAGGAGTGAGGCTATTTTAACACATTCGAGGGGATGGCTCCCTACCTGGGCACTGAATTGAAGGGATTCAGACTTGGTTTTGCATTTGGTGAACTTGAGGCCCGGAATTGAAGTTGTTCTTGAAACACGCTTTTCCTTTTGCCTCTCCCGCTAGGTGCTCCTGGAACACTTGGAGTTCCTAATCTGCAGACACGAGAGATCTCTCAGGAGAACATTGGTGAGGCGACAGGCGAAGACTCAGGCCGGCGTGTCCAGTGAGGTGGAGGTGCTCAAGGTCCTCAAGTCCATATTGGACAACGACAAAACGGAGGATGAAATGGTGTGCCTTGCCATGGCGGTTCTCAATTTGTGCACATGCTGTGTGTTATAGGCACACTTTGTGTGTTTGTGTGACTTGAGTTTCCTTTTCATCTTCTTGAATTCTTGTAAGAAGACAGGTCTGTATGGTTAAAAAGCAGTAGTTGGTGGAAATGTGTGTATCGATTGGCTAGTACAAATTACATAATGTAATTTATTTCAGGGAAGATTTGTCTCCAATGTTAAATTGAAAGCTGTTAACAAGCAAGTTTGTGAACAGGAGCATCCGTGAAAAAACTTACCAGCATTCTGTCATGTTATTTGAGGCAAAGGGGATCTTAGGGTAACTGTACAGTAAGGCCTAGTGAAAACACCTCTGTGTACAAGCTCAATCCCTTTGTTTCCAGGTGAGAGAGCAGTTACGTGTGGCACTGGAGAGGTGTAGTTTCGTAGAAGAATTAGAGGCCACACGCAGAGTTCAGCTGCAGACCTCATGACAGGATTTGATTGGAGGGGGTTTCCTTTTTATCCATTGTTTTAAAAACAACATATGAAGACTAGCAGTGGGGGCCCTCACATGTTGCTTCCCTTTCTGGCTTTCAAAGGTGCAGAGCCAGATGAAAGAGCTCCTGGCTACCCTGTGCACTCTCGTGGCCAAGCTGGAAGAGGAGCTAGACATCTCAAGGAAAGACCTCATCCTTTCTCAAGCAATGAACACCATATTACAAAGAGATGTCCATGAAGTGAGTGTCGGATGAAATGGCCACACCGTCGTCTAGCCAAACGTGGGGTGTTTGGTTCGGTCATTGCCCAGTGTGTCCTTCATCTCCCACGGGTTTTGAACGTTTGGATTTTGGTAGAAGTAGCAGCAGAACGGGATGTGACTCCGGGGCCTGGGCGGGCTGCCTCCCCGTCTGCGCGGTGGAATCTGTCCTCCCTGGGTTCTCCCCTGCCGAGGCCTGGCGGGCAGGTGGCGGAGTGCCCTCGGGTGTGGAGTGTGGGCCACCTGAGCTTGGCCCATGCCATGCTCTCGGTCTGTTTTGGGAACACACTCGGCACGTGGGAACCAGCGTGGTGCTGCCAGGTCGCTGCCGAGGGCACGACCGTGCGAGGGCGGCTCTACCGAGGGGCCGTCACGGCCGCCTCTGCCGCCCTGCCCTCCTGCCAGGGGTTCCGTGCTCCTGGTCGTGGCGGTCAGAGTGAGCGAGGGGCAGCCCGCTGGTCCCGGTGTAAGGTCATGGAGGAGTGGGGACGCTTCTGCACGTGTGGTCATCGATGGGAATCTGATACTTGTCACAGAAACCAGTAAGATTAGGATGGTTTCTCTGTGCCTCCTCCTGTCACTGTGAGCTGCCCTTTGCGGACAGTCCCCACACACCCCAATCCCAGCCCAGCAATGCCACCTTGGGAAGACCCTGTCAGACCCTCGAGTGTGTACGTACACGAGCAGTCTGTTTAGTACCTTAGCGTGGGTGAGGTCATGTAAGAATTTAAAACAAAAGTATTTGCAGAAATTATATAACCCGTTCAGTGAAGTTGTTGTTTGGCAAAGGTGGGGGGAGACCCCGCAGCAGAGTTCAATATGCAGAGAGTTTAGAAAATCATTTCTTAGGACTCATCACTTTCACTCTTGAGACTGCTGACATAAATTGCTTAGTAAATACAGAGGGCTGGAAGAGGAATCTCTCGGGTGGTGGACAAGAAAGGCAGGGCAGGACGGTCTGGTTCCATTTGCAGTGTCAGATACCATGGGATACAATGTTGTTACAGGGTTAGGCTATAGAAGATGACTTCTAGTTATATGCAAGGTGGAGTTTGGCTTCCTTTTGTTAACACTGCTGCTCCATCTTTGTGGGAATTGGATGAGATTTCCCCCACCTTTTCCCCGGAGAAAGGATGGTGTCTCATGGTGTGTGCCTCCAGAGGCAAGTCGCTGTTCTGTGGAAAGCTCAACGGTGTCCGGAGGCAACCGAGGTTGTGACTTCCGGGAGATTTTATTATCCGTTTGTCTTTGAACACATGGGAAAGAATAAGCCTGGGTACCTGGCCAGAATCCCGAGCAGCCTCCGCACTGTCGGCACAGAGCCTGACGCGGGGAGCCAACTCACAAAGCGTCACCGGCTGAGCCACCCAGGTGCCCCGAGGATGCTACTTTTCTGTTTGTTTGGGAAATGAGGATTTCGCCCGGTTTTTGTGTCTGGAGTGTGTTAATGTGTCGTAAGCTAATTCCTTCCCTGTTTTCCCTCTGAAATACCTGCTGTAGACCATGGCCCAGAAGGAAGACATGCAAGAGAGGATCACTACCCTTGAGAAGCGTTGCCTCAGGGCACAGCAGGAAGCCACCTCTCTGCCCGACCTCAAGGATAAACTTGAAAACGAGATCACAAAGAAGGACTCTCTGCATCGACAGGTCGTTGGTTTCGTTGTACTACGTTCCACTTTTATTAATTACAAGTCAGGTTAAGGACCAACTCTCAATGTCAGGGTTTTAGGATCTTAGAATCTTGTGTTGACCAGTGGGGTTACTTCAACGTCCAGGGTTTAATTCTTTCGAATTTTATGGAAGCATGTTATGGGGCTAACCTCCTTGATTCCTTCTTTGTCTTGTCTTACATGCACATTACTCTGTTGCCTGTTAGCACTGTTTCCAAAGGAACAGGGAGTGGCCGGGAATGTGTAGGCAGCTGGCCATTTTGGTTAGTACCTGAGATCGGGGGGTGGGGTGGAATGGCAGGTGCAGAAGCACAGTCTGGAGTGAGGATGTGAGACCCTGTGTTTTGGGAAGCCGCACGGCTCTTCCTTGGTTGTCTCAGGTCATCCGGCATTGAACAGGAAAACCGCATCCAGCTTCTTGGAAACATAGTGAGTTTGCCTGGTGTGTTTGTCAAATGTGTCAGTCGACCCAAAATGATAATCAAAGTGAAAGACTAGGAAGCCATGAAAATGACATTGAGGAATGCTGTTTGAGAGCACGTAAGATGTTCCAAATCATGAGTGTAAAAGGCAGATCGCGAAATACTATGTGTACAGCATGTGATTTATTTTTGAGGGTTTTAAAGCATGATACACAGTCTGTATATACACAGAAAGCTATATGCACACAGAAGATGGAAGGAGTCTGTGGGAACAAATGTTAACCTGGCAAAAACCTCACCTTATACATGATTTTTAAAATGACTTTATATATTTTTAATGCTTATTTATTTTTGAGAGAGGGAGCCAGAGTGAGAGAGAGAGAGAGAGAGAGAGAGAGAGAGAGACAGAAAGAGGATGAGCAGTGGAGGGCCAGAGAGGGAGAGAGGGAGACACAGAATCCCAAGCAGGCTCCAGGCTCTGAGCTGTCAGCACAGAGCACGAGGCGGGGTTGACCCCATGAGCTATGAGATCATGACCTGAGCCGAACTGGCCGCTTAACCGACTGAGCCACCTCGGCTTCCCTAAAAGTCCTTTAACAAAAACTCTCGTGTCTAAGTTTTCCACGTTGAAGTTTTCCACGTTTTTGGTCAAGAGGGAGAGTGCTTTTGTTGAATAATGGTACACTTCCAAAAAGAACTCAACTGGCATCAGGCATGCTCTCAGAAGCTCTGTGCTGGCTGATGTGCCCACCTCTGAATGCCCTATGGAGCGAGCCCTCAGACCACAGTATAAATATGTTCACGAAGGCTTAGGACCGAATCCTTCTCTCCTTAACTTGTCAGGAAGAACGAGCAAGCTCCTCCAGAAGATGGGTTTTCTTTAATGTGTGGGAACTTTGTCTTTTGAAAGACTTCTTTGAAGATACTGAAGAAGAGCAAAGAGTTTGGAAAGACATGTTTTGCGTAGTGAAACGAGGACCAAGGCAGTGGGTGACTCCTTGCAGAAAGGAAAGGTTTACTCTGAAGCACCTCCCAAACTGTTGGCTTCAGTCAGAACGAACAGTAGATCTCTGCATTTAGCTTTTGTTTCACTTTATTAAAAATGGAAACGAAGAGAAGACTTGCTACACTTTGATGCTTTGCCTTCATTTCCTAGATTGGAGATCAAAACCGCCAGTTGCAAGAGCGCCTGGACGTGGCGGAGCGGAAGCTGCAGCAGACCCCGAGGAAGGCCAAGATGCTGCCCGAGGAGGAAGCCGAGCCGGCCCAGAGGGTGGCCACCCTCTGCAAGGTGGGGCCCGCCTTTCCTTCTGGGTCCCATGGTGGGAATGTCATTTTCATGGCGGTCCGTTCTTGTATCTCATTTCTCACCGGTAACGTCGGCGTGCCAAATTCCGCGAACCAGCTGAGATCTGTTTTCAGTGTTACTATGTCTGAGATTGGAATGCTTTTCAAACAGCAGTCATCATTTCCAGTTTTGGTCCCTCCGGTTTTGTCCGATGTGTGCTGTTTGCCGGCAGCTGCATCTAAGACTCACTGCTTTTCAGAGTTAAGTCAGAGACTCAAAGCTCAAGATAGTAGCCTTGGATAAGAGAAGGACAAGGGCACCTGACTGGCTGAGTCAGTGGAGCTTGGGACTCTTGATCTCAGGGTTATGAATTTGAGCTCCCTGTTGGGTGTAGAACTTACCAAAAAAAAATAAAATAAAATAATAGAATTTTTCCGAGAAATGAGAGAATCCTATCCTCTTTTAAACACAATTGTTTTTTATTTAAAAAATCCTTAAATGTTCATTTATTTTGAGAAAGAGAGAGCGAGCTTGGGCGCATACATGAGCAGGGGAGGGGCAGAAAGAAGGAGATAGAATGCCAAGTAGGCTCCATGCTATCAGCACAGAGCCTGACACAGGGCTCGAACTCCCAAACCTTGACTTCATGACCTGAACTGAAGCCAAGAGTCAGAACCCGACTGACTGAGCCACCCAGACACCCCTGTAGGAAATAAATCTTTAAGGAATTCACTCGGAGGTTCAACAAATAGAGTCGAGGAACGTGCCAGACACAGTCCCTGCCCTCCCAGCTCTCACAGTCTTCACCACCCACGGAGGAAGGCAGCAGTTGAAGAGTTGAAGAGGTAGTTTCCAAACATGATGTGGTCGGTGCTGGGATCGAGTGATGCGCACAGGACGAGGGAGCACATGATTGGGCAGCCAGTCCGTCCTTCCGGAACCTGGGCTGAGGGAACCTGTAGCAGGGAGCCTGTCGGTGCTTCTGTGTCACCGGTTCCAGTGCAGTGAGGGTCCCAGTGGGAAGGGGGTGGTGTCATCACGGGATGCTGACCCTCAAGGCTGCCATCAATTCAGGCAGGCGGTATTGGGCACCCACAGGCCCAGGCTCCAACAGAGTCTCTCCTCCTTTGTGATCTGCATGTCAAGTCTCCGTTTGTTTTCTCGCCTGTCCTCTCTCCTGTCCCTGGTCAGCCGTGTAGCCCGACCGTTTGTCTTTGGACACTCTGCTGCTGAGGAAGCTAAATTGTTGGAAGTGACTTCCCAGCTTAGGAAGGCAGCACGCCTGTTTGCTCTTTCCACTTGCTGCTTCTTCCTGTCCGTGCTGAGTGGCCAGGGGTGTCTCCCGGGGGACGAGGCACCGTCCAAGGATCCGGGAACCGGGGTGGGGACGAGACCGTTGCCTACCCCCGGTCACCAGCATGGAAGCCCACTGCTTCCAACTGGCACGCATGAGGCCGGTAGGGACTGTGAGCAGGCGGAAGGCCGCTCACAGCATGTCGTGCGTAGGCACAGCGTGTGGTGTGGGGCCGCCAGCTCTTCTGACCCCGCTGTCGCCCACAGGCCGAGCAGAGGCGTGGCAACATCGAGGAAAGGCTGCGCCAGATGGAGGCCCAGCTGGAGGAAAAGAAACAAGAACTGCAGCGGGTACGTGTCCGAGCGGAGCAGCCGCGCACCTGGCAGTGGTTGAGGATGAGGCACAGGCTTGGGGTGTGGGGGTATGGAGTGGTCCCTTGTTTCCTACTTTTCCCCTTGTGGACGCCAGGCCCCTTCTCGATCCCATCAGGGGTACAGTGGACTCTTGTGCGAGTTGGATGCTAGTTAACACTCCTAGCATGTGGACAATGTTCTCTGGACGCTGGGGCCCCGGAGGCAGTGCCGCTTAGGGGTGGAGGCACCCACACAGCCTACTGTGCCCAGCAGCTCATTAGCAGCTACTCACGGTTGACGCGGGACCTCGTGGGTGTCCCTTGGCCAAAGCGGAGGTACTGGCCTGGGGTAGGGCAGCCTAGAGGAGGGGCCTCCTTCCTTAGGACATGACACTGAGGTCCTGAAATCAGGTCATGGGCCTGACCTTGGTCCCCACATCCTGAACTTCTAGTTGAGATGTAAAGGCACAGGTCAGGGTAGATGTTCCTAAGAAGAGGAATAGCATAATCGTGACTTGACGAAAGGGAGGCCCCTGTCCCTTGAATCCCCTGAGACTTTTCCTTGGGTAGCTGGTCGGACGTCAACGTGAAACACCCAGGAGACAGACCAGGCAGCAGCCTCCCCAACTTGGGACGTCCATCCAAGGCCATCAGGTTTTGTTTTCACCAGAAAACTCAAAGCACTCTCCCGTAACTTACACCAGAAACTCGTGTGCTTGGCCTTCAGGGTCAGAGAATAAAACATGAGTTTCCGCGGAGTGAAGCTTCTGATGCCAGCGTGACGGCTCGTGTTGGCCGACCCCAGCCTGCCATGACACATGCACACAAGCGAGCACAACCAGACACTAGCCTCTTGGGCCAAGAATTCGACCTCACCTACTTAGAGAAGCACTTCATTGCCTTTAGCACTGTATGGTAGTTTGGAAGGACAGGTGTTGAGATAAGGAATCTAGTATAACTGAGACAATTCCAAGGAAATTTTTAAGCTATTTTGCTTGAAAAATACTTGGGTGCTGATCCCTTCTTGTGGGGTGGCCAAGTGATGGCCGTTGCTGCGTGTTAGGTGTGGTGGTCGTGCTTTCTGTTGCCTGCTCCCAAGGAAAGAGGTGCCAGCAGGTGTGGCTTAGAGATGAGGAAGCCCGAGCATGGAGGGACTGTCCATTGCCTAGCCTGCGGGTGTGTCCTGTGGGCTCTTCCTCCTCCCTGGGCCCCCCGACTGCAGGGCACATGTGTAGTCCGTACCCCACGGCCCTCCGCCCGGCAGGAGCCCCTGAATCCTGCCGGCCTGTCCTCGGCGCTTCTGTTTTGGGTTAATTCAGGAGATGCGGCAGAAACAAGTTTTTAAACCAGACGATTGATGAGAGTTGTATATAACACAGACCCGTGAACTTTGCGGTTACGTTCAGAAATTACTTGAGGTAATTTGTTATGAATTTCTAATACAAGTTCCATTACAAAACGTTCAGGAGATGTGGGAACTTCACGAAAAACAGGTGAAAGTCTTTCTCACCACTGAATCTTTCCCAAAGTGGATTTTGTTTTATCTTTCGGTTTTGTCAATGGATTCATTTCTTTCCCCCTGAGGCCAGATCCGAGCTTCTGTTTCCGCCCCGGAATATTCCTCCTCCCGTGTGTAGATAAGCTGATCCCCTTAAGAATATGCTCTTTCCTGCATGTACATCTGCCTCCTGAGCCCATCTGAGAGCTAATAATGAGGACATTCGTGAAGGCCCATGCGTGTTTTGTTTCCCAGAAACAAAGGCACCTGCTAAGTGATGACCCCAGGAAGCAGGTTCCTGCGTTTCTGTGTCCCGGGAGGTCGGTGCTGGCAGTGAGGCACAAGCACGCCCAAGAGTGCCGTGGGAAGGGGCAGCCGAGGATGGCGTGCGTGTGGGTTGCACCGCTGGTCATTCGCACGTCTGAGCCAATGTTCGCACTTTTGCTTCAAGCCTGCGTCTTCTCTTTCAGGTAAGGCAGAGAGAAAAAGTGAATGAAGAGACTAATAAATGTCTGTCGGGCACTATTGACCAGCTCCTTTCCGAATCTGATGAGCGTCTTCAGCGTCATCTTAAGGAGAGAATGGCTGCTGTGGAAGATAAGGTAGGACATGAGAGACAGCGGCTGAGTGCCTCCCCGTCCTCACAGAGGAGACGCTCACGTTGTGATCCTGAGGAGCAGCGTGGAGCAGAGGCTAACAGCCACTGTAGAAAGTAGAAATGATTCTTTCACGCGGAAAACTGCAGGCTGTTACCCACTGTCTGCGTTAAGTTCCCAGTGTCCTGTCCCTGCCCGACGTATGTGTGCGGGAAGGTGAGTCTTACTGTCTAGAAGAGGAGTATGGTCTGGGGAGGGCCCGAGAGTATGTTAGGCTTTTACTAACTGAGAGGTAAGGAGTAAGCTAGCTTCATGCTAATCAAAGATGGGCCCAGAAACAGCCATAGGCAGTATATAACTAAGGGGAGGGGCCGTGTGTCGATAACCCTTTGTTGATAGGACCCGGCAGTAGCTGGATGTGGTCAGCAGGCCCTCGTTGGCCACCCCTGTGCTGGAACCTTCAGCCTGGTTCTTGTCTGGGGAGCTAATTTGTACCTCTTTTGTCCAGACGGACCGGTAGGAGTGCGCACTTCTGTCAAGCATTTAAGCAGCTGAAAACAGAGTTTCTCCTGTTCCATCTCCTGCCTTCCCTCTTTTCATCTGAGTTGGAAAGAGTCTAAGCCTGGACTCTTACACCATCATAACGGATACACTTGAGGTGTAACGGGAGGGAAGCAGTATCATAGGATCTCTGTGAGAGAAGCTCTGGTGGTGACAGTTGGGTGCGGACCTGATACTACCGGTTCTGGTGACACCTGTGTCCCTGTAGATGAGCCCAGAATCTTCCCTAAGATGGGCACTTGGAGACACCAGTGAGCAATGCTAATTACACGACACACTTGTTTTGGGTAAAACCCATTATGAGGTGCGTTATTATACCCCACGTGAGGTTCTACCTTGATCACTGGGGCCAGCCTTTAGGTAGAATAGTTGTATGTGAGATTGGAATTCTATGTACGAAACTTAGGTCAGGTTTCCCAAGTGACTGAGGCATCACAGACCCTAAAAGCTAGTACGAACCAGTGTACCTGCTGCAAGTAAACTTAGGAACTTGTCATACTTACAGTCAGACAGTGATCCGTGAAGAAATTGTACATGGACAAAGTATGAGGAAAGGCTGTTACTGCAGTTTCACAGACAGCATTTCACTCTGTGGTCATGTGACCCTGTTCGTTGGTATGGCCATCCACTCCATGCCTTTTCTGTGGTGCTGCGTTATTGTAAAGAGAAACGTAGGTGTGCTCTAGCATGTGGAACGTTTGAAAGAATCAACACTAAAGGACTGTACCTTTCTCAGAAGTCTCCGTTAGGAGAAGTGGGCAATCTGAAAAAACAGTTACAAGAAACGCAACGTGAGAAGGTATTTCCATCTCTCAATCATTCAGTGATCCCTTGAGACTGGAAAGGAGCAGGTGACCTCTGGGGCTGACACTTCCTCCAAGGCGAGCCACCACTGTGCTTTCGAGGGGCCCCACGCTGGCAAGTCTGAATGGCACGCATGTGGCGGAGTTGGAGCTGTGCAGCCTATGGGGTTCAGATTTCTGAGTCCCTTCGGGGGTCCGCTCGAAAGCTAAAATGTTCACGCAAACCTTTCGTTGAGTGCAGCGTTGCCCAGCAGGAAGGTAACAGGTGACACGGGTGTCATCCCAAGGATTCTCGCGGCTGCATTCGAAATGGTCAAACAGACGGGTGATGTTAGTTTTCATGTAGCCCGATGCAGGCAACGTGTTACTGTATCATGTAAATAGTATAGACATGAAGGAGCTACTCTACAATGTTTTTCCACATTCAGTCCTTGCAACCGACGGGCCGTCTCACAGTTCCATCCCCTGTGGTCGGGACCAGCCCCATTTTGGGCGCTCAGTTAGCCACGTGCGGCGGTGTCTGCTGCCTGGGACGGCACTGCCTAGGGCGTTGTTGTGTGACCGAAGGTCCTCTTCGGTTTTGCTCCCTGGTGCTGCGTGTGCAGACGTGAGTCTGGGCTGCGGAGGGTCCACGAAGGAGCACGTGCCTATTGCACAGAAGGGCTATTCCCCCACCGCCCAGAAAGTCCTGCTCCTCTCTACATAATTAGGAAGAAGTGTTAGTGGCTCGGTGTTTCTCCTCTGTAACCTTGCTAGGCCTGAGACCTAACTGTTCAGTAGGGTTTAGGACGTTCACTTGGTGATCCGGGTGTTTACTGGAGGACTCTTAGAGACAATGGTCTTGGGGTTTGTAACTGCTAAATTTCCCCATCGTGTAATGAACCTACAGTGTTGTATCAGTTTCAAGTAGACAGCATACCGTTTCACCAATTGCACGCGTAACTCTGTGCTCACCACCATCACTGTGGTCACCGTGTGTCACCATACAGAGTCCTTAGGGTATCACGGACCGTATTCCCTGTACGGTGCTTTTCATCCCCGAGATGGCCTTATTTGATATCTGGATGCTTATGCCTCCTAATCAGCATCACCTCTTTTGCCCACCGCCCCTACTCTCCTCTCCTCTGGCCACTACCAGTTTGTGCTCCGTGTTGAACGGACTCTTGAGGCAAAGAATCGTTAACCTTGCTTGCAGTGAGTGTCGTTGTCATTTGCTGCTTTGCAGGATCGGCTTCTACAGAGCATGGAAGCACTGAGGGCTGAATTAAAGCGGGCAAGACTGAGAGGCTCTTCGCTTCACCACGGGTATGACATTTCCTGGTTCACAGATGTGTTTGAGATGCGGCTGGGGGCGGCTTCCCTCTGTCACCAGTATGACCTGAACCAGCTCATGGTTCCAATGTAGAACCGTGGGTGTGCTATGTTATGACCCGAACCGGATCAGAGTTACACACAATAACCCTGAGCGTGTTGTAGTCTGATGCGATCCATTTTCCAGGTACCACCTAACTGATGATGGGGCGGGGCTGGGGGGGACACTGCCCTTCACCGTGCCTAACATGAACCACCTCACAAACACATATGTTAGCACCTGCTGTGTATCTTCCAGAGGAATCCTTTGGCCGAATGGGCAGAGTGACTGGATGTAGCTCAGGGAGCCGGTAGCTTCGTAGTTGGCAAGAGGGAGAAGTGAAACCTCATTGCAGAGGTTAGGTTTGGAATCTCAGGAGACCGGGAGGCATGACAGAGCTCACAGCCATGGGAGGAGGCGTGGAAGTTAGGGAAAGTTCTGTTCGTGTTTGGGTGGGTTTATTTGCGGCCTCCCTCCACCGAGTGTGGCAGTGATGGTGTGGGGCTAGGAGGGGTCCAGCGTGCCAGGTTCGGACCCAGCGTCCCCGGAAGCTGTGGTCCCTTCGGTAACACCAGTGGGGTCACCATGGGAGTGGACACGTGGCCATGGTTGTGAAGGTCACCTTCACATTGGTGGGGTTAGCGCAGTGCTCCCAGTTTCTTAGCTTTTTGAAAAGACTGGAGAATGACATGTAATCGCTTTAAGTCTGTTGGGACATTGGTGAGTCGCCTGTGAGGGAGCGGGTCAGCCGGCTTGTGAGCTGCTTCCTGCAGACAGTAATTGTCAGCAAGGTATTAAAAGGTTTGCTTGCTTCTTTGTAGGAAATAGGTACCAGGTGAGAGTCATTCTGGTGTGACAGTGCCTCGAGTAGCTGACTGGGCCCCCTTAGGTGCAGGCTCCTGCTCCAAAGGCAGGCCCACTCAGGCCGCACTGGGATTTGTGAAACGGAAGTCAGCTTCTCTTCTTTTCCAGAGATCAAGGAGCCACTGGACTCCCGTGCAGGGTTCAAGTGTGGAGGGTGAACCCGTGGCTGAGGCCGGGCACGTGGGCTGGTGGGTGCTCCTTCACAGCTGCTGACCGCTTCGTGCCCAGAGCCTTTGCTGAGGGGAGCAGCTGACAGCCCAATTAAGTGACTCCACCCTAGGGGCTGGGGGCTCCATGGAACTTTTCTGGAGACTTCTGTGGCCAAGGGGGACATTTGTCTGTTAGTCTAACTGCACAGAGGCCAGAGACGCTTTTGCCTCCTGTGTACGGGAGCTGCGAGCTGTGGTTCCCAATGATCCTGCCGCGGATGCCCCTGGGGCCGATAGTGGCTGGTGGAGGAAAACCTGGGGTCACCTGGCATCACAGCGAGGGCCTTGGCACACGTGGGCCGATGGCAGGTGAAGGCCAGAGGGACGTATAGGAGTGCTTCCCGGTCAGTTGGGCAGGAGGTGGTGCAGACACGCTGGATGACAGCTTGACTGGGGGCAGGCGCTGCTCCACCTCGGGGAAGTCTGGGCCGCGGGGATGCGTTGCACCTGCTGGGCCCGGGAGACCCTGTCTCCACAGGACCCGGCTAGCGGGCTTGCACTGGAGCCAGGGGCAAGGATGCCTTCCTTGGAGACCTTTTTCTGTGACCTCATTTTCCTAATTGACGGGTTTTGGCCTGGCTGACAAAGTCCCCTTTTCTTTAGATAACAACCTCGGTGTGTGTGTGCGTGTTTGTTGATTGTTTCCCTCCGTATTTCAGGTGGACGCATGTCGGCAGCATCCCAGCTTCCAGGTTCCGTCTGGCGGACAGCCCCACGGATGCCAGCAGCAGCAGCAGCAGCAGCACGGTGTTGCAGCGCCGCCGGAAAGGCCGTGTGGCCCGTCTGCGACATGAGCCTTCCAAGGCAAGGATCTCCATCCTCTGGGGGCTCTCGTGGGACCGACCTGCCAGCTCCAATGTCACCTGCCTTTTCCTGTCTGTGAGGCTCTTCTGGAACTAAAGGACTGATAGGCTGCTTTCTCCTTGCTGCTTCCCCCATTCTTCTTTTGCTGCCTTAGAATTTACTTTTGAGAGCTTTTGTTCTTTCTTTGTATCAAGTAGCAATGTGGATTAAGATAGGACCTAGTGTTAAGTACAGCACAATGCAAATTAGTAAGGGTTTGAAACGCTAATGAAGGTTAAATGAACACGTGTATTCATCCTTAAACAACAAAGAATTCACCTTTGGAGTCTAAGTACTTTTGTCCTTTGTCTCTTCGGCTGCGTATATTTTTATATATTTGTGTAAGTTTTGAGCACCTGTAGTCATGGAACAAGTTTGGTGCAGACATCGTCCCAGAGCTAGGGTGCAGCATGACTGAAAAACCCAGATGAGGGGCGCCGGGTGGCTCAGTCGGTCAAGCGTCCGACTGCTGATTTCTGCTCATGTCACGATCTCTGGGTTTGTGCGATCGAGCCCCGGAGCCCCGCAGCCCCGCATGGGGCTCTGTGCTGACCGCGCCTAGAGCCTGCTTGGGATTCTCTCTCTCTCCCTCTCTCTGCTCGTCCCCCACTTGAAATAAAACAAAGAAAGCAATAAATAGATAAAAAGTCAGAGGATAGGCCTGCACCCCTATGTGTGCACAGTGTAGTGAGAAGAGACCAGCAGCGAAAGGGAAGTAAGGCGATATGTGTGTTAGTAATCTATTTCTGTTTGACAGATGATTGACAAGTCCCTAGGTGGGCACCTGTGGATAGCCCCAGAGTCCAAGGGTGGGTCTCTGGGCACTGCCCAGTGTGGCAGTGGAGAGAGAGACACAGAACTGGCAGAGACCAAGCGGTCACGACAAGGTGGAAGGAGCTCAGTGAGCCAGGTGCTCAGGGAAAGGGAGAGCGGTGGCCTGGTCGTGCTGGGTGGGGCCAGGCAAGGTGGAGGCCGAGGAGCACGGTGGTCTGGTCCAGGAGCCCTTGCGCTAAAGCCCACTCGCCAGAGTTCCAGAGTCTGTGTAGACACAGTAGGGGCAGCTTTCTGGAGGACTTGAACTCTGGTTGGGAGCAGAGACGCAGTGCTAGCTGGAAGGAGACACAGGGTAAAAGTTCTGTGGTTTGTGTTTTGTCAGTTTGCTGTTTTGCCCTGGAGCGTCTGTGGTCAGTCGTGGCTGGCTCGTGTTGTTTCTCCTGCATCTTCATTTGTCAGTAGATAGTGGGGTTTTGCCCCAATAGTGATAAATTGTCGTTAGCGTATCACTGTATAGTACAGGTGGATACGGGTTTGATCTAGGTAATAATCTGTAAACGAAGTGTTTCTTCAAAAGACATAAGGCACTGAGCATAGCTGAACGGAAGCTCGATACAGACAGCACGCTTTGCGGAGCCGACGCTCGTGTTCAGGACTCCAAATCTCATGGGCTTACTGAGCACAAGTACTGCCTTCTACACTGAAACTCAGGACTCCTACAAGTGAAGCTGTCACCTGCCCCTAAGCCCGTTTTTATCACGTACCTGCCCAGGGCACCCTCCTGTAACCAGCACAGTGATTTGTGAGAGGTTGTCACTCAAATTCTAGGTCAGGATTTCACATTCACGTCCAGCAGGGCATTAACAGAGTGGGTTTGTTTGGAGTTATACAAGGTGTTGCGGGAACTTCGGCATCCCCTAGGGTGATACTGTAAAGGTGTAACTTGGTTTTCAACAAGGAGAACAGTTACAGGAAAGTTTAGAATAGGCACCTGTTAGATGTCTTTGTTCGGCAGGATGCCATGTTTTAATGAGTTGTGTATGTTGTAATGGAGTTTTACGTCCCTGAGTGATAATTGGTAGCGTCTCTGGTAAACACACGTTTACATGTGTGGTGGCACAAAGTTCTGCTTCCAGTCGTGGTTGTTTCTAAATCTTCTCTCAATTATATCCATCCTGTTGTTCTCTTTAAAATATGTTTGCTCGTTTTGTCTTGGAAATTTTAACTTCCTAGTGTGCAGTAAATCTGATTTCTCTTCCTTTCTTTGCATGCCTCTGTCAGCCTAGTGATGTAAGGAAGCATCGGAGGAAGCGAAAGGGTTTCGTAGTGCAACCTAGCCGTGTTTGTCTGTGGTGTGGGGGAGAGTGCCCGTCTCTTCACAGTGAGCACCACAGCTGGGTAAGGACGAGCGGCTGGCGTGTGCGGGGAAGTACAGGAGCCACTGGGGACTCGAGCGTGGCGGCCGGTTTCCACGGTACCTGCGACGGCCACCAGAGCTCGCCGTTGTCTCTCGTTTGTGTCTTGCTCGCTGCGCTGCGTACTTAGTTCCATGAGACATAGAAGTTTCTAGGAAGAGAAATTACTGAAGCAGAGCCATAGACTTTCGATTTCGGGATAACCGCTTTTGACAGCCGTAGCCAGTAGCATTCAATGAGCTCTTCGGGTTCGCCACCTGGTGTGTGCAGTGGTTTAGGATCCTGTTACCTGGCCCTCACAGACATCCCCGCGAGCCACAGCTTGTGTGGTTAGCCCATTTCCAGATGTGCAACCAGAGCCCGAGAGCCGGGGTCCTGTGCATGAGGACACTTTGCAGGGCAAACACTGGCCAAGAAACCACTCTGCCACATACCCCACCTTTGCTCGGGCGCCCTTCTCCCATTTACAGTGCCCCTCACTGGGACAGGACACCTCCTGTGTCCAGGGGACAATGATGTGGGTGTGCCCATTCTCAGGGGAAGCGCCGTGCCTCGGGTCGGAACCCTCGACCAGAGAGTCCGCCTCATAACTGGGATGCCTTGCTTCCTGGATCGTACCCCCATCCCAGACCTTCCCAGCCATGTGCTGACAGGGCCGTGCCTCTGATACAGAGCTGGGCGGCAGCTGGGGGAGCCCCTCCACTGCAGAGATGGTGTGTCCGTTCAGTTGAATTCTCGCGTTCAAGTGCCAGTTCGGTCACTGGTTGTTTTGTGACCGGGGTGTATTAATCACCGTCTTTTTCTCCTGCCTTGCCCTCCTGGTAAGTGAGGACAGCGAAAAAATCATGGCCCTTGGGGTGCCCACACACTGCCCATCGGTGCACGGTCCTCAGAGATCAGGAGCTCACATCGGCGACGGGGCACAGTGCACGCCCTGCATTCTGCTGGCTCGTGCTGCCTTTTCCTCTGTGGCAAGCCTTTCTCAAGGAACAGAGGGTCGTGTGATGAACACCCAGGCAGGACGGCCTGCTCCCCCAGCTCACTGATGGCTACTTGGAGGGCTCTTTGGAGGTTTTGGGGGATGAAGTCTAGGTGTATGTGCAGTGGGAGTCAGGTCCATGCGGACAGGGCCAGCACGGGCATTGCACTTCCCAGCCTTGCGGGAGTCTCCCGTTCTGGTTGAGACTGAAATGGCCCATAGGCACAAGTCTGGCAGGACCCAGTGCTGGGCGGGGGCCTGTGTGTGGACTGCGCTGCGACACAGGGGAGGGTGTGCTCCCGGAACCCTCCGTCTCTGCTCACCTCATAGCCTGGTCGCTAGTGTGGCTCCCTGTCTTGTTCCCTTTCGGTGTTTGTTTTCTCCATATCCTTGCTTCCACCTGGGTATGAAATCTACTTGCGTGAAGCAAGTCTAACCCTGTTTGGTTTTCTGTGGATAATTTGTAGCCTGTTAAGGTAGCCTTTCGTTGTCTGATGATTGTCATGGAAATCAGGAGAGGAGGCAGGTGTCTGTAATTGTTGGTTATGCTTGTGTCTTCCCTGAGCTCAGCTCCACTTGGTGCTGACCGCCATGGGTGTCCCGAGCCCCATGCAGCTTCGGAGGTCCTGGTACAAACCCAGTTGGCTGTGCCTGTCTCGCCAGTCCTACACGTGTGTCTCATGAGATCCGGCCCTGCCTCACCACCAGGACCTGCCAAGGGTCATAACGCTGGCGGGTCCGTGGCCCCACGGTCCTTTCCAGGGCCCACAGCCACATAGCCACAGACCCACAACCTGTGACAGAAGGAAAAATGGAGTCAGAAGGGGTTCATTTGTCGTGACGGCAGCCAAGGGACACTGTGTCTCCACCGTGTCGAGCAGACTGTCTGTAAGCTGCCGATGAGTCCGTCAGTTTGTAACCTCAACCGAAATGTCCCCGAGAAGCAGAAGTCAGACCCGAGTGTGGGGTCAGGGGGTTGGGTGCCTTGTCATTTTACACACGTCCCTGTAGATTCCAGCCTTGCATCGCTACCAGAAGTGACAGTGGATTAGGCCACAAGCTCGCTCCATTTCCCCCAAACAAAGAGCTTTGCACAATCGTGCATGGGAGGGCTCCGTGCTCACCAGGGTTTGCCCTGAATGGCGTCAGGAAACAAGCACCTTCCTTCTCAGCTGGCCGTGGTGTATGGTGACATGGTCTGGGTCTCCGCCTCTACCTTCTGTGGCCGGGCTCCTGGTGGTGCGAGGTCCTGGGGAGGGTACACCCCTCGGTGCAGATGGGCTGGGGGTCTCAGTGGGCCCACTGCCCGGACGCGAAACCACCCTTTCCCTGGCGTTAGGCCGATCCTAGGAAGTCGTTTTGGACGCTGCACAAAGCACAGCTCATAGCTTTTCAAATGAGTTGCTGGCTGTCATTTCAGGGTTGTGTGCTCCTCTGTCTGGGTGCACGGTGAACTGATGTCACTCTCCTCTCCACCCCACAGTTGCTGCCTTTGGAGGAAGAGTCACAAGTAGTGTGGCAAGGACACGATGGGAACCATCAGCTCCTTCTTCCCAGAGGTCCCTGAGCTTGGACAGGCTGCAGCAAGGGGCACTGCCCAAGGCCAGCCACGAGGACATCAGGGACGCCACAAAGTAAGGGGCACAGGCATCGTAGGAGATATGCCTGTGGGCTGGTTTTCAGCTCTGAGAACCCTTTGATCTTTCCATGGGGGAGAAAGGGTCGGAACAGCGATTCCAAAGAAAGGCCAATGAACTGAGTTTACGTGCACGGTGTTCTTGGGATACCTGCCTGGGTGCCCTGGGTGTGGCCAGCAGGGCAAAAGGCAGGTGGGAAAGACCAGAGTCTTGTGATGCTGGTGGCTGTAGGGCAACCTCGTTTGCTCAGATCCTACACACCAGCAGTCCTGAGACCTGCCTTTTCCTCCCGGTGGATCCTGGGTGACATGCTCCCTAGGGCTCCTCTCCTGGGCTGCACTGTGCCCTGTGGGGTTGTCAGGAGCCATGCTCTCTTCCCCCCACCCCCACCAGGCAGCTTCAGCAGCCTCTCTGTTACTCGCACCACGTCCTGGGGTGGCTCAGGTGTGCATGTCCTCCGTGCTCCCGGGTCACGGCCAGGGAGGGGTGCTGAGCGTTCTCCACCCAAGGTGCTTGGACTCCAGATATACTTGGGAGGGAGACAGTGTCAGCTCCCAGGGCGCAGCCCTCCCTAGAAGCTGGGGGATTGTGCTTCTAATCACGTGGGGCGGTGTGTCGTGCGACGAGCACGTGTGGAAGATGCTCTCCTGTGCGTCCCCCAGATCCACAGCCTCTCAGGATGGCCCCTTGAGCAACCTCAGCAACACTAGCAATAACGAGGACTCACTGAACAATGCCCCCAAGAAGAAGGGCATCACAAAATCCACCCGCTGGTTGCTCGCCAGAAAAGAAAAGGTCCACCCCAGCCACGCCAGCGACGAGCCTGCATGACCAGGTTGGTGTCCCCTGCGTGTTTGCAGCGTGTGGGTGGTCTTACTGGCCTCATTCCTCTAGATCCGTGGTGTCTCTGCCTGCAGACCCCTCCCCGTGTCGGGAGACCTCCCGTGGCCGTTGACACCCCCACCTCCCATTTCATCACTCTGCTTCCCCACAGCCACTGAATTGGAGCCACTGAATTGAAAACCCTCCCAAGGTGCCCTGGGACTCAGAAAATTGGGCAGACAAGCTGAAAAACACCAAAAACTTTAAAAAATAAGCATTGTGTTTCTTGTCACCTTGCTGAACACTTTTCAGCTGTACCTGTTTTGAAAGCAGTAGCTGTTTGTTTGCTCAATATAGTCTATAGCTGCCAAGCAGTATTATGTCCTCCACGCTGAACCTGAGGCTCCTCTGAAACTGTGGGTCCTGGAGGACGTAGAGCACGTATGAAATCTTGAAGGGTCTCACATGGATTCCCAGTGTACCTTGAGAAGTTGTGCAGGGAGGATATGTTGTGGCTCACGTGAGGGTGTGGCCCCAGAGCACTTGAGTCTGAGCCTGGCTCCTGCACAGTTGGGTTTGGGGCTCTGGGGAAAGTCCATATTAGCATTCCTGTGCTTCCGTTTTCTCACCTGTAACTCGGAACAGTGGGAGCACTTCCGTCACATGGCTTTCAGGAGTGTCTGCATCTAAATATCCACGAGATACTTGCAACACAGAAGCTGCATCACATTATGTGTAACTGCAGCCCCTGTGAGGACCTGGTCACCAGCATTCAGAACCTGTCCTTCATGCTGGTGACCTCTCTGGCGCACTCACTAGGCTGCCCCTGTGTTTCCTTCCCCTGTAGTGTTTGAGTTTCTCTTAAATAGACTCTGACCTTTGCAGTCTAATCAGTACATCTTATTTTCAACTGGTCTCGATTCTGACAACGAGTAACAGCAGTGGGTTTCATTTGCTACCAAGCAGCTGAGGCGCTGTGATGCCCGGGATGGGGGCCCAGAGGAGTGGTGCGGGCATATCTCTCTGGGACTTTCCACTGCAGATCATGTCACACGTGGGTTGACCGTGTCCCAGAGCTGAGTTAAGTGGGTGAAGGAGGCAGGTTGAAACCATATCCCAGTGATCTGACAACTGATAAATAAAAGTGAGCTCTTTTCAACAGAAGAGGTGGTTTGCAGGCTAGCGGGGTGGAGCAGGAGGTGGGCCAAGGGGGCACATTGGGGATGGTGGGACGACGGGACGGGGCCTTGAGCCAGGGCTGAAGTCAGTGGGCTCTGTGATACACCGGACATTAGGCAAGGCGTGTGGCCACTCTTCAATGCCCTGAGAGCCTGCGAGGTCTGGAGTGGGGTGCCTCAAGTCCACACTGGGCCCACAGAGCCCCTCCCCGTAGAGGCCGTTTCCGCTTCAGCCCCCGGACATGTCCGTTGGTTTCTTTCCGTCTGCCTCAATGTAGTCTCCTTCTCAGAACTCATAATAAGGATCATGAACGGCACGCTGTCAGTTGTAGTTCAGGTGAATTGCCGTTATTTCTGTTATTGCTCACAATTCCGTAGGAACCCTCAGGCTTTTGGTTCCCTGGGAATGGAAATTTGTAGAAACTGTTTAACAGTGGTCTGATTTGAATGTCCCTATGTTTGAAGTGTATAAAAGTGTTTTACACTAACTTGGATAGTTGCCACCTGGCTGTATGCAATTTGATACTGAAAGTAGACCTTTTGCTCCTGGAACCATGCTGGGAAAATTCTGTCCCTTAGATGTTGCTGATGTGTTTTCGTTCACATCCTTATATTTTCTGTAATGAAAACACTAAGATTCGTGGTAGTGCCTTCTGGTTCTCCCACCCCAGTGCTCCCCGAAATGTGTATTTTTGTAAGTTCAGAGGTAACAATAAGTGTGGGTTGGCTGCTTTCTGCGTGGAGCCTGCTTTGCGTCGTCATCCTCCTTTCTGTCTGCCCCTTTCTCCTCATACACACTTGTTCTCTCTCTCTGTCTCTCAAACTCTAAAAACAGGGGCGACTGGGTGGCTCAGTCAGTGAGGCATGTGAGTCTTGGTTTCGGCACAGGCCGTGTTCTCACACTTGGTGAATTTGAGCCTCGCGTTGGGCGCAGTGCTGACAGTGGGGAGTTTGCTTAGGATTCTCTCTCCCCCTCTCTCTCTGCCCCTGCTCCACTCTTGCTGTTTCTGTCTCTTTCAAAAATGAAAAAAGAACTATAAAAAAATAAATAAACCAATTAGCTATTGAGAAACCAATAGTTTCACAGAGATGAGGAGTTTGGTTTCTTTCATTTTTGCTATTTGACACGGATAGTCTTCAGAAATGTTTTTGACATAACACGTTGGCTGCAGCCTGGGAATAGAGCCTGTAAGTTGTGTTTTGGGGGTAGCCGGATATCTCACTGCAATCCAGGGCCCTGTGCTCTGGAGGAATGTTTCAGTTATTTATTTGAAAAGACACAAAACGTTGCATTCTCCTTCTACAAAACCAGGACTGATTTACTCCCACACCACTACTTAAGACTGTCGTGATTGCCATAAGAATGAACACATGCTTGTGAGGAGAACAGGGCAAGGGAAAGGGTGCTGTGGGACTGTCCCAGCGTGTGGCACAGTCTGCAGCTTAAAGACTATTTGGAAAGCGAAAAGGTAGTCTCTTCTATGGCAGGAAGTGATTTCACATAGACAGTGGAGCAGGCCCAGGCAGCCCAGGACTCTGTTGACTTGTGCCCGGTCAGGGTCCTGGCACAAGTGTGGTGGCCCTGTCTCCCTTTACCCCCTGGGACTGCCTTCTGGGCAGGGAGCCCGATGGCTGTCAGGAATGTGGGTAAATACCTGTAAACAAAATTGCAGAGCGAGGTCATTTTAAAGGGCTAGTAACTTTAGTATACACTTTTGTTTTTTAATTTCCAATCAGTCTTGATTTCTGGAGGATGACAAAACTTTAGGAAGGCACCTTCTTGGAGAAAACAGTGTAGACCCAAGGACATTTGTGACTTAGCTGCTGGGTCAGCAGAGATTCTCCCTGCAGACTTCTGGGCCACTTCCTCTCTGTCCTCTATGCAGCCAAAGAAGATGCAGCTGGTCGTCGGTCCGTGACATGCTGACCTGCCCCAGCCCCTCGGCGACGGCGCCACGGGAGGCTCTTTGACTGGAATGTGAACAATGGTGGAGAATGGCCGACTTCGTATGTAACAAGGCTGTGGCGCGCTCAGACTTCAATGATCTATGATGACTCCTAACTTCTGCTTATCTGCTTGAATATTAGTGTGCTCTTCCACCTACTACAGCTAGGCATCGTGGGTGTCCTCAGTGCGTTGGCTCTATCAGAGCCTAGTCCTGGGGGCCTGGGCAGCTTGCCTGGAGTGACCCGCAGAACCTGGGAGCTGAGGCCGCGGCAAGCCTGGGCGGGGGGGTGACCTGGGCCAGTCCTCCCCCCACCCCTGCCCCACGCCCACCCTGAGCTCCCTGGCACCACAACTCTCAGAAGACCAATCAGGAAGCACTGGGCTCCCACCGCGGGGCAGAGTGCTGGGTGTGCACCCAGGAGGAAGACGCGAGACCCTGGAAATAATGTAGTGCAACTCTAATAAAGGTCTTACTGTTCTTACGGAAATCAACTTTTTACATTTGTTTGTGAACAAGCTTAAAGAGTGGACCTCATTCCCCATTTGTAGATTTTCCTTACGTTTTTTATGTTTATTTATTATTGAGAGACAGAGAGACAGAGCATGAGCATGGGAGGGGCAGAGACAGGAGAAGACACAGATTCCGAAGCAGCCCTCATGAGGCCACCTCGGGAGGCTGTGGCACAAGATCCCTCATAGCTCAGGCGACTCTGGGATGGTTCCTTCCCTCCCCGCCACAGAGAGCTTATGGCCATTGGGTCAAGGGATGGTCGCCCTGACCCGTGGGCCTTGTGTGGAGCGCACAGCTGACAATCGCTGGGATTTCCTCTTCCTGTACTGTCTCTGCCGCCAGGGCTGATCGTTTACTAACTGTGAAGGACACATAGTTTCTTTCTGTGGAGTAAGACTTCCCTTCTCCTTTCTGTCAGGGCATATTTAGGTCATTCTGTGTCTTCCTGTTGAGAACCTTTGCTGGCTGATCGTTAGTTTCTGCACTTCCTAGTCCTTAGTGTTAAGTGTGAGGTTTGGAACAACAAAGTGCTTCCCTGCGTTTTACATCTAAGATTGTTTTTTTCCCCACCAAAGCTGGGTAAGTGTTAGGCATCTGAGAGTTTCTGCAAAGAGACCAATTCCCCATAGGTATATTCGTTTGCACACGGTTTATTAAAACTTGATTTGGTGAATCCAATGATGCTTAAAAAAGAAATGTCAGTTGAGAAACAGACCAAGCACCAAGCAGATGTCCGAGGGGTGTGGCCTCTCTGAGAACACGCGTTAGCCATCCTTGGCTGTGTTCCCCCATACTGAATGTTCCGGGGCTTGCAGGCCTTTCCACAGACCCGCCAGGTCCCACCGAATACCCTTGACTCTCCTCCCGCTACACACTCCTCCTTGAGGCCACTGTACACTCATCACTGCTGCCCCTAAGGTCCTTTCTTGTGGGTCACGTCGAGTGTTCTGAATGCAGTTGTGACTTCACACTTTCCTCCTCGCCTTTTGCTGGTCGAGTCCTGCCACCTCCCAGGTGGGTGCTCCGTGGTACCGGGAGGGGTCTGTCCCCATGGCCTCTGCAGAGGGGCAGCAGGCGCATGCCCAAGAGGGGTTGTTGCCTCCTTCCTGATGATGTGGCTTCACTTGATGGTGTTTCTCAACATCTCTGACGTTCTGCTTTCTCTTACCCCCCTGTCGCTTGAGTCCTCGGTGGGAAGAAGTGGCGTGGATTCTTCTGATTCTCCTCCTTGTCTTCCTGCGGCACCTTTCCCCGTCCTGACTTGAGGCCAGCGCTGTGTCCACACCACCGGGTGCATGGGCAGATTTCAGCGGGAGCAGGGAGGCTCCATCCTGCCCGGCTTCGGTGCTTGCTGGGCCCCATGCTCTGTCCCTTCTCGGTGGTCTTACCTGACTCCTGTTTTAAGAACATTCCTCCGTGTACTCCCCAGCCCCCTCCCCAGGGAGTCCAGGGTGGTCTCCAGGTCCTCCACGTAGCTGCACTTACAAAGCCTGCTTTTCCAAATAAAGTCACATGCACAGGTTCCAGAGATTTGGACATAGATGGGACCACCTCCCCAGTCCACCTGTTTCTGGAGAAGGCCTGCTCTGCCTAGTCCTACCGCGGAGGCATCAGGGTGGGGAGGACGGGCCCAACCCTCCCACGGGGAAGAGGACTCTCGGGTCACACGACAGGCCCTAGACTGTCCAGGCAGAAAGCAGAAGATGGAAAATTGTCAAGAGGACCTCTGGTGTGCATCAGGATTACTGCCGGTTGATCTTCTCACTCGAGTGTGCTGGACCTCTCCTAGCCACGAGCGTGCGTGGGCCTGGTGGGGGTGTGTGTTCTCTGCTTTGGTAGAAGGCACTTTCAGGGACCCGTGAGACAGGAACCACTCTGGAAAGGCACTAGGACGTGCGTGGGAGACAGTGATGCAAGAGGAAACCATCCTGCCCACACGTGAGAGGAAGCAGCATCAGGCCTGGACGCCAGGATGCCAGCCAGGCTGGGCTGTGGTGAGGGCCAGGTGCAGGGAGGCCTGTGTCCCACTGTGCCGCCTCCAAGGCCTCCGTCCGCTGTGAGCCATGGGCATGGTGGCCGCCTACAGGGTTTCGGGGCACACACACCAGAGCACATCCAGCAGTTAGAGAGTAGGTCAGCCTCTCCTGCGCAACCGGTGGCTGCCGTCCCGCTTGCTTGGATTGTTTTCAGTGCATCCGGCCAGCCATCCTAAGAGGAGGCGAACAGAACCTTTCTCCACTGGTGCTGAGGGGAGGCCCACAGCCTGGCCTCCGTGCTTCAGGGCCATGGCTCTGGTTTTCAGGCCAGGATGCTCTCGGAATATTAAGTAAAAGCTATTTGTAAACATTTTCAGGAGAATAAAATAATGTCCATTAATTGAAAATTGTTTAATTAAGGTAGCCTGGGTGGCTCAGTTGGTTGAGCGTCTGACTCTTGTCCTCGGCTCAGGTCACGATCTCATGGTTTGTGGGTTTGAGGCCCGCATCGAGCCCTGGGCTGACAGCACAGACCCTGCTTGGGATTCTCTCTCTTCCCTCCCCCACTCATGCATGTGCTCTGTCTCAAAATAAAGTTAACAAAAACAAAAAAAAATTTCACTTGTAATTAAAGCAGTGAGTAAGGCATCGTCACATTGCAAAAATAGAGGGCTAAGGTTGTCTTGGTCTCCAACATCTTATTTTCTTTTTTATTCATGTTAATTTTTAAACCCACGGGGCTGTGGGTGTGCACTTGGTGGCCCAGCTGCCCAGCCCCTCAAGCTTAGAGCTGTCACACTGTGGCCAGAGAGCTTGTTGGTGGCCTCTGAGAGCCGTTCTCCCAGGCATCCCCAACCCGGGGCCCTGCTCTTTCAGATGTGGAATCTTAGGAAGGCCACACCATGCCCATTCCCAAGGAAGAGGGGGTGCTGATGAGATCCATGGGAAACTGACCCTATTTTGTGCTATGAGTCACCAGTGTCCTTCTGTCTCCCTTTTCCCCAAAGGTGATTTTCCTCTTGTTTTCATTTGGGTTGTCTCTGTTTCTTACAATCCCCTGTGTGGGCTTCACTCCTCATTGACCACACCTTTCTGAATGATATAAGTGGAAAGGAGCAGAGATGGGGGCCAAGACCGTGAAAGTTTCTGGGCACCATGAGCACACCAAGGAAGAGACTATCTTAATGCTAGTGTGAAATTGGTCTTTTGAAAGGCAGAGACACAGACCAGGGGGACACAGCTTTCCTGTGAACCCACACTGGCACGATTTGGTCTGTCTTGGGAGCTGATGTTCCCACAACACGTGACCCTGTGCTTCTATACATGTGTTCGCGTAGGTACGTGGGGGCTTAGAATCTCCCATCACAAACAGTTCCTGTATTGATGATTCTAGCATCTTGTCTTCAAGAGCAGAGATTTCATCAGGGGACTTGGTCACCTATGCTCTCTGCTAGTGGGCGTTCCTGCCACACACCATGTCTTGGAATACTTTTGACCTTAAACTCCCCTCCACGACTCTACTTTTCCTGCTCTGTCACTGCGCGTGGGATATACTGGGGAGCTGTTTTCTAAGTCCCATATTTTCATGAGAGGCCCCAAATAGGAGAGCCGAGGGATTGTCCCGTGGGAGAGCGGGCCCTGCACCTGACTCGGCATGGCCTTACACTGCCACTTCTCCCGGTGGTGTTTCCTAGTCAGGAAGTGCAGGTAAAAGGAACCTTGAAACTTTGCTCAGAGTTTTCTTTAGGCTTCACCGGCTTCCGATTGGACCTTCCCGTCCCTACTGTGAGGGACCATCCCTCTGATCTGTTTGGTCACCTGCGGTGCTCGACTTCCTTGGCCCCAATATCTTTCAGGAAAATGAAGCTGTTCTTGGCTGAGGCAGAGCCAGGAAATCATTCCCAAAAGAGGGTGAAGTCTGTCGTGTGGGTATTTTAGACACAAGTGTAGGTTCCTCCCTGACTTGCTGAGCCCACACCTTCCACAGAAGCCACGTGAGGATGTCGAGGCCCTGGGAGCCGACTCCCGAGCCGGTGGAGTCACCATTGCTCTCATCGTCGTTTCTGTTCCCGTGGCTTTGAAACATGCTGGATGTTGGGAGAACCCCTGGGACAGTCGTGGGCACCCTGTGGCCGTTCCAGGTGTTGGAGCCGGTTCTACCCCCATCGCAAATCCCAAGGACACTGGGCAGTGGCCAGGGCCGGTTTGCTCTTTCGGTATACTCTGGGATTGTCATCCAGATGTGTGGACGTGGTGACCCCTGGACAGCCCTGTGGAGTGGCCTTTGTACCATTTTGTGGTCCCCTGATTGTGACAGCTCTAAAGGCTTCTTGACTTGCCATATTTTGACCACAGCTTGGGATCTGCTTCACTATTCCCGGTGTTAAATGTAGAAAGGGGCTTTAGATGATAAATTCTGATAGTCTCTTAGGTCACCTTCGAGTATGTAAGAATATGTAAACCCAGTAGTACTTCAAGTAAAGAGATGCTGTCTAAAAATTTTGCCTCACTGTCTTTGACTAGCGTCCTCAGAGTCTCTGGGATGTGGGATTGTTGACTTGCTTTCCCCCTCTGCTATGAGCTGAGGCTTGGAAAGTGCTTCTCCTAATCCCGCTACCTGATGAAAGAGAACCTTTTCACCATATGAATATAGAAAATTCCAAGTTTCGTACACCTACTGTTGGATTTGGGATGACTCACTGGCCCGGAGCACATTAGTTTCTGTTTTCCCTGTAAACTTGACTCTGAGCCCTACTGACAAGATGCGCCTGGCAGACTAAGGGGAGACTGGCAAAGGCAGGGACTGGGGGTGTGGAGGAATGGGGCCTAGTGGTGTAGAGATCCCACCAGGTGACCTCACGTGTCACCTTACAAGGCACCGACGCCCTCCCACAATTCCCAGTTCTTTCCCTTCCCTTCCCTTCCCTTCCCCTCCTTCCCTTCAAGCATACACAAGTTGAGAGAGAATGAGGTTTAAGAACACCAGACCCTCAAGGAAAAGAGCTTGAAAGAGGAACAAAAGCCTCTCATGGTTATGGCAGGAAGTTCGGCACGTGGCAGGACTGGATGGACAAGGTCAGTGTTGGCAGCATGTGCCGTTTCACTTCGGGCACAGAGTTGGCGAAGTAGGGGCTCAGACTTCTTGCAGAAGAGCTTTGAGTCCATGCGCTGAAGGTGAGATCCTCCTCTGTTGACTGACCTTTCTCATGAGGTGTTCCTGCGTTTTAGAAGCTCTTTTAGGATTCTCATGTGTGCCGGGGTGTGGGCAATGTGGCAGAAGGCCTTACTGGGGGGTGGGGGGGGGCTCTGGGTGGAGGACGGAAGCCCAGAAGCATCTTGAGTGTGGGTGTTGGTGTCACTGCTGCCCCCAGTTCACCACGAGCCTAATCTGGGCCAGTGTGTAGACCAGAACCAGATCAGAGACTCTCCTTCACGGCGTAGGCGAGACTTCAGCCAGCTGGTGCCAGAACCAGACCTGAGGCTGTCCTTCAGTGTGCGGGCGAGGCTTCAGCCAGCAGGTGCTTTGCTGTCCTTCAGGCATTGACGACCTGGCCCTCTGTGTAGTCACTTCCTGTGAGTCCGGGAGAGAGCACTCACTGAGGACAGTGGGCGAGCCTCCTCTGCCATCCAGCTCAGCATGGTTGACTGCACACATCAGCCTTTGGTGGCACTTTGCATCCTCTGTCCTGAGACACCCGGAGCTCTTCTGCTCTATTCCACGCCCCTTGCAAGAGACTCAGGTGTAGCGGGGTGGTGTTACATGTTTCTCCAGTGAGGTACCTGTATACATTCTGCAGACCTCCCTGTAGATGTGAATTTCCCAGTTTGAGCAGTGTCTCTTATTCGGACCCAAGGGATGTCTGCCTCTGTTGTGCATAGAAGGGAAGCCATCAGCTGATATGGAATTTCTGGTCTATAATTCTAACCTGTCCCTTGTAATTCCAGATGCTGCTCAGATCGGACTCAGTGTTGAGCCAAGTGCAGAACTGCACCACTGGGTCACAGTGAGCCACGCTGAACTGTGTTCACACAGAGCAGATATTTGGGGCGTCCTAGGGGCACCGCAAACCAGGTCTGGAATTTGCCTACGCTGGGGTTGGACCAAGAGTGAGCTACAGGAAACAGGCAGGGACGTTTCCTGGTGTGACTATCATTCCCGAGATATCTAGACATGCAGAGTGGGGAGTGGAATCATCTTTGGATTCTACAAAGTTGCCTGGTTGCCTTTTGTAGTACAGACAACCCGTCACCCCCGCGTGCTTGGGACAGTGAGAGAAACAGGTAGAGGCCTTTCCTTCCTGAAACAAAGCCTGTGCCCATGGGGTTGTAGGGATTTGAAACGGAGAGAAATTCATGCTCTGTCTGGGTCTCTAGCTTTGGGTTGGCAAAATGACACATTGGGGCAAACAATGAATCTATCAAGGAGAAGCTTGATGGCAGTAACAACAAAGCTGTCACTGCTGGCTTCTCTGCTTCTGTTGTCCTCTCAACACCTTGAGCTCTGGCCTTACTAGGCCCCGAAGCTTCCCTGAGGAGCCCTCCTTCCCGCCAGCCTGTCTGCTGCTGCCTTTCCCCCGTGTCTTCTGCCTGTGGTCCTTCACTCACCCTGGACATTACTGTATTTCCGTGGAGGCTCTCTGCGGCTGGGGCCTGTCCTCCTTACCTCGGGCCTGGCCTGGCACCGTGCAGGCGCTCAGCGATATCTCATGAGTTACCAGCCGCTTCGGTGATGGTACCCAGACAGCTGACGGAAATGCCCAGGTGTCTACACCTGGTATAGTGGGGAGACTGCCCTTACAGATGAATTTGGTGGGGTGCTGCCATGGGCTCACAGCCCCTCTCTCCGTGCCTCCCTGCACCTGTAGGCAAGCTTGGCTTCCAGCTCTTCCAGATTGGACCAACTTGTCAGAAATCTAGGTGGCTCAGTCTATTATGTGTCTGACTCCCGGTTTCGGCTCAGGTCATGATCTCACGGTTCCTGGGTTTGAGCACTGCATCGGGCTGTCTCCTGTCAGTGCAGAGCCTCCTAGGGATTCTCTCTCTCTCAATATCTCTGCCCTCCCTGAAATGCTCTGTCTTTGTCTCACACACACAAAAAAATAAAGATGAAAAAATGAGACTCAAAAATACGTACCTCTGAAGTTCTTTGTAACCTGTCCTCTCTGAGTTGGAAAGAGTCCTGAGATCCCTGTGTTAAGATTTGAGGAGAATGTGATGGAGTCTTGGAGAGGAAAACTCTGCTCAGGCAGGCACGTGTTTGCATGAGTGTGGCCTGGGTAGGTGTGGCAGCCGTCAGTCCCCAGTGTGCACTGCTGTCTGGTATCCTGCCCTTGTCTGCGGGTGAGCCAGTGAGGCGGACCTCATTCCTGCTCTCGCTCCTGGGCTCCTTCCTGGCCTTGGGCCAACCCCCTGCCTGGACCATGAAACTAGGCTTCCAGACCACGCCCTCCCTGGTGCTGATGCCTAGTTATAGGCATGATTTTCTCAGTTGGATCAACCTGTTTTGATTAAAGAAAAAACTTGGAAAAATTGCCACTCTGCATCTCTGGCAGTACTCTTAGAAAAGCTCTCTTACAACTTCTTTCTGCTAAGTTTTGTGCTGGGGAGTCCCTTCCGCAGGCTGTCCTCCAGGGGAGCTTTGTCAGCACTTTTGAGTAGAAGCCTAGAGGCTGTGGGAGTCCAGGGTGCCTCAGGTCTCCAGGCAGGATGGACATCATAGCAGAGCCGTGGAGGGGATAGAGTGGCATGGCTCCGAAGTTTGGAATAAACCTCGCCGCTCTCTCCCTTCAACTGTGCTGAGAAGGGCCTCCTGATTTCCTCTTCACCCCGGCCTCTCCTGACCCAGATATCTTGTACGGCCCTGGAGAGACCAGGTGGAGGGGTGTGTATGTGCCGTGTCCCAGGCAGTAAGAGGGAAGGTTCAGATGCCCGCACTGGGTCACACGTCTGGGCCGTCCACACTGGGGACAGAGCCTGGTGCTGGGAGGCCAGGCAGGGCCGGGGGCTGCCGGGGAGCTAGGTAGTCCATATTTTCAGCTTTGGAGGATGTGGGACATCTGGCATTTACTGAATTTGGTGGGCAGATCGCAGAAACGGGCTTATATATAAATGCTTGGTGGGGGCTGCATTCCAGAAGCTTTGTTTACAAAGTGCTGTGGTGCCCGGTGTGGCATGGAGGCTATGGGTGGCCGACCCTGCTGAGGCCAGAGTGGCGGGAAGCCTAGACTTTCCTGCGTGGCAGACCATGTATGTGGATAGAGCAGGCGTTGCAATTGCAGTTTCTGGGTAGTGTGGTGGAGTACATGGTGTCACCAAGAGCGTGAGTCTGTCTCCGCCTCTCGCCGCAAATCTCTGGTCCTCATTCCTACGCCACACGGTAGGCAAGTGCCTCGCTTTACAGGCTAGTGATTGTATCGCCATCTGTGGGTGCCAGGTGTCAGACTCGGCTGTGGATGGTCCCGGCCTCGTGGCCCTTTCCCCATGCCCCTCAGATCACAAGCCCCACCTGGTAGGGTCTTGGGTGGCTTCGGGGATCCCTCCTCCACCAGCTTGCACACAGAGCCTGTTCCCAGGAGGAGCCCTGGTGTGGACAAAGGTGGGGCCTGTTCCCCGAGGACCATGCCCGGGGGTGTCTGATACAGCTGCTATGCCCGGCAGCTGACACCTTTGCTCTGTGACCTGTTTCAATCAGCTGTCGGCCATGAGTATCAGTCGAAGCTCTCCAAGCACTCGTCCCAGGTCCAGTCCATCAGGGGCATTGGAGGCAAGTTTGGTGTCCAGGTGGGCAGAGTTGACCAGGTGAGTGAGGCGTCATGGGAACCAGAGTGCAGGTGATGGAGCCCCTCCCTCTAGAGCAGGGTATGCACTGGGCCTCTCGAGATAGCACCTTGACTCAGGCCTGAGGGGTGGCCGTCCAGGTGCAGAGCTTCCAGAAGCCCCCCGCCCCAGTCCCTGCTCGGCAGCTGCTTGGGAATTTTCCTTAAAGTCTCCATCCTGAGGTAGCCTGAGCACAGTTGCCTCCAGTTGTAGCCCTTAACCCACGAAAAGAATGAGGGAGAGGCTCTCACATCTATCAGGCAGAGGAACAGAGAGGAAGAGTCAGCGTTCCCTTTTCAGGGATGGCCTGTGTTTCCTTCAGTGACTGAGTTTTCTCAGGAGGAGGCCTGTTTAGACATTTGTCATCAACATATCCACGGGGAGCTCACCGGCCTGGTTACTGACCAAACACATCCTGCAAGAGGCCCCTGGGCCTGGTTAGCCCTGACGGGCTGAACCTAGGCTAACAGCCGTCCATTTGCCCTGTTTAGTAAGGCCATGCAGTGTTACAGGATCAGTCCTTTCCACATTTTTCAAACCCAATTGTTTCCAGTGGGTTCAAAAGGCATCCTAAGGGAGAATCCTTGCGGACCAAAGAGGAACTCCCACGTTCCACCTAGAGAGAAAAGGAGAGAGAGAGAGAGAAGGTCCATTACCCCTAGAATCCATCCCGACTCCCCAGTAGCATCCCCCACACAGGATATGTCAGGGGTTCCCGAGATGTCAAAGCGACCCGAGGTATCCCTTGAACGAAATCACTATGACTGCCAACCAGGTGGGGAAGGGCTCCTGAAGGAGGGATGCTAGCCTGCCCACCCCTACCGGCTTCCCCATTGCATTCTAGACAACAGATGGGTGCCTGACTTACAGACCTGCGTCTCCCTTGCTGAGAAGGCAGAGAAGGAACTGCCATTTTCAACCCATGGAAAATACTAGAAGAGTTTGACAAGGGGAAATGACCCAATTTTAAGTAGTAGTTAGTAGAGGACATTGAGGGAAAACAGAAGAGAAATCCATCATGATATAAGTGGCATTTCGACCCGCGTAGTCTTCACAGCGAACCTCCCTAGGAAATGGCGCCCTGTTAGGTTTTAATTCAGTCAGGTACTGGTTTCGGTCAGCTCTCAGTGGAGATCTGGCATGCAGAAGAGGCTAGCCCAGAGATATGGAGGGGGTCACATTCGACCAATGAGGAGGAATCCTCACACACGGGAGTCTTAAGATTGGCAGACATGGTAGTCACTTAGGTGGCTGTCCACTGCCCAAGACAGACAACTGTAGACACGGAAAGGAATAAAGAGAGGGCGTCAAGTTTCTGCATCTCACTGCCATTCTGCCCAAGGTCCTAACTTCCAACCAAAAGGCAGGCTTTCTCCTCCCCGTAGAGTCGCCACAGCCTAGAGGATTGCAGCCAGAGCAATCCCCACAAAAGTGTTCCCATAAGACCCTACTTCTCAAAAATCCCCTGAAATGAGAGTAAATGAGGAAAGAGAAAACATACTCACCAAATTGACACTGAAGCACAGAGTCAAGGTGAGAAGATTCGAAGCCCCACATTGGGATGCCAAAATGATGATGTTTGGGAATGATGGTGGACTGGTCCACAGCTGATGACCAACACAGAATTCTGGAAGACGTCTTTGGTGCAAAAAGGTGGTTTTCTTAATGCCTGGAGGAGCTGTGCTGGGGTCCTACAACTAACTCATCGTTATATTCCCTCAGGTTGGCAGGAGGTCAGGGATGGAATAAGTCTCTAAGGAATTGTGGAAGCAAGGTTTCCAGCACCTTCAGGGGCTAACTGTCACTAGGGAAACACTATTTATGACCCCTTAATAAAACACGAGTCATGAGATCCTTTAAATGTAGATCAGGGGCCATAAGCTTGGAGGATGATTGCCCGCATATATCTCGGCGAAACTGAGACAAAGGAAGTGGACTTACAGGGTCCTGGAGGTTGGGGTAATGTTAAGCTACAGTTCTCTTTTGCCCCCAGCAAAGAGCCATCATCTAGGCAGCTGAGCTCTTAGAGGGAGGTCATTGTGCTGGTTTCAAGGAGTTGTCGATGGCCTATAGGCATTAAGGGAATTTAATTTTTCCTGTGCCTGAGTTTCCCACATTAGCACGGCAAGGGCTTAAGCCCCTTTCCTTTGTTCTTGAGTAGCAGTGGTGCCCAGGGGATATCCCTCAGACCCACCGTGGGGTGGCAAGGGGGGTTCTAACTTGCGCTTTAGCCTCAGCCTGGCTCATGCTCCCTCGTCATGACTCTTACCATGCCAACTGCAGCCTTTTGAGCCCCGAGTGATAAGTGACAGGAGGTCAATGGATCCTTTGGTAAATCAGCCAATGATTGCTTTCAGGTAGCATGGGAGGAGAGTGGGAGCACGATTCCCCAGGGAAGCTTGGTGTCCTATGACTATGGAAAATCTGTGGGTTATAGAGAAATGGAACATATTTTAGCTACACCTAGGAGCCTGAATGTACCAAAAGAAACCCTACATCTGTCATCACACACTGTAGGGGGGTGGGAGCACTTGCCATCTTTGCAGCTTTTCCTGTCCGTAGGTAAAACATTGTTGATCTGGAGGGCAGAGTCCCCATACGAGCTGATGCCCAAGTGTGTAGGACTGGGTTCTGATTCTGTGTAGTTTTTTTTGAGTCGTTTCTTTGGCTTCACCTGCTGGCGAAACGACTGGGCATGCAATATCCCTGAGAGTCTCCGAAAGCAGGATGCTGAGGCAGTCTGTGGCGGGGGCAAAGAGCACAGTAATAGTCACTGCACAAACAAGAGACTTCAATGCCCCAGGTTTTGAGGAGCACAACACGTTTTCGTTGACATCAAGAAATTAGTTGTCGGTGGGGGTTGAAAACAACCTTCACGTATGCTCACTGGGAGTTAATGGGCCCTATGTGCAATGAGAAAGAACGCAATCGTGTCATTGGCAGCAATGTGGATGGAACAGGAAGGTGGTAAGCTGAGAGAAATCAGTCAGTCACAGAAACACGCCACCCACACCTGCACAGAGGGAAAGTGCGGCCGGGACCGGTGGCTGGGGACTAGGGCTGGAGGCTGGGGGATGGGAGCGTGGGGCTGGAGAGTGGTAGCTAGGGGCTGCGGTGGAGAGTGTGGGCTGGAGTGCCTGGATACAAGGACAAAGGAGGGGCGGTAGGGACAGAGAGACCCCACACTACAACTATGCCACAGGCCAGGGCTGCCTGGGTCTGGACCTCTTCCCTCCCTCGGAGCCCTCATCCCCAGAGCCCCTGGCAATTCACAAGGCCCAGCTAGGGCAGCGGGCTTTGGTTGGTGATGTTCTCTGGGGACGCTGGGGGCTCCGGTTTGCGTTTGAGCCAGTTGGCGCAGATGGGAGGGAATGGCCAGGTGGGGGCTGCCCGAGGGTGGGGAGGAGGCGCTAAGAATCCAGGGGGCCCCTAAGGCCTGGCCTGTCGGATGCTGCTGTTCGCTCCCACCCATTTCGCAGTGAGCAGCGGGACCTGGAATGGTGTGCTGTGCTGTGGTGTGGTTTGGTGTGGTGTGGTGTGGTGTGGTAAGTGGTGGTGTGGTGTGGTGTGCAGAGATGCTGCGATGTGCGGTGCCATGCGGTGCCGTGACCTGTGGGATGGAGGGGGAGGTTGGCGTGGGAGCAAGCCGGAGCAGCCTGCAAGAGTACCGGGATCAGAGAACACCAGGGCTTGCGCCACTCCGGGGTGCCCGGGGCCTGTTGCGTGGCCCTCGCCACCGACCCGGGGCCCTCGGAGGTCGGCAGCGGGAGGCAGCCAGTCAAGAAGGCAGGCAAGGTGGCAGGCAGGTTCACGGGTGAATGGGATATGCCCGGGGCTTGGGAGGCGAGGACAGGGATCTTTTGGAGCCCAACTGCAGCAGGTAGCATTTGGGGACAAACTAACCAGAACACGCCGGATCTCCTCTTGTGTTGGAAGCTATGTAGGGTCGGGCCTCGTTAGTACTTGGATGGGAGACCGTCTGGGAACACCGGGTGCTGTAGGATTTTCCCTTTTGCCTTTGACCTACTTGACCTCTTCTATGGTGCCAGCCCACCCCCCTCCCTCCCTGACCAGGAGAGGCGCTCCTGGGGCCAAACTCAAGCCAGCCAGTGCTCCCTCAGCACTTCCCAGTTCAGCCCAATGGCCTGGCCTGCCTTGCACACCCCACTGCATGTCACAAGGGGCCGCTCCCCATTCACGACTCCCCACACCAGGCCCAATCCCACTGCATGGGTTTGAAGCCACACCCCAGCTTTGTACATTCCCTGAAATACTACATACACCAGCACAGACTGCAGGCAGAGCCGGATTCCGGAGTCCGGGGTCCGGAGTCCGGGATCCGGAGTCCGGGGTCCTGGAGTTAGGAGCTGGAGGGTGGGGGGTGGGCCATGATGGAGGCTTGGAGCTGGGGTGCATGGATGTGGGGACAAAAAAGGGGCGGGAGGGACACAGAGATACCACACTCCGACTGTGCCACAGGCCTGGGCTGCCTGGGAAATAGGCCTCTTCCCTCCTCGAGCCCTCATCCCCAGGGCCCCTGGCATTTCACGAGGCCCAGATAGGGCAGCGGACTGGGGCTGGTGATGTCCTCTGGGGGCGCTGGGGGCTGCGGGGTGGGTTTGCAACAGGTGGGGCAGACAGGAGGGAAAGGCCTGGTGGCTGGCTTCGCTCGCCCAAGGGCTAAGGAGGAGGCGATGAGAACCCAGCAGGGCTGGCCGGGAAGGCACGGCCGGCCGGATGCCCCACGCTCGCTTCCACCCTCTTGCCAGTGAGCAGCCCGACTGAGGGACCAGGGCTGGCACCTGAGGGCTGGAGGGTGGGGGCTGGGTGGGTGGATGCGAGAACCCAGGAGACCGCGGGCAGGTGGCCGGCGGCCGGGGCAACGACACCCCAGACACCGACTCCGCCACAGGCCTGGGCTCCCTGGGTCCTGGACCTCTTCCCTCCAGGGAGCCCTCATCCCCAGGCCCCTGTCATTTCCAGACGCCCAGCTAGGGCAGCGGGCTCTGGCTGGTGATGTTCCCCGGGGGCGCTGGGCACTCCGCTGTGGGATTGCACCAGGTGGAGCAGTCGGGAGGGAAAGGCCGGGTGGCTGGATGCGCTGGCCCTAAGGCTGCGGAGGAGGCCCTTAGACCCCGGCTGGGTGGGCCTGGAAGGCTCGACCGGCCTGATGCCCCACGCTCGTTTCCACCCTCTTCCCACTGAGCAGCCCATCGTGGTGTGGTGACCGGCCCGATGCCCCACGCTCGTTTCCACCCTCTTCCCACTGAGCAGCCCATCGTGGTGTGGTGCGGTGCGGTGTGGTGTGGGGCTGCGAGGGGCGGTGCGGTGGGGTGTGGGATGGAAGAGGTGGCGGGTGTGGGGCCAAGCAGGCAGCATCCTGCAAGAGTCCCGGCAGTGGAGAACGACGGGGCTTGGGCCACAGCGCCTTGCCAGGGTCCTTTTGCGCCCCCTCCGCCTCCCTCCCGGGACCCGCGGCGGAGGGCGGAGGCAGGCAGGCAGGCAGGCAGGCAGGCTGGCAGGCAGGATGCCAGGTGCATGGGGAAGCGCGGCAACCGCTGGGCTTGTGTGGCATGGAGCAGGCTCTTGAGGCACCCAGCACCAGCCGCTGGCGTCTATGGCCATACCAGCATGAATGTGACCGACCCCAGTCTTCTCTCAGAAGCTGAGCGGTGTCGGCCTGGTTAGAACTTGGATGGGAGAGCGCCTGGGATTACCATGTGCCATTGGCTTTTGCCTTTGGCTTCCTTCACCTCTCCTTTGGCTCCTGCCGCATCTCCCCCCTCCCTGCCTGTGTCCCTCTCTCTCCAGGGAGGGCGGCGCCTGGGGCCAAACACACCCCAGGCACTGCTCCTTAGGCCCCTCCAGAGCCAAGAAAGCCAACAGGCCCGGTTCGGCCCCTCCCTGCCCCACCTGGATCCCGGGCCCACACACCCTAGGCCACTTCACAAGGGGCACGCTCCCTGCTCCTCGCACCCGGCCAAATCCCACTGCATCGGCTGGAACCCACCCACAGCTTTGCAACTTTCCTGACACACCACCGACACCCGCACCCGCACGGAGGGGGGCAACGGTGAGGGCGGGACGGGGTGCTGGCACCTGAGGGCTGGAGGGAGGGGGCTGGGTGGGTGGATAAGAGAACCCAGGAGAGTGTGGGCAGGCGGCCGGGGCAGCGAGACCCCAGACTCCGACTCCGCCATAGGTCTGGGCTCCCTGGGTCCTGCACCTCTTCCCTCCCAGGAGCCCTCAGCCCCAGGGCCCCTGGCATTTCCCGACGCCCAGCTAGGGCAGCGGGCTCGGGCTGGAGATGTTCCCCACGGGCGCTGGGCTCTCCGCTGCGGGATTGCACCAGGTGGGGCGGTCGGGATGGAAGGGCCGGGTGGCTGGATTCGCTCGCCCTAAGGCTGCCGAGGAGTCCCATAGAACCCGGCTGGGAGGGCCCGGAAGGCTCCACCGGCCTGATGTCCCACGCTCCCTGCCTGTTGCCGACTCCATCACTACACTTGATTGAAGCCAAATGATGAGCCTTTCTACTCAAGAAGGCCCACCTTGGATCCAGCCGCCACTGCCTTTTGTAACTCCTCTGTACGTTGCCCACGAGACCAATAAGGATCCATATAGGTAGGGATGACTCTATGTCCCTACTCAGCACAAAGAAGCTACAGAAGTTGAGACCTTCCACCTTCATCCATCTTCAAGGTTTCAAATTTGACATTTTTCAGGGAGGATATGATGAGGGAGCATAAGGCAGGCTGAGGGGTAAAGCACAAGCTAGCCCCTCCTCCCACCCTGGGTGGGATATGATTGTTATACCTTGGACAGTCTTGACCACCTGAGTACAGAGAGAAGGGCCTTAAGCGCTTGTCATGGTAATGTGTGATGCTAGGGCAAATGAAAATTAAATTCCCTTACTGATTATAGCCCACTGACAATCCCTGAAACGGATAGAGTGACATCCCTCTAGGAGCTTAGCTGCTCAGTGATGGTGATGACCTTTGCTAGGGGCAAAACACAACCTAAGCCTAACATTATCCCAACCTTGAAAACATTCCAGTCAACTTCTTTTATTGCAACTGCCCGAAGGCATATGCTGGCAGTATTCCTCCAAGCTTATGCACCCGCCCATATACATTGAATGGGTGTCATGACTTGGGTTTTATTATGTGGTAATGAAGGCCATTTCCCTAGCCACACCTAGTCCCTCAAGGCGCTGAAAACTTGCTTCCCCCTAACCCTAACCCTATCCTTGACACCCTGCCAACCTGATGGTGTGTAATAATGAGTTACCCGTCAGGACCCCGGTGCAGATTTTCTTGCATGTGGTTTCTGTCCCCATCGTTTAATAAAATCACCTTTTTTGTATGAAAGATGTCTTCAGGAGATCTTTCTTGGTCTTGGGCTCTGGATCACCCCCACCATCGCCCCCAATCTTCATCGGTTCGTCAGCAGAACTCCAACCACTGGAGGATACAGATGCCTTCACCCTGCAGAGCAGACACTTCATCCATTGGCAATATTCTTCAGGATCTGCTACGTGCTGGACCGAGCCCACTCAAGGACTGGTGCAGTAGAGCCATTCTCCAAATACCTGAGGGTTGGCCGCAAGTCAGAATCGGTTAACTAGGTGTCACTACTGGCTTCAAAGGACAGGGCAACAAAAGCCAGTGCCAGGAACTTTTCACCCCTTTCTGGAGAAACACTGCAGTAGGTTTCCCTTGGTCCTAGCCCACACATGGTTCTTACACATGGTTCTTGGTGCTGGCGCCACAGTGCATTTGCCAGGCGGAGAGGTGGGCAGGAGGCCGGCGGGTTCTTGAAGGCGGTAGGAGCCCGCAGGTGCTGTGGAGGGCGAGGGATGTGCTCTTCTGAGCATCCGGCTTCTCCCTTGCTAGAAGTCTTCCACCTACAAGGATGTCGCCCTGGGGTCCCTGTTTCTCCGAAGACCTTCCTGTTTGAGGCAGGTGAGTTCTGGTGGACCCAGCGCCGCTCGGACTCCCGCAGAGGCCACAGTGCCAGCCGTGAGAGGCCGGGTGGCTCGGGGCGCCCTGGTTCTGCTCACTTGGGGGACAGCAATTGGCCACCCTCGGGAGGAAGGCCGTCCTGTCTGTGTGGAGGCCCGCAGGCTCACGTGAGTCAGTCGTGGTGGCCGCTCTGTGGCGGCGGGGTGTGTGTGGGGGCGCCTCCCGTGGCAGTGCTGGCTTAACCGCTTGGCAGGCAGTAAGGGCCCTTCTCACTGCAGGTAGTGGCTTCTGGGAGGTTCTCCGGGTGCCCGCCTCAGCCGCGGCTGTCCTGTAAGGAGTGTGCCGCCCGCCCTCGCAGAGGCTGTCGGAGACCTTCCCGCCTTGTCCGTCCCCTGACCCCGCACAGGCTGCACACGTTCTGTCCCCCGAGGCGGCTGCCACGAACAGAGGCCGCCTTAGGCCCTTGCGTCCTGTGGGCCAGGCCTTAGAGAGTCTGGTGAGCTGGCGAATCCCTATCGAAATTGGGAAGTTGACGAGAAGAAGGGGAGAGTGTCCTTTGTTCCCTGGGTCAGTGTTTCTCAGACTCGGTGGTGTCGGGACACTTGGACATCAGGGGATTATTGAGGGCCCCAGAGAGCCTTCGTGTGTGGGGGTTGTGTCTCTGGATCTCTACTGTGGTGAGGTTAAACCGAGAATTGAAGCGGGCGCCTGGGTGGCTCTCTGTGTTAAGGGTCCGACTCTGGCTCAGGTGGTGATCTCACAGTTGATAGTTTAGAGCCCCATGTGGGGCTCTGTGCTGCCAGCTGCCAGCCTGGACTTGTCTCAGACTCTCTGTGTCCCTCTCCCTCTGCCCCTCCCCTCACATGCCCTGTGTCTCTCTCTCAAAAACAAACATTAAGGAAACCAAACCAAATCCGAGCATCTCAGATGTGATGAATTCACTTAAAGACAATAAATTAGGACAGATTAATGTACTCATACCTTTCGTGCAAAAAATACGTACATTTTCAGAACAACACTGTGTAGAAGCATGGCATTGGCATTGGCATTGGCTTAGTGCAAGATGTTTATTCTTCCAGCTGCTTCTGCATTCAGTGTCTTGTGGCCAATGATGTTTAGGAAGGCGATGTGGACTCCCCCAGAGGAACAGCTGGAGGCGACTAGGGTGTGGCGGTAGCTCCTCTGGCTTCTGGATGCCCTTTCCTGACTCCGCACTCAGATGGGTGGGGCTTCCTTGCTTCTCTTGGGGGTTAGCTGCCCGCACAGAGCGGCCTAGTTGTGTGACACGCGGTGGACGTTTGGAACATCCTAGGCCACTACTTTCAGCTGATCTTCCATATTTTTCACTCAGCGAACACATTCTTGGAACCACCACCTGGATGAAGAAATGGAACCTTACCGTGCTTCCTACCTCCTACTGACTCCCACCGAACGTCCCCCAAAGGCAACCACGGTCTTGACTTTCACCGGCGATTGCTTTGGCTTGTTCTTCGCCTCATGTTGAGCCAACCCTTGAGCGCTGTGTGTGCGCAATGCACCTGCTTTCCTTGTGTGGCTGTGCTGGTCCTCCCCTGCTGTCGAAGGCCCAGTGTGTGAGCACAGCACGGTTTATTGTTTCTGCTGTGGCTGCTCCGGTTTGTGCAGAGGCTGCCTGCAGATCCACATGCATCGTATTGGGTTGCCTTGGAGGAGCAGGGAGTGAGTGGTGGCACGTGTCTGTTCCCCACGAGCAACAGCGTGCGGGAGCTCAGGGCTGGCCGATGCCTGGTATTGCCTCTTCTCGTGTGTTACCTGGTTGCTGGGGCTCAGGTGCTGGGAGGTATGGTGTAATCGTGGGACCCGCCCCTGTGTGTGTCTTGGCCACTTACATGTTTCTTTTGAGAAATAATTGCCTTTTGGAAGCCACTTTGTGATTAGGTTGTGTGTTTTGTTTTCTGTTGATTTGAATGAGTTCTTTCTATGTGTGTGGAACACATCTGTGAATGGCAGAGCTTTTCACATTCTTGTGTATGTCTGCCGTACGTTCTCTGTGTTGCCTTGTGGTAAGTTTCTTTGGTTTCTATCCAATAGTATAACCATTTGTATGTTTCTTGCCTTGGATTGGCTAGGGCCTCCAGTACTGTGTTGAAGGGAAGTGGTGAGAGTAGGTGTCCTTGTCTCCTTCCAGATACGAGAGAGAAGGGTTTCATAATTTTCTGTATACTTAATATTTTTTAAAGTTTGTTTCTTTCTTTATTGATTTAGAGAGCATGCATGGGAAGGGGAGTGCGAGGGGGGAAAGCGAGTGGATCCCAAGCAGACCCCACACTGTCAGCACAGAGTCTGATGCCAGGCTTGAACTCATGAACCGTGTGATCATGGCCTGAGCTGAAATCAAGAGTCAGACGCTTCACCGACTAGAAGCCACGCAGGTGTCCCAAAGAGTTCAGTATTTTACCAGTACATATGACACTTGCCGTGGCGTTACTCGTAGATAGTTGTGTCAAAACATGAAAATTCTCCTCTATTTTTAGTTTGCTCTGATATTTTAACAATCATCAAAGAAAGAATAATACTAAATTTTCTGAAATGTGTTTTGTGCATCTTTGGGGACAAGTGATTTGTGTAATGTTGTGGTTTAACTTAAAACAACTTTTGCCTTCTAGATTAATCCAAACCTGATGTCTATGCATTCTCTTTGCACTGGATTCCATTTGTAAATAGTGTGCTTTACATTCTTGCATGTGTATTCAAGAGAGAGGTGGGTGTTCCCTTGCACCCTCTTGTGCCGTCCTTGCTGGGGTTTGGGTTTAAGGTCGTGCTGGCCTCCTAAAACAACGTAGGAAGAAGCACATCTTGTGCTTTCCCAGAAAAGTTTTTGTGTGTGTTCTTTTCTTTTGGGAAGAAGTGCTAGGCCAACAGCTGGTGTAAGGTTTTCCTTGTGAGAAGGGTTTTCATTGCAGATTCCTTTCTTAAGGGGAAATAGGATTTTTCTGATTTCCCATATCTTCTTGTGTCTATTTAGATAAGGCATTTTGTTTTCTAGGAGTTTGCTCTGACCTCCCAAACTTTCCAAGGAGTAAGTGTCAACTGGTTTCTAATATCCCTCCTATCTGCAGCATCTGGTGTGATAGTTGCTTTAGAACTTCTTGATATTGGTACTTTGTGCTTTGTTTCTTTTTCATAGAACCAACTTGGGCTTTTTTGATTTCTGTGATTTACTATTTGTTTCCTGCAGCACTGATTTCTGCCCTTTTGTTTCCATCTACTTGGTGATTGTTTGCTGTCCCATCTGGTAGTTCTTGAACTAAATCCTTCATTTGATTTTTAGCCTTTGTTCCTTTCCAGTATGTGTATTGTATTTACTTGCTTATTAGTGTGTTGATTCATTTCAGAAGGAGAGCATGAGCAGGGCAGAGGGTCAGAGGGAGAGAGAGAGAGAGAGAGAGAGAGAGAGAGAGAGACAGAGAGAGAGAGAGAGAGAGAAAGAGAGAGAGTCTCGAGCAGGCTCCTCACTCCGTGTGGAGCCAGGCTGGGGATCGATCTTGTGGCCGTGGGATCATACCCTGAGCCAAAATCAAGAGTTGGTCACCAAGCAACTGAGCTATCCTATGATATATGTATTCTAAAGCTATGAGTCTCCCTTTAAGCACACCTTTCCTGATCTCACAAGTTTTGATAAGCCAAATGTTTATTATCTTTTTGTGAAACTATTTCCTAACTTTCATTGTGGCATCTTTTTCTTAATTCATCACAATGTTTAGGAGCATAACACATCTTGATGTTTCGGGGGATTTTCTCGTTCTCTTTGTGCAGATTTCTAGCTTAATTCCATGAAGGTATCTGTCTCAGTGCTTTGGGGTGGTTGTAACAAAATACCATAGACTGGCTGCCTAATAAGAAACAGAAACTTCTTTCCTATAGTTGAGGAGACTGGGAAGTTCTCAAGATCAAGGCATCTGCAGATTCCGAGTCAGGGGAGAGTCAGCTTCCTGGTTCATCGACAGCCTGCTTCTCCCTGTCCTCCTGTGGTGGCAGGGGTGACGGTGCTCTCTCAGCCGCCCATGACTGGTCATTACCAGAAGTCTCCCTGTCTTCATCCCATCATTTTGGGCGTGATAAATTGTTGGGGGAATTGAACTGTGAATCTAATGCAATCTGTCAATATGCCCTGCAGTATTTCAGTCCTCTGAGATGAGCTGACTTTCCTAATGGCCTGGCATATGTTCGTTTTCATGAACTGTTCCTCGGGCACGTGAAAATAATGTGTATTGGGGGAATGCAGTAGTCTCTATTTATAGGTTAGATGAAGTTTGTTAATGACAGAATTCAGATTTTAGTAACCACTTGAAACCAAGTAAGGAATAGGCGAGAATGAGTTTAATAATATAACTAACAGGCATATCCAAAATATCATTTCAGTGTATAGCCGGCGTGAGAAAAAATTATGAATGATTTTGCATTCTCTTTTATCACGTTGTCTTTAAAATGTGGTGTGCATTTTATACTTTGCACACGTCACACTTTGAGGAGCCGCGCGCGGTTCAAGTACTTGCAGTAAAGCACGTGACCCCATATTGGACAGCCCCGTCACACTGCCTTGAGTTTTCTGTTGTCGTCAGTTCTGTCAGATACTGAGAGATGTATCGTCAAGTCTCCCATCGTGCTTATGGATGTGGCTCTTTTTCCTTTTCTATGTTTGTCAACTTTTCTGTATTTTGAGATTGCGTTATTATATGCAAGTTTAGAAGTCTTGTTCTCTTGGTAGATGGAACTTCCATCGCGAAATGTTCCTCTTTGTCTCTAGTAGAGCTTTTTGCTATAGAGGTTACTTTATTGGAGGGTCCTAGCGGCCACATCAGTTTTCTGTTCGGTAGGGTTTGCCTGGGGATCTTTTACTTCCACCTGTCTGTGATCTTACGTTTTAAGGTGTACCTTTGTGACCAGCGTAGGCTTAGTTTCCTTCTAACGCATTTGAGAGTCAACCTTTTGCTTGCAGTATTTGTGCACATGTAATGACTGATATGTTAGTTTACACGTACCGTATTATTAGTTTCTTCTTTGTCCCAGCTGTTCTGTGTTCTTTTGGTCTCTAGCCTTCCTTTAGAAGTAGGAGGGAGTTTTTATCTGTACACTGAGTTGTTAGGTAATTGGAATATATCTATTTCTAGAGGCAAGTGCATTTTAAACTGACCCCTGCCTGATTCAGGACTTGTACTGCTTCCCTGACACTGCTCTCTCCTTTTATCTTTTCTTTGTTTTAAGATTTATTTGTTTTTTGAGGGAGACATAATATAATCGGGTGAGGGGCAGAGCAGAAAGGGAGACCCAGAATCTGAAGCAGGCTCCAGGCTCTGAGTCATCAGCACACAGTCTGATGCGGGTCTCCTTCTCACAAACCGTGAGATCTTGACCTGAGTCAAAGTCGGACACTCAACTGACTGAGCTACCCAGGCGCCCCTGCTCTTTTCTTTGACACTTGAACCACACTGAACTCCTCTTCACCTTTCGTTGGCTAATATTTTTACGTTTTAGATGGATTTTCCCCTGGTTGTCATTCTTTCGTGCACTTAATACTTGTTAAGGTTTGTTCTCATAGTTACCCTTTCTGTTGTCACGTTGTTCTGCAAGCCTTGTTTTTTTATATTTCTTTCAGAGACTACATTTCTTTTCTGCAACAAGCTGCTTTAATATTGATTTTAGTTTGTGTCTGTAGTTGATGTGTAGTCATGGTTTGTGTGTGTGAGTGTGTGTGTGTGTGTGTGTGTTGTTTTTGTTTGTTGTTCAGTTTTTATTTTTGTTTTTGCTTCTGTTTTGCCTGAAAAACATCTTTACTTTGCCTTCACTGTGAAGAATGTTTCTGTTAGGTAAAGACTTCCAGGTTGGTGGCTATTTTAGTTCACCTTTCATACATGCCAATCCATCATCTGGCTTCATTTGCTTTTCTTGAAGAGTCAGCTGGTAGTGTTGTTGTTGTTGTCCCATGGAAGGCGGTCTCTTTGTCCTCTCATGACTGTTAACATCTTTTTGCCTGAGGTGTTCCTTGTGGAGTCACTCTCATGGTTCTTTTATCAGTTTTGATTCTTATCTTTGTAGTGAAGTGGTACTACCCATTCTGTGTTTCCTCTACTTTGTGGGCTCCTATTGGACCTTTGTACCATATCTTCTGTGTCTTTTGGGCTTGTGTATTTTCTTGACGTTTCCTCTGTGTATGGTCTAGATATATTTTTACCTACCCATCTTTCAGTTCACTGAGGCTATTCACCTGTGTCTAGTCTGATGTGAAGCCCACGGACTGAGTTCTTAATGCCATTGACAAGATTTTTTAGTCTTTTAATTATGTTGGAGAGCTAGACAGTGGGAGTAAGGGAAGAATAGAGAGAGAGGGAGACATAGATGCCAAAGCAGGCTATAGGCTCTGCACTGTCAATACGGAGCCCAACGCAGGGCTCAAACTCCTGAATCACGAGATCATGACCCGAGCTAAAGTCAGATGCTGAGCCACTGAGCCACTCAGGCACCTGGAGCCACTCAGGCACCTGGAGTGAGTCACTGAGCCACTCAGGCACCTGGAGATCTTAATTTTAGCTCTGATAATTTGCAGTTTGAGAATCTGTTTTGAGTCTCTGAAAATTTCCCATTTGTCAAGAATGGTTTTTGGACAGTTGACTTTTGCATCCAATCACTCCAGTCTATGTGTCTCCTCTTGGTCTGTTTCTCTTCTTTCTTCTTTGGGTCGATATGACGTAAAACTTTTTTTTTTTTTATGTTTATCTATTTATTTTGAGGGAGAAAGAAAGTGAGAGCAGCGGTGGGGGTAGAGGACGGGGGAGAGAGAGACACTGTTGAGGAGAGGCTCTTTTCTGTCAGTAGAGAGCCCAACACAGGGCTCAAACTCACAAACGTGAGCCGAACCCAAGTGTTGGTCACTTAAACGAGTAGGCTGAGCTATCCAGGTGCCTCTCTTTTTTTGTTTTCTTGTTTGTTTCTTTCCTTTTCTTATTAAAAGAATTTTTTTTGTTAATATAATTTACTTTTGAGAGAGGGAGAGAGAGGTAGAGACAAAACTTGAGCAGGGGAGGGGGAGACAAAGTGGGAGACACATAATCCAAAGCAGGCTCCAGGCTCTTCACTGTCACCAGAGCCCGACGTGGGACTCAAACCATAAAGCGTCAGATCATGACATGAACCAAAGTGGGATGCTTCCCCAACTGAGCCACCCAGGCCTTCCTTTCATTTCCTTGCCTTGCTTTGCCTTGCCTTTCCTTTCCTTTCCTTTCCTTTCCTTTCCTTTCCTTTCCTTTCCTTTCCTTTCCTTTCCTTTCGTTTCCCTTCATTTCGTTTCCTTTTCATTTTTTTCTTTTCTTTTCTTTTCTTTTCTTTTCTTTTCTGTCTTTTTTTTGTCTTGTCTTATCTTGTCTTTTCATTTCTTCTTTGTTTTTATTTTTGTGCTGGACTGTATGGAGAAGCATAGAGGCTCTTCGTGTGCTTATATTCCTTCAGCATTTCATCCCACACACCCCGAGTGCAGCGGTTATTGGGCCCACTCAGGGGTGAGTGAGTTGAGACTGGGGCTCAGTCTTTGTAAGGTGCAGTGTGAGCTGGGCTAACGCTGTCCCCCACCCCCGTGTAGACCTCCAGGATCTCCATTTGGAGGCTGGAGTATTTCTGAGGACCCGTCCTTGATGCTAGGTCCCAAAGCCCAGTTATTTTCTCCACAGCACAATGAGATGATGGAAGAGTCAGCTTCTCAGGCGTGCTTGCCGAGTGCCGGGCTCATTTTCTGTGCCTCCCTGTGCTGTCCAGAGCTCGGTTCGCTGCGACTTTCTGCTTGCCTTTCTGTTAGGTTTCCTTTGCAGCTCGTTGGTATATTGCCTGCAATCCCTGAGGAAATTCAGAATCCTCACATGTCTTGAGGGAGAGAGAGGACTCTGAACATTAGAGTTGGCTCAGCGGGCTTCCCTTTTGTTGGGGTCTCAGTCCTTCCAGTTGTGACTGCCTCAGGGTCTCCTTGATGCCTTCAAACATGCTTCAAATTGAATTCATCTTTCCTAGTTCATGATGTGTTGATTAACAGGCTACTCACATGTATAAGAGTAAGCCAGGGAAGACTGAGAAGTCATAGTAAACATTTTGGTCATCAGCATTTGTTACAGGAGAAAACGAAACCCAGTAGTCCTTGCCTAGTACCCGTCGTTCTTCTAAAATGACCATCCAGTTTGCGCACGCTCAGCCAGCGTCCATGGAGTGGTGATGGTGTCAGCCTCCCAGCTCCCTATCCCCCACTGCCATGGCCGCCCTCCTCCCCCGTCAGGTGCCTGCCCAGGGCAGGCTTTGTGGTGACGGGCTGGCTATGACAGGGCAACTAGACGAAGTGGATTGCTTAAGTGACACTTATCTGGGAGTGTTTGATCAGTGTTGTTTGTTTTCTACTTTTCGTAATGTTTATTGACTATTTAGAGAGACAGAGAGTGTGGCCAGGGGAGGGGCAGACAGAGGGAGACCCGGAATCTGAAGTAGGCTGGGGGTGGGGTTTGCCTCAAGTGTACAGGGTAGCCCCCACAAAAAGGGCTTCTGTGTTGGTGCACCCGAGTCATCTGCAGAGACACAACCACCCACGCTTGTTGAGCCCTTTTGTGACTCTGCACCATTGTGGTCACCAGGCTCTGGCTGCTGTGCTCCTCGGAGACGGTGGTGGAGGCCCATCTGAGAAGAGTGTATCTGGACGAGTGAAGGGGTTAGGAGGAAATGTTGCTTACTTGCGCACTGTGGTTCCGGAACGGCCTTTTCCGGAGAGGTGGCTCGGGAGCTGAGGCTGACCGAGCACTCTCCCAGCAGTCTGACTCCGAGGCCGAAGGCCGGGGTCAAGGAGGAGCTTGGCTTTGTTGTGAGCGATGGAAGCGGAAGCGGAGCCAGGTGAGGCACCAGGCAGCTGGTGTTGGGACAGAACCTACCCCGTGAGGAGTTGGGTTTTCAGATAAGGGCCTGGGGTCATTGTGTCCTCAGGGGGAAGGACTGGCATCATGTTGTTGAATATTTTATGTTTATTTATTTTTTTTCAATATATGAAATTTATTGTCAAATTGGTTTCCATACAACACCCAGTGCTCATCCCAAAAGGTGCCCTCCTCAATACCCATCACCCACCCTCCCCTCCCTCCCACCCCCCATCAACCCCGTTTGTTCTCAGTTTTGAAGAGTCTCTTATGCTTTTGCTCTCCCACTCTAACCTCCTTTTTTTTTTTCTTCCTCTCCCCTAGAGGTTTCTGTTAAGTTTCTCAGGATCCACCTAAGAGTGAAACCATATGGTATCTGTCTTCTCTGTATGGCTTATTTCACTTAGCATCACACTCTCCAGTTCCATCCATGTTGTTACAAAGGGCCATATTTCATTCTTTCTCATTGCCACGTAGTACTCCATTGTGGATATAAACCACAATTTCTTTATCCATTCATCAGTTGAGGGACATTTACGCTCTTTCCATCATTTGGCTATTGTTGAGAGTGCTGCTATAAATATTGGGGTACAAGTGCCCCTATGCGTCAGTACTCCTGTATCCCTTGGGCAAATTCCTAGCAGTGCTATTGCTGGGTGATAGGGTAGGTGTATTTTTAATATTTTGAGGAACCTCCACACTGTTTTCCAGAGTGGCTGTACCAATTTGCATTCCCACCAACAGTGCAAGAGAGTTCCCGTTTCTGCACATCCTCTCCAGCATCTATAGTCTCTTGATTTGTTCATTTGGGCCACTCTGACTGGCGTGAGGTGATATCTGAGTGTGGTTTTGATTTGTATTTCCCTGATGGGGAGCGACGTTGAGCATCTTTACATGTGCCTGTTGGGCATCCGGATGTCTTCTTTAGAGAAGTGTCTATTCATGTTTTCTGCCCATTTCTTCACTGGGTGATTTGTTTTTTGGGTGTGGCGTTTGGTGAGCGCTTTATAGATTTTGGATACTAGCCCTTTGTCAGATATGTCATTGGGAAATATCTTTTCCCATTCCGTTGGTTGCCTTTTAGTTTTGTTGGTTGTTTCCTTTGCTGTGCAGAAGCTTTTTATCTTCATAAGGTCCCAGTAATTCATTTTTGCTTTGAATTCCCTTGCCTTTGGGGATGTGTCGAGTAAGAGATAGCTACGGCTGAGGTCAGAGAGGTCTTTTCCTGCTTTCTCCTCTAGGGTTTGGATGGTTTCCTGTCTCACATTCAGGTCCTTTATCCATTTTGAATTTATTTTTGTGAATGGTGTGAGAAAGTGGTCTAGTTTCAACCTTCTGCATGTTGCTGTCCAGTTCTCCCAGCACCATTTGTTAAAGAGACTGTCTTTTTTCCATTGGATGTTCTTTCCTGCTTTGTCAAAGATGAGTTGGCCATACGTTTGTGGGTCTAGTTCTGGGGTTTCTATTCTATTCCATGGGTCTATGTGTCTGTTTTTGTGCGCACACCATGCTGTCTTCATGATGACAGCTTTGTAGTCGAGGCTAAAGTCTGGGATTGTGATGCCTCCTGCTTTGGTCTTCTTCTTCAAAATTACTTTGGCCATTCGGGGCCTTTTGTGGTTCCATATGAATTTTAGGATTGCTTGTTCTAGTTTCGAGAAGAATGCTGGTGCAATTTTGATTGGGATTGCACTGAATGTGTAGATAGCTTTGGGTAGTATTGACATTTTGACAATATTAATTCTTCCAATCCATGAGCACGGAATGTCTTTCCATTTCTTCATATCTTCTTCAATTACCTTCATAAGCTTTCTATAGTTTTCAGCATACAGATCTTTTCCATCTTTGGTTAGAGTTATTCCTAGGTATTTTATGCTTCTTGGTGCAATTGTGAATGGGATCAGTTTCTTTATTTGTCTTTCTGTTGCTTCATTGTTAGTGTATAAGAATGCAACGGATTTCTGTACATTGATTTTGTATCCTGCCACTTTGCTGAATTCATGTATCAGTCCTAGCAGACTTTTGGGGGAGTCTATCAGATTTTCCAGGTATAGTGTCATGTCATCTGCAAAAAGTGAAAGCTTGACCTCATCTTTGCCAATGGGGATGCTTTTGATTTCCTTTTGTTGTCTGATGGCTGATGCTAGAACTTCCAACACTAGGTTAAACAACAGCGGTGAGAGTGGGCATCCCCGTCGCGTTCCTGATCTCAGGGAAAAAGCTCTCAGGTTTTCCCCATTGAGGATGATGTTAGCGGTGGGCTTTTCATAAATGGCTTTTATGATCTTTAAATATGTTCCTTCTATCCCGACTTTCTCAAGGGTTTTTATTCAGAAAGGGTGCTGAATTTTGTCAAAGGCCTTTTCTGCATCGATTGACAGGCTCAGATGGTTCTTATCTTTTCTTTTCTTACTGTGATGTATCACGGTGATTGATTTGTGAATGTTGAACCAGCCCTGCATCCCAGGAATGAATCCCACTTGATCGTGGTGGGTAATTCTTTTTATATGCTGTTGAATTCGATTTGCTAGTATCTTATTGAGAATTTTTGCATCCATATTCATCAGGGATATTGGCCTGTAGTTCTCCTTTTTTACTGGGTCTCTGCCTGGTTTAGGAATGAAAGTAATACTGGCTTCATAGAATGAGTCTGGAAGTTTTCCTTCCCTTTCTATTTCTTGGAATAGCTTGAGAAGGATAGGTATTATCTCTGCTTTACACGTCTGGTGGAACTCCCCTGGGAAGCCATCTGGTCCTGGACTCTTATTTGTTGGGAGATTTTTGATAACCGATTCAATTTCTTCGCTGGTGATGGGTCTGTTCAAGCTTTCTGTTTCCTCCTGATTGAGTTTTGGAAGAGTGTGCGTGTTTAGGAATTTGTCCATTTCTTCCAGGTTGTCCAATTTGTTGGCATATAATTTTTCATAGTATTCCCTGAGAATTGTTTGTATCCTGAGGGATTGGTTGTAATAATTCCGTTTTCATTCATGATTTTATCTATTTGGGTCATCTCCCTTTTCTTTTTGAGAAGCCTGGCTAGAGGCTTGTCAATTTTGTTTATCTTTTCAAAAAACCAACTCTTGGTTTCGTTGATGTGCTCTACGGGTTTTTTTTAGATTCTATATTGTTTATTTCTGCTCTGATCTTTCTTATGTCTCCTCTTCTGCTGCGTTTAGGCTGCCTTTGCTGTTCTGCTTCTATTTCCTTTAGGTGTGCTGTTAGATTTTGTATTTGGGATTTTTCTTGTTTCTGGAGATAGGCCTGGATTGCAATGTATTTTCCTCTCAGGACTGCCTTCGCTGCATTGTTGCATTTTCATTTTCGTTTGTTTCCATGTATTTTTAAATTTCTTCTCTAATTGCCTGGTTGACCCACTCATTCTTTAGTAGGGTGTTCTTTAACCTCCATGCTTTGGGAGGTTTTCCAGGCTTTTTCCTGTGGTTGATTTCAAGCTTCATAGCCTTGTGGTCTGAAAGTATGCATGGTATAATTTCAATTCTTGTATACTTACGAAGGGCTGTTTTGTGACCAGGATATGACCTATCTTGGAGAAGGTTCCATGTGCACTGGGGAAGAAAGTATATTCTGTTGCTTTGGGATGCAGAGTTCTAAATATATGTGTCCAGTCCATCTGATCCAATGTATCATTCAGGGCCCTTGTTTCTTTATTGACCGTGTGTCTAGATGATCTATCCATTTCTGTAAGTGGAGTGTTAAAGTCCCCTGCAATGACCACATTCTTATCAATAAGGTTGCTCATGTTTATGAGGAATGGTTTTATATATTTGGGGGCTCCTGTATTCGGCGCATAGTCATTTATAATTGTTAGCTCTTCCTGACGGATAGGCCCTGTAATTATGATAAAATGCCCTTCTTCATCTCTTGTTACAGCCTTTGCTTGAAAGTCTAGTTTGTCTGATAGAAGTATGGCTACTCCAGCTTTCTTTTGGCTTCCAGTAGCATGATAAATAGTTCTCCATCCCCTCACTCTCAATCTAAAGGTGTCCTCAGGGCTAAATTGAGTCTCTTGTAGACAGCAAATAGATGGGTCTTATTTTTTTATCCATTCTGATACCCTATGTCTTTTGGTTTGCGCATTTGGTCCATTTACATTGAGTGTTATTACAGAAAGATACGGGTTTAGAGTCATTGTGATGTCTGTATGTGTACGGCGTAGCCCCCACAAAAAGGGCTTCTGTGTTGGTGCACCCGAATCATCTACAGAGACACAACCACCCACCCTTGTTGAGCCCTTTTGTGACTCTGCACCATTGTGGTCGCCAGGCTCTGGCTGCTGTGCTCCTCGGAGACAGTGGTGGAGGCACATCTGAGAAGAGCGTATGTGGACGAGTGGAGGGGTCAGGAGGAAATGTCGCTTACTTGCGCACTGTGGTTCCGGAACGGCCTTTTCCGGAGAGGTGGCTCGGGAGCTGAGGCTGACCGAGCACTCTCCCAGCAGTCTGACTCCGAGGCCAAAGGCCGGGGTCAAGGAGGAGCTTGGCTTTGTTGTGAGCGATGGAAGCGGAAGCGGAGCCGGGTGAGGCACCAGGGAGCTGGTGTTGGGACAGAACCTACCCCGTGAGGAGTTGGGTTTTCAGATAAGGGCCTGGGGTCATTGTGTCCTCAGGGGGAAGGACTGGCATCATGTTGTTGAAGTTTTTGAAAGCTGGTGCTGGTAATGTGTGGATAGTGGGTTGGGGAGGAGACAAGATTGGATGCAGTGTAGACGTCATTGGGTAGAGTGGCTCCTTCTAATGTGTGGGTTGAGTTCTAAGACTCGTTCTTTAGGCAACAGGTACAAGCCCCTCACACCACCCATCACATAAAGCACAGGACAGTGTGCGTCTTTATATCCTATACCGAACTACGTAATGTTTAAAAGCAGCGTGTGTAATATTTACGTGTGCGGTTACAAGGCATACACTAAAGTATTCACCTTTTCTGGAGTGCCTGGCAGGCACTGTACTAGGTGCTGAACACTATGTGCTGCAGTTACCTCACCCAGAGACCTAGGCGGTTTTACGGAGAGCAATAGAAGGGCATGGGAGTGTGTGGTTCGGTGGAATAGGAGGAACATGTGCACAGGGTGGCTGCAGGATGGCCGTTTTGTCCCATGGGTCGGCGTGGGACAGACTCGGGGAGGCGGTTTTCCTTGGGAGGTTCGGCTGCCCCGTGTTCTCCTTCATGCACCCCACTCTGTCTCCCGGACACCTTTCCAAGCACCTCGTTAGTGAAGCTCCATCTGGGCGGACTGTGGGCTCTTTGAGTTCCACACCGGCCACCACCCTCCTCCCCACACCTGTGCCTCCTCCTGGGAAGAGAGCAGCTTGCTCCCTGGTCCGGTGGTCAGAAGCCAGGGAGATGGCTTTGCCTCTTTCCTGCTCTTCCCTCTCCCTGCTGGTCCGTGGGTCCTGTGGCGTGGACCTTGCCTGTCTCAGAGGCCATCTGTGAGGTCTCTGGAGATCTGTACCCTGTCTTCACTTGGGTGGACTCAGGGAGGGGCCGAGTCCTGCGGTCTTCCCTGCTCCGGCCCCACTCACCTCGCAGCAGCTTGGCTGTGGGGCGGAGGGCGCCTCCTGCTGTGCAGAGATGCTGGCGTCCTGCCCCGTCCGTGTACAATACACCTCGCTCTCTGAGAAGACGGCCTTTCTTTCTGAATCTGTGTCCTGTCTGCTGGCCCTCAGTGCTGGGTGTTGCTGAGCAACTTGGTCACTAACTCCTTTGGGGAAACACGTATGCCTTGTGTACAAGGACCGTCTAAACTGCTCCTTTTCTGCTCCTAGGTTGCTCAGTCAGTTAAGCGGCTGACTTTGGCCCCGTCATGAACTCTTTCTTGGCGAGCTAACCCCCGAGACGGGCTCTGAGCTGACAGCCCAGAGCCTGGAGTCTCCTTTCAATTCCTTGTCTCCCTCTCACTCTGCCCCTCCCCTGCTGCTCTCCGTCTCTAAGAAATAAAGAATGACATTAAAAAATTAAAACAGAAAATCTATTTCTATTTTACTCTCTTCTGTTGTTCACAAAGGTCATGCTTGCTTCGTTCTTCCCCAAGGATGAGTACAGCTGACCGTAGAACAACTTGGTGTTCGGGGTTCCACCCTGCCCACAATTGAAAATCCATGTATAACTTTTGCGTCCCCAGAACACTTAACTGTTCAAACTCTCCTGTTGTCCAGAAACCTTACTAGAAACACAAACAGTGCATTAGCACTTGGATCTTGTGTGTGTTATATGCTATATTCTTCGAGTCAAGTAAGCTAGAGAAACAGTTTTACGTCACAGGGAAATAGATGCACAGCTCTGCGCTGTATTGATCCCTAAGTTTATTCTCCGTTTGTTACTAGAATGAATTGTCTATCAGAACCCACATCATTCCTGACTTAGGTGACACACTACGCTGTTGTTACGTGTATCATTAGCACTGTGCATCAGAAATGGGAGGAACCAGGGGCGCCTGGGTGGCGCAGTCGGTTAAGCGTCCAACTTCAGCCAGGTCACGATCTCGCGGTCCGTGAGTTCGAGCCCCGCGTCAGGCTCGGGGCTGATGGCTCGGAGCCTGGAGCCTGTTTCCGATTCTGTGTCTCCCTCTCTCTCTGCCCCTCCCCCGTTCATGCTCTGTTTCTCTCTGTCCCAAAAATAAATAAAAAACGTTGAAAAAAAAAAAAAAAAAAAAGAAATGGGAGGAACTGGAAAGATTCCTGTGTATTTACGGATGTCACATTTCATGCATTACCAATGAAGGGTGAATGCTTCATGATGGCCTGGTGTAATCAGTACGATTGCTTCGTCATGGCCTAGGAGATACACGGGTGAATGAATGGTTACAAAGCTTTTCTAGCCTGCAGGTTTACAGCCATATTCCTCATACAGTCTGGACACATTCTTACATTACAAAAACGGCCTGTGATAGTAGGCTGGGAGGCATTTTCTCTGGGCGGGGACAGAGAGAGGCCTGCCAGAAGGTAATGTCATTTTTTGAAAGCCAGGTTATGGAACAACACGTTATTCGTTGTATGTCAGATCTTACTGCCCTTATGCCCGTGTGAGGATAGGCCGTCCAAGTGCACACAATTCTCCCACACGACGTTCCTCCTGATGACCGCTTAGGTGGTGGTGACACACATGCGCCCCGGGTGGCCTGGCTGCACGCTCCCTCGATTTTCACGCAGAGACCTGTGCATGGCAGGCGAAGTGGTTCACTGAGCACCTTGGTGAGGATTTGCTGTCTGGAAAGTGGGGGTGGGTCCTCACAAATGTGCTGATATGCAGACCTGCATGGGGTCGGGGGGACCCGCTAGTTGGGGCAGTCTTGGGCCTTGGGGCCTGGCGGTATGGGGGTGGAGGTGGGCACTGTCTGTGCAGCTTTCCAGAAGGGCCTTTCTGTTCCTGGCCAATGTTTCCATAGACGGCTGGCTGGCTTTAGTCCCAGCGCCCTTGTCATGGAAGGGTCCATGTGGGAAAGGAGCCGAGACGCTGGCGGATCAGTCCTGGTGGCAGCGTGCTTTCCAGCGATGCCACTTCCATGCCGCCTTCCTCGCCATCCGTCTGCTTCACCAGATCTCCTCTCTGTGCTGTCTTCTTCTGTGACCTCCTCTGGGCTTTTCTCTGTGCTCTTGACCTTCTGTAGGTTACGCATTTTGAATCCCTGCATCCCCCAACTCTTTTTCTTTTTCTTTTGTTTCTTTTTGCCATATGCAGAGTCTCATTCATGAGTTTCCTGATTGGCTGTGTCATAGGTCCTGGAAATCACGCACGTCGTATGGACAGTCATCTCTAGCAGGGATTTCTTGATTGTGTTGGGCTTGATGGTTTTCCCAGAGTTTTTTGTAACGTCCCTTGGCATCTTCGTGACTTTCATAATGTTCCCTCTGTGGTGGTTCTCTTTGGTAGCATTGACTGTCCTTCTTTTTTTTTTTCAACGTTTTTTTTTTTTATTTATTTATTTTTGGGACAGAGAGAGACAGAGCATGAACAGGGGAGGGTCAGAGAGAGAGGGAGACACAGAATTGGAAACAGGCTCCAGGCTCCGAGCCATCAGCCCAGAGCCTGACGCGGGGCTCGACCTCACGGACCGCGAGATCGTGACCTGGCTGAAGTCGGACGCTTAACCGACTGCGCCACCCAGGCGCCCCTCATTGACTGTCCTTCTTGTAAAGTGCCTGTGTCATGAGCCTCACAGATCCTCGTGGCCCCTGGTCCGCAGGCAGACTTAGACCCGCTGCGTTCCGGAGCGAGTGAGCCGCCAAGACACGTTTGGTGGTGACCTGTGGGGTTCTGGGTGGCCACGACATTGTCCAATGTTAGAAGAACTTTAGAGGACAGTCCCTTGGTTTCAGCATACTTCCTGAGTTGAGGGACAGAGCCGGGATGGAACTTGTCTAGGGCAAGGGCTCTGGTTGTGCAGCCAGACCACTGGCCACTGGCTCTTGTTGCCTTCAGGACCCTGGGGTGAGCTTCCTACACAGGGCCAGCCTCCCTGATCACACCCTCACCTGTATCCGCTCAGTCGGTAGCTTCTTCACCCCTTCCTACCCAACATCTTGGTGCTCACTTGTCTTTCTCGTGAATAAATGTCGTTTGTGGCATTTTCCCCCCGACAGGGCATCTCCTTCTGCATGAAAACCTGTGCAGGCAGCCATGGTCTCCTCACCTGATTTTCTTGGGTTTTCACTCTTTGTGTTGGAGTGGTTGACATGCGGTGGATGGTGGTTCCTGCTTCTCTGCAATCTTCTCTGGGGCGTCTGGGAAACCGTGTGCTTCCTCTTTGTGGTAGAAGCTGCTTCTCCTACCGTCTGGACCATTTGAAAAGCCAAACCCCTTTCTAAAATCACCAAGCTATCCTGTGCCTGCATTGAAATGTGCCAGTTTTTGATCCTTCCCTTCCTTCTGCCTTACGTCGTGATGTCAGGTCTTCACTTGTCTTGCAGTTTGAGTTGAGTCTGCAGGTGTGCCCGTCTCACAGCAGTCCTACATCCACAGAGATGCCACATCTTCCACACGAGACACAAAGATGTCTCACAAAGAGCACCAGGTTTTTGCATGTGCTGGGGTAGCCGCAGCGAGAGCTTCGAGAATTTCCCTTTCCTTGTGCCTCCATGGTCCTCACGCAGGCCGGCTGGCAGCTGCAGCTGTGGACCTCAGTACATGTCAGGCCATTCAGCCTTTTCTTGTCATACCGTGAGTCTTCTCTGCATCGCGGGAGCACGTCCAGCATCCCTGGGGACACTTCAAACGGGTCCCAGGCTGTAATTAAGGTTCATGGTATTGCCCCTAACATGGTGAAAATGACGCAGGAACCCTGAGAAATCACTTCTCCTGTGGTGCTTGATTTACTGGAGAAAGGAAGTGCTTACCAAGAGCTGAGTAGCAGATTCGTGGATTCGTGCAACACTTGAGGGGACCTCAATAGCAGCAGGAGGTGGTGCACACTTCCCCCAGAGGACAGCGTCTGCTACAGTTCGTGTTATGCGGTTAGGACTAATCCTGCGTCTCCACATTTGTTTGCCTTTCTCTTGACTGCAAATGGCACCATGTAGGTACGGTCAGTTTCTGTGTGCAAAATGATACGTTTTATCTTGTTAAAGTCGGTTTGTGTATGTTTTCGGATAGGAAATGCTATAATAGCCTAGTATCTGCGTTTATTTCATGCACCCGTGGCCTCCCTTTTACTTACTAGTTTTGATACTTCGTAGCTGCTCAGCTCATCTGCCAGTCTTTCCAAAAGTCACACATCTCCAGAAAAGTTTCCAATGTATTTATTGGAACAAAAATCCCCACATAGAAATGGGCCTGCACAGTCCTACATCAAGGATCAGATAGGCTTCTGTGGGTTCACCTTGTCAAGTCAGATTGCAAGGAACGTGGTCAGTTCTGTGGTAACATTCCCGTTGATTTGGAACGGGTTAATTTATGAAGGAACTTGAAGTATGTCACCAGTTTGTCCTTGGATTTTCTAGAATGGCTGAAATCAACCACTCTCTCTTTGGAATGTCAGTTGTTAAGTTAACGTTTATCCCTTCGTTTGTCCTACAGAGACAAAAGCTCTGGGGCGCCTGGGTATCTCAGGGCGTTAAGCGTCTGACTCTTGGTTTCAGCTCAGGTCATGATGTCATGGTTCAGGGACTGAGCCCTGCACCGGGCTCTGCGCTCGACTGACTGGAGAGTGTGCGTCCACCTCCTTGGAGCCCACCTGTACCCCATGTCCTGGGCGGGCGCTCAGTATTGGCGGGAGAGAAGCCCCACGCGGGGTGGTGGGCCCTGGCATCACTCTCCTCAGAGACCCTTCATCCATAATATTTCCTGCTCGACTAAGGAAATAAGCCGTAAACTCGCCCTTTCGTCAAGAGTCCTACCATCATTTTTGAAAAGTCCATTGGGTATGGTTGAGTCTGATTGAGCCAGGTGTTCAGGCTAAGACAGCAGCTTTTGACTACCGTCAGCCTTTCCCCGCTGCCGCTCCACAAGCCTGCTTGCCAGACGAGGCCAGAGGCTGGGGATGGGCAGCAGGCTTCTCGGCCTGTTGCTCCCGAGTCAGCAGAGCTCCTGAGTCCTAGACCTGCCAGGCACCTGCAAACGTCTGTCCCCTTGAGTGTCGGTCCCTCCGAAAATCCCCGGGACTCCTGTGGGTGGTGAGGAGGGGACTGGTGTGTGTGATGCTACTTGAGGGTGGTGGGTGCTGGGACTCTGGAGGGCCACGGAGGCCTGGTGTGCTCTGGTAAAGACCCCCTGTGTCTCTCCACTTTTGTCCCCTCTCCGACCCCAGGAGTGTGCAGCTCTCGCTGCAGAGCTCCACACCTGCAGGGAGCAGCTCGTGCAGAGAGAGGAGGAGATCGCCAACCTGAAGGCGGAGAGAAACAACACCAGGGTCAGTAGGCGCACTGCCAGGGTCTTTCAACACAGGACACCATTCAGTCCCCTTGTCCACATGTCCCCATGGAGTTGGCTGGGACCTATTGTTCTCAAACCTTGTTTGATCCGTGAGGAGGAGTGAGGCTATTTTAACACATTCGAGGGGATGGCTCCCTACCTGGGCACTGAATTGAAGGGATTCAGACTTGGTTTTGCATTTGGTGAACTTGAGGCCCGGAATTGAAGTTGTTCTTGAAACACGCTTTTCCTTTTGCCTCTCCCGCTAGGTGCTCCTGGAACACTTGGAGTTCCTAATCTGCAGACACGAGAGATCTCTCAGGAGAACATTGGTGAGGCGACAGGCAAAGACTCAGGCCGGTGTGTCCAGTGAGGTGGAGGTGCTCAAGGTCCTCAAGTCCATATTGGACAACGACCAAACGGAGGATGAAACGGTGTGCCTAGCCACGGTGGTTCTCAATTTGTGCACATGCTGTGTGTTATACGCACGCTTTGTGTGTTTGTGTGACTGGAGTTTCCTTTTCATCTTCTTGAATTCTTGTGAGAAGACAGGTCTGTATGGTTAAAAAGCAGTAGTTGGTGGAAATGTTGTGTGTATCGATTGGCTAGTACAAATTGCATAATGTGATTTATTTCGGGGAAGATTTGTCTCCAATGTAAAATGGAAAGCTGTTAACAAGCAAGTTTGTGAACAGGAGCATCCGTGAAAAACCTTACCAGCATTCTGTCATGTTATTTGAGGCGAAGGGGATGTTAGGGTAACTGTATAGTAAGGACTAATGAAACACCTCTGTGTACAAACTCTATCCCTTTGTTTCCAGGTAAGAGAGCAGTTACGTGTGGCACTGGAGGGGTGTAGTTTCGTAGAAGAAGAATTAGGGGCCACACGCAGAGTTCAGCTCCAGACATCATCACAGGATTTGATTGGAGGGGGTTTCCTTTTTATGCATTGTTTTTAAAACAACATATGAAGACTAGCAGTGGGGGCCCTCACATGTTGCTTCCCTTTCTGAGTTTCCAAGGTGCAGAGCCAGATGAAAGAGCTCCTGGCTACCCTGTGCACTCTCATGGCCAAGCTGGAAGAGGACCTAGCCATATCAAGGAAAGACCTCATCCGTTCTGAAGCAATGAACAGCATATTACAAAGAGATGTCCGTGAAGTGAGTGTCGGTTGAAATGGCCACGCCGTCGTCTAGCCAAACGTGGGGTGTTTGGTTCGGCCTTGCCCAGTGTGTCCTTCGTCTCCCACGGGTTTTGAACGTTTGGAGTTGGGTAGAAGTAGCAGCAGAACGGGACGTGACTCCGGGGCCTGGGCGGGCTGCCTCCCCGTCTGCGCGGTGGAATCTGTCCTCCCTGGGTTCTCCCCTGCCGAGGCCTGGCGGGCAGGTGGCGGAGTGCCCTCGGGTGTGGAGTGTGGGCCACCTGAGCTTGGCCCATGCCATGCTCTCGGTCCGTTTTGGGAACACACTCGGCACGTGAGAAGAAGCGTGGTGCTGCCAGGTCGCTGCCGGGGGCACGACCGTGCGAGGGCGGCTCTCCCGAGGGGCCGTCACGGCCGCCTCTGCCGCCCTGCCCTCCTGCCAGGGGTTCCGTGCTCCTGGTCGTGGCGGTCAGAGTGAGCGAGGGGCAGCCCGCTGCTCCCGGTGTAAGGTCATGGAGGAGTGCGGCCGCTTCTGCACGTGTGGTCGTCGTGGATGGGAATCTGATCCTTGTCACAGAAACTAGTAAGGGTGGGATGGTTGCTCTGTGCCTCCTCCTGTCCCTGTGAGCTGCCCTTTGTGGACAGTCCCCGCACACCCCACCCCCAGCCCGTCAATGCCACCTCGGGAAGACCCTGTCAGACCCTGTCAGACCCACGTGTACGTGCACGAGCAGTCTGTTTAGTACCTTAGTGTGGGTGAGGCCGTGTCCGAATTTAAAACAAAAGTATTTGCAGAAATTATATAACCCATTCAGTGAAGTTGTTGTTTGGCAAAGGTGGGGGGAGACCCCGCAGCAGAGTTCAATATGCAGAGAGTTTAGAAAATCATTTCTTAGGACTCATCACTTTCACTCTTGAGACTGCTGACATAAATTGCTTAGTAAACACAGAGGGCTGGAAGAGGAATCTCTCGGGTGGTGGACAAGAAAGGCAGGGCAGGACGGTCTGGTTTCATTTGCAGTGTCAGATACCATGGGATACAATGTTGTTACAGGGTTAGGCTATAGAAGATGACTTCCAGTTATATGCAAGGTGGAGTTTGGCTTCCTTTTGTTAACACTGCTGCTTCAACTTTGTGGGAATTGGATGAGATTTCCCCCACCTTTTCCCCGGAGAGGGGATGGTGTCTCATGGTGCGTGCCTCCAGAGGCAAGTCGCTGTTCTGTGGAAAGCTCAACGGTGTCCGGAGGCAACCGAGGTTGTGACTTCCGGGAGATTTTATTATCCATTTGTCTTTGAACACATGGGAAAGAATAAGCCTGGGTACCTGGCCAGAATCCCGAGCAGCCTCCGCACTGTCGGCACAGAGCCTGACGCGGGGCGCCAACTCACAAAGCGTCACCGGCTGAGCCACCCAGGTGCCCCGAGGATGCTACTTTTCTGTTTGTTTGGGAAATGAGAATTTCGCCCAGTTTTTGTGTCTGGAGTGTGTTAATGTGTCGTACGCTGATTCTTTCCCTGTTTTCCCTCTGAAATACCTGCTGTAGGCCATGGCCCAGAAGGAAGACATGCAAGAGAGGATCACTACCCTTGAGAAGCGCTGCCTCAGGGCACAGCAGGAAGCCACCTCTCTGCACGACCTCAAGGATAAACTTGAAAACGAGATCGCAAAGAAGGACTCTCTGCATCGACAGGTCGTTGGTTTCGTTGAACTTCATTCCACTTTTATTAATTACAAGTCAGGTTAAGGACCAAGTGTCAATGTCAAGGTTTTAGGATCTTAGAATCTTGTGTTGACCAGCGGGGTTACTTCAACGTCCAGGGTTTAATTCTTTCGAATTTTATGGAAGCATGTTATGGGGCTACCCTCCTTGGTTCCTTCCTTGTCTTGTCTTAAATGCACGTTATTCTGTTGCCCGTTAGCACTGTTTCCAACTGAGCAGGGAGTAGCCGGGAATGTGTAGGCACTGGCCATTTTGGTTAGTACTTGAGATCGGGGGGATGGCAGGTGCAGAAGCACAGTCTGGTGTGAGGATGTGAGACCCTGTGTTTTGGGAAGCCGCACGGCTCTTCCTTGGTTGTCTCAGGTCATCCGGCATTGAACAGGAACACCGCATCCAGCTTCTTGGAAACAGAGTGAGTTTGCCTGGTGTGTTTGTCAAATGTGTCAGTCGACCCAAAATGATAATCAAAGTGAAAGACTAGGAAGCCATGAAAATGACATTGAGGAATGCTGTTTGATGGCACGTAAGATGTTCCAAATCATGAGTGTAAAAGGCAGATCGTGAAATACTTTGTGTACAGCATGTGATTTATATTCTGAGGGTTTTAAAGCATGAGACGCAGTCTGTATATACACACAGAGCTATATGCACTCAGAAGATGGAAGGAGTCTGTGGGAACAAACGTTAACCTGGCAAAAACCTCACCTTATACATGATTTTTAAAATGACTTTATATGTTTTTAATGCTTATTTATTTTTGAGAAAGGGAGCCAGAGTGAGAGAGAGAGAGAGAGTGAGCATGAGCAGTGGAGGGCCAGAGAGGGAGACAGGGAGACACAGAATCCCAAGCAGGCTCCAGGCTCTGAGCTGTCAGCACAGAGCACGAGGCGGGGTTGACCCCATGAGCTATGAGATCATGACCTGAGCCGAATTGGCCGCTTAACCGACTGAGCCACCTCGGCTTCCCTAAAAGTCCTTTAACAAAAAATCTCGTGTCTAAGTTTTCCACGTTGAAGTTTTCCACGTTTTTGGTCAAGAGGGAGAGTGCTTTTGTTGAATAATGGTACACTTCCAAAAAGAACTCAACTGGCATCAGGCATGCTCTCAGAAGCTCTGTGCTGGCTGATGTGCCCACCTCAGAATGTCCTATGGAGCGAGCCCTCGGACCACAGTATAAATATGTTCACGAAGGGTTAGGACCGAACCCTTCCCTCCTTAACTTGTCAGGAAGAACGAGCAAGCTCCTCCAGAAGATGGGTTTTCTTTAATGTGTGGGAACTTTGTCTTTTGAAAGACTTCTTTGAAGATACTGAAGAAGAGCAAAGAGTTTGGCAAGACATGTTTTGCGTAGTGAAACGAGGACCAAGGCAGTGGGTGACTCCTTGCAGACAGGAAAGGTTTACTCTGAAGCACCTCCCAAACTGTTGGCTTCAGTCAGAACGAACAGTAGATCTCTGCATTTAGCTTTTGTTTCACTTTATTAAAAATGGAAACGGAGAGAAGACTTGCTACACTTTGATGCTTTGCCTTCATTTCCTAGACTGCGGATCAAAACCGCCAGTTGCAAGAGCGCCTGGAGGTGGCGGAGCGGAAGCTGCAGCAGACCCCGAGGAAGGCCAAGTCGCTGCCCGAGGTGGAAGCCGAGCCGGCCCAGAGGGTGGCCACCCTCTGCAAGGTGGGGCCTGCCTTTCCTTCTGGGTCCCATGGTGGGAATGTCATTTTCATGGCGGTCCGTTCTTGTATCTCATTTCTCACCGGTAACGTCGGCGTGCCAAATTCCGCGACCCAGCTGAGATCTGTTTTCGGTGCTACTTTGTCTGAGATCGGAATGCTTTTCAAATGTCAGGCATCATCCTCAGTTTTGTTCCCTCCGGTTTTGTCCGATGTGTGCTGTGTGCCGTTGGCTGCATCTAAGACTCACTGCTTTTCAGAGTTAAGTCAGCGACTCAAAGCTCAAGGTAGTAGCCTTGGGTAAGAGAAGGACAGGGGTGCCTGGCTGGCTGAGTCAGTGGAGCTTGGGACTCTTGATCTCAGGGTCATGAGTCTGAGACCCCGTTTGGTGTAGAGCTTACTGAAGAAAAAAAGAAACCAAAAAAGCATAGAATTTTTCCGAGAAATGAGAAAATCCTATCCTCTTTTCAACACAATCGTTTTTATTTAAAAAATTCTTAAATGTTCATTTATTTTGAGACAGACAGAGAGAGCGAGCATGGGCACATACATGAGCAGGGGAGGGGCAGAAAGAAGGAGATAGAATGCCAAGTAGGCTCCATGCTATCAGCACAGAGCGTGACACAGGGCTCGAACGCCCAAACCTTGAGTTCATGACCTGAGCTGAAGCCAAGAGTCAGAACCCGACTGACTGAGCCACCCAGACACCCCTGTAAGAAATAAATCTTTAAGGAATTCACTCGGAGGTTCAACAAATAGAGTCGAGGAACGTGCCAGACACAGTCCCTGCCCTCCCAGCTCTCATAGCCCTCACCACCCACAGAGGAAGGCAGCAGTTGAAGAGGTAGTTTCCAGACATGATGTGGTCGGTGCTGGGATCGAGTGATGCACACAGGACGAGGGAGCACATGACTGGGCAGCCAGTCCGTCCTTCCGGAACCTGGGCTGAGGGAACCTGTAGCAGGGAGCCTGTCGGTGCTTCTGTGTCACCGGTTCCAGTGCAGTGAGGGTCCCAGTGGGAAGGGGGTGGTGTCATCACGGGATGCTGACCCTCAAGGCTGCCATCAAGTCGGGCAGGCGGCATTGGGCACCCATAAGCCCAGGCTCCAACAGAGCCTCTCCTCCTTTGTGATCTGCATGTCAAGTCTCCGTTTGTTTTCTCGCCTGTCCTCTCTCCTGTCCCTGGTCAGCCGTGTAGCCCGACCGTTTGTCTTTGGACACTCTGCTGCTGAGGAAGCTAAATTGTTGGAAGTGACTTCCCAGCTTAGGAAGCTAGCACGCCTGTTTGCTCTTTCTGCTTGCTGCTTCCTCCTGTCCGTGCTGAGTGGCCAGGGGTGTCTCCCGGGGGACGAGGCACCGTCCAAGGATCCGGGAACCGGGGTGGGGACGAGACCGTTGCCTACCCCCGGTCACCAGCATGGAAGCCCACTGCTTCCCACTGGCACGCATGAGGCCTGTAGGGACTGTGAGCAGGCGGAAGGCCGCTCACAGCATGTCGTGCGTAGGCACAGCGTGTGGTGTGGGGCCGCCAGCTCTTCTGACCCCGCTGTCGCCCACAGGCCGAGCAGAGGCGTGGCAACATCGAGGAAAGGCTGCGCCAGATGGAGGCCCAGCTGGAGGAAAAGAACCAAGAACTGCAGCGGGTACGTGTGCGAGCAGAGCAGCCATGCACCTGGCAGTGGTTGAGGATGAGGCACAGGCTGGGGGTCTGGGGGTAGGGAGTGGTCCCTTGTTTCCCACTTCTCCCCATGTGGACGCCAGGCCCCTTCTCGGTCCCATCAGGGGTACAGTGGACTCTTGTGCGAGTTGGATGCTACTGAACACTCCTAGCATGTGGACAATGTTCTCTGGACGCTGGGGCCCCGGAGGCAGTGCTGCCTAGGGGTGGAGGCACCCGCACAGCCCACTGTGCCCACCAGCTCATTAGCAGCTACTCACGGTTGACGCGGGACCTCGTGGGTGTCCCTTGGCCAAAGCGGAGGTACTGGCCTGGGGTAGGGCAGCCTAGAGGAGGGGTCTCCTTCCTTAGGACATGACACTGAGGTCCTGAAATCAGGTCACGGGCCTGACCTTGGTCCCCACATCCTGAATTTCTACTTGAGATGAAAGGCACAGGTCAGGGTAGATGTTCCTAAGAAGAAGAATAGCGTAATCGAGCCTTGACGAAAGGGAGGCCCGTGTCCCTTGAATCCCCTGAGATTTTTCCCTGCGGTAGCTGGTCAGACGTCAACGTGAAACACCCAGGAGACAGAGCAGGCAGCGGCCTCCCCATCTTGGGACGTCCATCCAAGGCCATCAGGTTTTGTTTTCACCAGAAAACTCGAAACACTCACCCTTAACTTACACCAGAAACTCGTGTGCTTGGCCCTCAGGGTCAGAGAATAAAACATGAGTTCTCGCGGAGTGAAGCTTCTGATGCCAGCGTGAGGGCTCGTGTTGGCCGACCCCAGCCTGCCATGCCACATGCACACAAGCGAGCACAACCAGACGCTAGCCTCTTGGGCCGAGAATTCGACCTCACCTACTTAGAGAAGCACTTCATTGCCTTTAGGACTGTATGGTAGTTTGGAGGGACAGGTGTTGAGATAAGGATTCTATTATAACTGAGACAATCCGACCCCAGCCTGCCATGCCACATGCACACAAGCGAGCACAACCAGACGCTAGCCTCTTGGGCCGAGAATTCGACCTCACCTACTTAGAGAAGCACTTCATTGCCTTTAGGACTGTATGGTAGTTTGGAGGGACAGGTGTTGAGATAAGGATTCTATTATAACTGAGACAATTCCAAGGACACTTTTAAGCTGTTTTGCTTGAAAAATACTTGGGTGCTGATCCCTTCTTGTGGGGTGACCAGGGTCTTTTCCAAGTGATGGCCGTTGCTGCGTGTTAGGTGAGGTGGTCGTGCTTTCTGTTGCCTGCTCCCAAGGAAAGAGGTGCCAGCAGGTGTGGCTTAGAGATGAGGAAGCCCGAGCATGGAGGGACTGTCCATTGCCTAGCCTGCGGGTGTGTCCTGTGGGCTCTTCCTCCTCCCTGGGCCCCCCGACTGCAGGGCACATGTGTAGTCCGTACCCCACGGCCCTCCGCCCGGCAGGAGCCCCTGAATCCTGCCGGCCTGTCCTCGGCGCTTCTGTTTTGGGTTAATTCAGGAGATGCGGCAGAAACGAGTTTTTAAACCAGACGATTGATGAGAGTTGTATATAACACAGACCCGTGAACTTTGCGGTTACGTTCGGAAATTACTTGAGGTAATTTGTTATGAATTTCTAATACAAGTTCCATTACAAAACGTTCAGGAGATGTGGGAATTTCACGAAAAACAGGTGAAAGTCTTTCTCACCACTGAATCTTTCCCAAAGTGGATTTTTTTTATCTTTCGGTTTTGTCAATGGATTCATTTCTTTCCCCCTGAGGCCAGATCCGAGCTTCTGTTTCCGCCCCGGAATATTCCTCCTCCTGTGTGTAGATAAGCTGATCCCCTTAAGAATATGCTCTTTAGGGGCGCCTGGGTGGCGCAGTCGGTTAAGCGTCCGACTTCAGCCAGGTCACGATCTCGCGGTCCGTGAGTTCGAGCCCCGCGTCAGGCTCTGGGCTGATGGCTCGGAGCCTGGAGCCTGTTTCCGATTCTGTGTCTCCCTCTCTCTCTGCCCCTCCCCCGTTCATGCTCTGTCTCTCTCTGTCCCAAAAATAAATAAAAAACGTTAAAAAAAATTAAAAAAAGAATATGCTCTTTCCTGCATGTACATCTGCCTCCTGAGCCCATCTGAGAGCTAATAATGAGGACATTCGTGAGGGCCCATGTGTGTTTTGTTTCCCAGAAACAAAGGCACCTGCTAAGTGATGACCCCTGGGAAGCAGGTTCCTGCGTTTCTGTGTCCCGGGAGGTCGGTGCTGGCAGTGAGGCACAAGCACGCCCAAGAGTGCCGTGGGAAGGGGCAGCCGAGGATGGCGTGCGTGTGGGTCGCACCGCTGGTCATTCGCACGTCTGAGCCGATGTTCGCACTTTTGCTTCAAGCCTGCGTCTTCTCTTTCAGGTAAGGCAGAGAGAAAAAATGAATGAAGAGACTAATAAATGTCTGTCGGGCACTATTGATCAGCTCCTTTCCGAATCTGACGAGCGTCTTCAGCGTCATCTTAAGGAGAGAATGGCTGCTGTGGAAGATAAGGTAGGACATGAGAGACAGCGGCTGAGTGCCCCCGTCCTCACAGAGGAGACGCTCACGTTGTGATCCTGAGGAGCAGCGTGGAGCAGAGGCTAACAGCCACTGTAGAAAGTAGAAATGATTCTTTCACGCGGAAAACTGCAGGCTGTTACCCACTGTCTGTGTTAAGTTCCCAGTGTCCTGTCCCTGCCCGACGTATGTGTGCGGGAAGGTGCGTCTTACTGTCTAGAAGAGGAGTATGGTCTGGGGAGGGCCCGAGAGTAAGTATGTTAGGCTTTTACTAACTGAGAGGTAAGGAGTAAGCTAGCTTCATGCTAATCAAAGATGGGCCCAGAAACAGCCATAGGCAGTATATAACTAAGGGGAGGGGCCGTGTGTCGATAACCCTTTGTTGATAGGACCCGGCAGTGGCTGGATGTGGTCAGCAGGCCCTCGTTGGCCACCCCTGTGCTGGAACCTTCAGCCTGGTTCTTGTCTGGGGAGCTAATTTGTACCTCTTTTGTCCAGACGGACCGGTAGGAGTGCGCAGTTCTGTCAAGCATTTAAGCAGCTGAAAACAGAGTTTCTCCTGTTCCATCTCCTGCCTTCCCTCTTTTCATCTGGGTTGGAAAGAGTCTAAGCCTGGACTCTTACACCATCATAACGGATACACTTGAGGTGTAACGGGAGGGAAGCAGTATCATAGGATCTCTGTGAGAGAAGCTCTGGTGGTGACAGTTGGGTGCGGACCTGATACTACCAGTTCTGGTGACACCTGTGTCCCTGTAGATGAGCCCAGAATCTTCCCTAAGATGGGCACTTGGAGACACCAGTGAGCAATGCTAATTACACGACACACTTGTTTTGGGTAAAACCCATTATGAGGTGCGTTATTATACCCCACGTGAGGTTCTACCTTGATCACTGGGGCCAGCCTTTAGGTAGAATAGTTGTATGTGAGATTGGAATTCTATGTACGAAACTTAGGTCAGGTTTCCCAAGTGACTGAGGCATCACAGACCCTAAAAGCTAGTACGAACCAGTGTACCTGCTGCAAGTAAACTTAGGAACTTGTCATACTTACAGTCAGACAGTGATCCGTGAAGAAATTGTACATGGACAAAGCATGAGGAAAGGCTGTTACTGCAGTTTCACAGACAGCATTTCACTCTGTGGTCATGTGACCCTGTTCGTTGGTATGGCCATCCACTCCATGCCTTTTCTGTGGTGCTGCGTTATTGTAAAGAGAAACGTAGGCGTGCTCTAGCTTGTGGAACGTTTGAAAGAATGAACACTAAAGGACTGTACCTTTCTCAGAAGTCTCCGTTAGGAGAAGTGGGCAATCTGAAAAAACAGTTACAAGAAACGCAACGTGAGAAGGTATTTCCATCTCTCAATCATTCAGTGATCCCTTGAGACTGGAAAGGAGCAGGTGACCTCTGGGGCTGACACTTCCTCCAAGGCGAGCCACCACTGTGCTTTCGAGGGGCCCCACGCTCGCAAGTCTGAATGGCACGCATGTGGCAGAGTTGGAGCTGAGCAGCCTATGGGGTTCAGATTTCTGAGTCCCTTCGGGGGTCCACTCGAAAGCTAAAATGTTCACGCAAACCTTTCGTTGAGTGCAGCGTTGCCCAGCAGGAAGGTAACAGGAGACACGGGTGTCATCCCAAGGATTCTCGCGGCTGCATTCGAAATGGTCAAACAGACGGGTGATGTTAGTTTTCATGTAGCCCGATGCAGGCAACGTGTTATTGTATCATGTAAATAGTATAGACATGAAGGAGCTACTCTACAATGTTTTTCCACATTCAGTCCTTGCAACCCACGGGCCGTCTCACAGTTCCATCCCCTGTGGTCGGGACCAGCCCCACTTTGGGCACTCAGTTAGCCACGTGCGGCGGTGTCTGCTGCCTGGGACGGCACTGCCTAGGGCGTTGTTGTGTGACCGAAGGTCCTCTTCGGTTTTGCTCCCTGGTGCTGCGTGTGCAGACGTGAGTCTGGGCTGCGGAGGGTCCACGAAGGAGCACGTGCCTATTGCACAGAAGGGCTATTCCCCCACCGCCCAGAAAGTCCTGCTCCTCTCTACATAATTAGGAACAAGTGTTAGTGGCTCGGTGTTTCTCCTCTGTAACCTTGCTAGGCCTGTGACCTAACTGTTCAGTAGGGTTTAGGACGTTCACTTGGTGATCCGGGTGTTTCCTGGAGGACTCTTGGAGACAATGGTCTTGGGGTTTGTAACTGCTGAATTTCCCCATCGTGTAATGAACCTACAGTGTTGTATCAGTTTCAAGTAGACAGCATACCGTTTCACCAATTGCACGCGTAACTCTGTGCTCACCACCATCACTGTGGTCACCGTGTGTCACCATACAGAGTCCTTAGGGTATCACGGACCGTATTCCCTGTACGGTGCTTTTCATCCCCGAGACGGCCTTATTTGATATCTGGATGCTTATGCCTCCTAATCAGCATCACCTCTTTTGCCCACCGCCCCTACTCTCCTCTCCTCTGGCCACTACCAGTTTGTGCTCCGTGTTGAACGGACTCTTGAGGCAAAGAATCGTTAACCTTGCTTGCAGTGAGTGTCGTTGTCATTTGCTGCTTTGCAGGATCGGCTTCTACAGAGCATGGAAGCACTGAGGGCTGAATTAAAGCGGGCAAGACTGAGAGGCTCTTCGCTTCACCACGGGTATGACATTTCCCGGGTCACAGATGTGTTTGAGATGCGGCTGGGGGCGGCTTCCCTCTGTCACCAGTATGACCTGAACCAGCTCATGGTTCCAATGTAGAATCGTGGGTGTGCTATGTTATGACCCGAACCGGATCAGAGTTACACACAATAACCCTGAGCGTGTTGTAGTCTGATGCGATCCATTTTCCAGGTACCACCTAACTGATGATGGGGCGGGGCTGGGGGGACACTGCCCTTCACCGTGCCTAACATGAACCACCTCAAAAACACATATGTTAGCACCTGCTGTGTATCTTCTAGAGGAATCCTTTGGCCGAATGGGCAGAGTGACTGGATGTAGCTCAGGGAGCCGGTAGCTTCGTAGTTGGCAAGAGGGAGAAGTGAAACCTCATTGCAGAGGTTAGGTTTGGAATCTCAGGAGACCGGGAGGCATGACAGAGCTCACAGCCATGGGAGGAGGCGTGGAAGTTAGGGAAAGTTCTGTTCGTGTTTGGGTGGGTTTATTTGCGGCCTCCCTCCACCGAGTGTGGCAGTGATGGGGTGGGGCTAGGAGGGGTCCAGCGTGCCAGATTCGGACCCAGCGTCCCCGGAAGCTGTGGTCCCTTCGGTAACACCAGTGGGGTCACCATGGGAGTGGACACGTGGCCATGGTTGTGAAGGTCACCTTCACATTGGTGGGGTTAGCGCAGTGCTCCCAGTTTCTTAGCTTTTTGAAAAGACTGGAGAATGACATGTAATCGCTTTAAGTCTGTTGGGACATTGGTGAGTCGCCTGTGAGGGAGCAGGTCAGCCGGCTTGTGAGCTGCGTCCTGCAGACAGTAATTGTCAGCAGGTATTAAAAGGTTTGCTTGCTTCTTTGTAAGAAATAGGTACCAGGTGAGAGTCATTCTGGTGTGACAGTGCCTCGAGTAGCTGACTGGGCCCCCTTAGGTGCAGGCTCCTGCTCCAAAAGCAGGCCCACTCAGGCCGCACTGGGATTTGTGCAACGGAAGTCAGCTTCTCTTCTTTTCCAGAGAGCAAGGAGCCACTGGACTCCCGTGCAGGGTTCAAGTGTGGAGGGTGAGCCCGTGGCTGAGGCCGGGCACGTGGGCTGGCGGGTGCTCCTTCACAGCTGCTGACCGCTTCGTGCCCAGAGCCTTTGCTGAGGGGAGCAGCTGACAGCCCAATTAAGTGACTCCACCCTAGGGGCTCGGGGCTCCATGGAACTTTTCTGGAGACTTCTGTGGCCAAGGGGGACATTTGTCTGTTAGTCTAACTGCACAGAGGCCAGAGACGCTTTTGCCTCCTGTGTACGGGAGCTGCGAGGTGTGGTTCCCAAGGATCCTGCCGCGGATGCCCCTGGGGCGCCCGAAAGTGGCTGGTGGAGGAAAACCTGGGGTCACCTGGCATCACAGCGAGGGCCTTGGCACACGTGGTCCGATGGCAGGTGAAGGCCAGAGGGACGTATAGGAGTGCTTCCCGGTCAGTTGGGCAGGAGGTGGTGCAGACACGCTGGATGACAGCTTGACTGGGGGCAGGCGCTGCTCCACCTCGGGGACGTCTGGGCCGCGGGGATGCGTTGCACCTGCTGGGCCCGGGAGACCCTGTCTCCACAGGACCCGGCTAGCGGGCTTGCACTGGAGCCAGGGGCAAGGATGCCTTCCTTGGAGACCTTTTTCTGTGACCTCATTTTCCTAATTGACGGGTTTTGGCCTGGCTGACAAAGTCCCCTTTTCTTTAGATAACAACCTCGGTGTGTGTGTGCGTGTTTGTTGATTGTTTCCCTCCGTATTTCAGGCGGACGCACGTCAGCAGCATCCCAGCTTCCAGGTTCCGTCTGGCGGACAGCCCCACGGATGCCAGCAGCAGCAGCAGCAGCAGCGCGGTGTTGCAGCGCCGCCGGAAAGGCCGTGTGGCCCGTCTGCGACATGAGCCTTCCAAGGCAAGGACCTCCATCCTCTGGGGGCTCTCGTGGGACCCACCTGCCAGCTCCAATGTCACCTGCCTTTTCCTGTCTGTGAGGCTCTTCTGGAACTAAAGGACTGATAGGCTGCTTTCTCCTTGCTACTTCCCCCATTCTTCTTTTGCTGCCTTAGAATTTACTTTTGAGAGCTTTTGTTCTTTCTTTGTATCAAGTAGCAATGTGGATTAAGATAGGACCTAGTGTTAAGTACAGCACAATGCAAATTAGTAAGGGTTTGAAACGCTAATGAAGGTTAAATGAACACGTGTATTCATCCTTAAACAACAAAGAATTCACCTTTGGAGTCTAAGTACTTTTGTCCTTTGTCTCTTCGGCTGCGTATATTTTTATATATTTGTGTAAGTTGTGAGCACCTGTAGTCATGGAACAAGTTTGGTGCAGACATCGTCCCAGAGCTAGGGTGCAGCATGACTGAAAAACCCAGATGAGGGGCGTCGGGTGGCTCAGTCGGTCAAGCGTCCGACTGCTGATTTCTGCTCATGTCACGATCTTTGGGTTTGTGAGATCGAGCCCCAGAGCCCCGCAGCCCCGCATGGGGCTCTGCGCTGACCGCGCCTAGAGCCTGCTTGGGATTCTCTCTCTCTCCCTCTCTCTGCCCGTCCCCCACTTGAAATAAAACAAAGAAAGCAATAAATAGATAAAAAGTCAGAGGAGAGGCCTGCACCCCTATGTGTGCACAGTGTAGTGAGAAGAGACCAGCAGCGAAAGGGAAGTAAGGCGATATGTGTGTTAGTAATCTATTTCTGTTTGACAGATGATTGACAAGTCCCTAGGTGGGCACCTGTGGATAGCCCCAGAGTCCAAGGGTGGCTCTCTGGGCACTGCCCAGTGTGGCAGTGGAGAGAGACACAGAACTGGCAGAGACCAAGCGGTCACGACAAGGTGGAAGGAGCTCAGTGAGCCAGGTGCTCAGGGAAAGGGAGAGCGGTGGCCTGGTCGTGCTGGGTGGGGCCAGGCAAGGTGGAGGCCGAGGAGCACGGTGGTCTGGTCCAGGAGCCCTTGCGCTAAAACCCACTCGCCAGAGTTCCAGAGTCTGTGTAGACACAGTAGGTGCAGCTTTCTGGAGGACTTGAACTCTGGTTGGGAGCAGAGACGCAGTGCTAGCTGGAAGGAGACACAGGGTAAAAGTTCTGTGGTTTGTGTTTTGTCAGTTTGCTGTTTTGCCATGGAGCGTCTGTGGTCAGTCGTGGCTGGCTCGTGTTGTTTCTCCTGTATCTTCATTTGTCAGTAGATAGTCGGGTTTTGCCCCAATAGTGATAAATTGTCATTAGCGTATCACTGTATAGTACAGGTGGATACGGGTTTGATCTAGGTAATAATCTGTAAACGAAGTGTTTCTTCAAAAGACATAAGGCACTGAGCATAGCTGAACGGAAGCTCGATACAGACAGTACGCTTTGCGGAGCCGACGCTCGTGTTCAGGACTCCAAATCTCATGGGCTTACTGAGCACAAGTACTGCCTTCTACACTGAAACTCAGGACTCCTACAAGTGAAGCTGTCACCTGCCCCTAAGCCCGTTTTTATCACGTACCTGCCCAGGGCACCCTCCTGTAACCAGCACAGTGATTTGTGAGAGGTTGTCACTCAAATTCTAGGTCAGGATTTCACATTCATGTCCAGCAGGGCATTAACAGAGTGGGTTTCTTTGGTGTTATACAAGGTGTTGCGGGAACTTCGGCATCCCCTAGGGTGATACTGTAAAGGTGTAACTTGGTTTTCAACAAGGAGAACAGTTACAGGAAAGTTTAGAATAGGCACCTGTTAGATGTCTTTGTTCGGCAGGATGCCATGTTTTAATGAGTTGTGTATGTTGTAATGGAGTTTTACGTCCCTGAGTGATAATTGGTAGCGTCTCTGGTAAACACACGTTTACATGTGTGGTGGCACAAAGTTCTGCTTCCAGTCGTGGTTGTTTCTAAATCTTCTCTCAATTATATCCATCCTGTTGTTCTCTTTAAAATATGTTTGCTCGTTTTGTCTTGGAAATTTTAACTTCCTAGTGTGCAGTAAATCTGATTTCTCTTCCTTTCTTTGCATGCCTCTGTCAGCCTAGTGATGTAAGGAAGCATCGGAGGAAGCGAAAGGGTTTCGTAGTGTAACCTAGCCGTGTTTGTCTGTGGTGTGGGGGAGAGTGCCCGTCTCTTCACAGTGAGCACCACAGCTGGGTAAGGACGAGCGGCTGGCGTGTGCGGGGAAGTACAGGAGCCACTGGGGACTCGAGCGTGGCGGCCGGTTTCCACGGTACCTGCGACGGCCACCAGAGCTCGCCGTTGTCTCTCGTTTGTGTCTTGCTCGCTGCGCTGCGTACTTAGTTCCATGAGACATAGAAGTTTCTAGGAAGAGAAATTACTGAAGCAGAGCCATAGAGTTTCGACTTCGGGATAACCGCTTTTGACAGCCGTAGCCGGTAGCATTCAATGAGCTCTTCGGGTTCGCCACCTGGTGTGTGCAGTGGTTTAGGATCCTGTTACCTGGCCCTCACAGACATCCTCGCGAGCCACAGCTTGTGTGGTTAGCCCATTTCCAGATGTGCAACCAGAGCCCGAGAGCCCGGGTCCTGTGCATGAGGACACTTTGCAGGGCAAACACTGGCCAAGAAACCACTCTGCCACATACCCCACCTTTGCTCGGGCACCCTTCTCCCATTTACAGTGCCCCTCACTGGGACAGGACACCTCCTGTGTCCAGGGGACAATGATGTGGGTGTGCCCATTCTCAGGGGAAGCGCCGTGCCTCGGGTCGGAACCCTCGACCAGAGAGTCCGCATCATAACTGGGATGCCTTGCTTCCTGGATCGTACCCCCATCCCAGACCTTCCCAGCCATGTGCTGACAGGGCCGTGCCTCTGATACAGAGCTGGGCGGCAGCTGGGGGAGCCCCTCCACTGCAGAGATGGTGTGTCCGTTCAGTTGAATTCTCGCGTTCAAGTGCCAGTTCGGTCACTGGTGGTTTTGTGACCGGGGTGTATTAATCACCGTCTTTTTCTCCTGCCTTGCCTTCCTGGTAAGTGAGGACAGCGAAAGAATCATGGCCCTTGGGGTGTCCACACACTGCCCATCGGTGCACGGTCCTCAGAGATCAGGAGCTCACATCGGCGACGGGGCACAGGGCACGCCCTGCGTTCTGCTGGCTCGTGCTGCCTTTTCCTCTGTGGCAAGCCTTTCTCAAGGAACAGAGGGTCGTGTGATGAACACCCAGGCAGGACGGCCTGCTCCCCCAGCTCACTGATGGCTACTTGGAGGGCTCTTTGGAGGTTTTGGGGGATGAAGTCTAGGTGTATGTGCAGTGGGAGTCAGGTCCATGCGGACAGGGCCAGCACGGGCATTGCACTTCCCAGCTTTGCAGGAGTCTCCCGTTTTGGCTGAGACTGAATTGGCCCATAGGCACAAGTCTGGCAGGACCCAGTGCTGGGCGGGGGCCTGTGTGTGGACTGCGCTGCGACACAGGGGAGGGTGTGCTCCCGGAACCCTCCGTCTCTGCTCACCTCATAGCCTGGTCGCTAGTGTGGCTGCCTGTACTGTTCCGTTTTGGCGTTTGTTTTCTCCATATACTTGCTTCCACCTGGGTATGAAATCTACTTGCGTGAAGCAAGTAGCAAGCAAACCCTGTTTGGATTTCTGTGGATAATTTGTAGCCTGTTAAGGTAGCCTTTTGTTGTCTGATGATTCTCATGGAAATCAGGAGAGGAGGCAGGTGTCTGTAATTGTTGGTTATGCTTGTGTCTTCCCTGAGCTCAGCTCCACTTGGTGCTGACCGCCATGGGTGTCCCGAGCCCCATGCAGCTTCGGAGGTCCTGGTACAAACCCAGTTGGCTGTGCCTGTCTCGCCTGTCCTACACGTGTGTCTCATGAGATCCGGCCCTGCCTCACCACCAGGACCTGTCAAGGGTCATAACGCTGGCGGGTCCGTGGCCCCACGGTCCTTTCCAGGGCCCACAGCCACATAGCCGCAGACCCACAACCTGTGACAGAAGGAAAAATGGAGTCAGAAGGGGTTCATTTGTCGTGACGGCAGCCAAGGGACACTGTGTCTCCACCGTGTCGAGCAGACTGTCTGTAAGCTGCCGATGAGTCCGTCAGTTTGTAACCTCAACCGAAATGTCCCCGAGAAGCAGAAGTCAGACCCGAGTGTGGGGTCAGGGGGTTGGGTGCCTTGTCATTTTACACACGTCCCTGTAGATTCCAGCCTTGCATCGCTACCAGAAGTGACAGTGGATTAGGCCACAAGCTCGCTCCATTTCCCCCAAACAAAGAGCTTTGCACAATCGTGCATGGGAGGGCTCCGTGCTCACCAGGGTTTGCCCTGAATGGTGTCAGGAAACAAGCACCTTCCTTCTCAGCTGGCCGTGGTGTATGGTGACATGGTCTGGGTCTCCGCCTCTACCTTCTGTGGCCGGGCTCCTGGTGGTTGGAGGTCCTGGGGAGGGTACACCCCTCGGTGCAGATGGGCTGGGGGTCTCAGTGGGCCCACTGCCCGGACGCGAAACCACCCTTTCCCTGGCGTTAGGCCGATCCTAGGAAGTCGTTTTGGACGCTGCACAAAGCACAGCTCATAGCTTTTCAAATGAGTTGCTGGCTGTCATTTCAGGGTCGTGTGCTCCTCTGTCTGGGTGCACGGTGAACTCATGTCAATCTCCTCTCCACCCCACAGTTGCTGCCTTTGGAGGAAGAGTCACAAGATAGTGTGGCAAGGACATGATGTGAACCATCAGCTCCTTCTTCCCAGAGGTCCCTGAGCTTGGACAGGCTGCAGCAAGGGGCACTGCCCAAGGCCAGCCACGAGGACATCAGGGACGCCACAAAGTAAGGGGCACAGGCATCGTAGGAGATATGCCTGTGGGCTGGTTTTCAGCTCTGAGAACCCTTTGATCTCTCCATGGGGGAGAAAGGGTCGGAACAGCGATTCCAAAGAAAGGCCAATGAACTGAGTTTACGTGCACGGTGTTCTTGGGATACCTGCCTGGGTGCCCTGGGTGTGGCCAGCAGGGCAAAAGGCAGGTGGGAAAGACCAGAGTCTTGTGATGCTGGTGGCTGTAGGGCAACCTCGTTTGCTCAGATCCTACACACCAGCAGTCCTGAGACCTGCCTTTTCCTCCCGGTGGATCCTGGGTGACATGCTCCCTAGGGCTCCTCTCCTGGGCTGCACTGTGCCCTGTGGGGTTGTCAGGAGCCATGCTCTCTTCCCCCCACCCCCACCAGGCAGCTTCAGCAGCCTCTCTGTTACTCGCACCATGTCCTGGGGTGGCTCAGGTGTGCATGTCCTCCGTGCTCCCGGGTAACGGCCAGGGAGGGGTGCTGAGCGTTCTCCACCCAAGGTGCTTGGACTCCAGATATACTTGGGAGGGAGACAGTGTCAGCTCCCAGGGCGCAGCCCTCCCTAGAAGCTGGGGGATTGTGCTTCTAATCACGTGGGGCGGTTGTCGTGCGACGAGCACACGTGGAAGATGCTCTCCTGTGCGTCCCCCAGATCCACAGCCTCTCAGGATGGCCCCTTGAGCAACCTCAGCAACACTAGGAATAACGAGGACTCACTGAACAACGCCCCCAAGAAGAAGGGCGTGTTTGCAGCGTGTGGGTGGTCTTACTGGCCTCATTCCTCTAGATCCGTGGTGTCTCTGCCTGCAGACCCCTCCCCGTGTCGGGAGACCTCCCGTGGCCGTTGACACCCCCCACCTCCCATTTCATCACTCTGCTTCCCCACAGCCACTGAATTGGAGCCACTGAATTGAAAACCCTCCCAAGGTGCCCTGGGACTCAGAAAATTGGGCAGACAAGCTGAAAAACACCAAAAACTTTAAAAAATAAGCATTGTGTTTCTTGTCACCTTGCTGAGCACTTTTCAGCTGTACCTGTTTTGAAAGCAGTAGCTGTTTGTTTGCTCAATATAGTCTATAGCTGCCAAGCAGTATTATGTCCTCCACGCTGAACCTGAGGCTCCTCTGAAACTGTGGGTCCTGGAGGACGTAGAGCACGTATGAAATCTTGAAGGGTCTCGCATGGATTCCCAGTGTACCTTGAGAAGTTGTGCAGGGAGGATATGTTGTGGCTCACGTGAGGGTGTGGCCCCAGAGCACTTGAGTCTGAGCCTGGCTCCTGCACAGTTGGGTTTGGGGCTCTGGGGAAAGTCCAGATTAGCATTCCTGTGCTTCCGTTTTCTCACCTGTAACTCGGAACAGTGGGAGCACCTCCGTCACATGGCTTTCAGGAGTGTCTGCATCTAAATATCCACGAGATACTTGCAACACAGAAGCTGCATCACATTATGTGTAACTGCAGCCCCTGTGAGGACCTGGTCACCAGCATTCAGAACCTGTCCTTCATGCTGGTGACCTCTCTGGCGCACTCACTAGGCTGCCCCTGTGTTTCCTTCCCCTGTAGTGTTTGAGTTTCTCTTAAATAGACTCTGACCTTTGCAGTCTAATCAGTACATCTTATTTTCAACTGGTCTCGATTCTGACAACGAGTAACAGCAGTGGGTTTCATTTGCTACCAAGCAGCTGAGGCGCTGTGATGCCCGGGATGGGGGCCCAGAGGAGTGGTGCGGGCATATCTCTCTGGGACTTTCCACTGCAGATCATGTCACACGTGGGTTGACCGTGTCCCAGAGCTGAGTTAAGTGGGTGAAGGAGGCAGGTTGAAACCATATCCCAGTGATCTGACAACTGATAAATAAAAGTGAGCTCTTTTCAACAGAAGAGGTGGTTTGCAGGCTAGCGGGGTGGAGCAGGAGGTGGGCCAAGGGGGCACATTGGGGATGGTGGGACGACGGGACGGGGCCTTGAGCCAGGGCTGAAGTCAGTGGGCTCTGTGATACACCGGACATTAGGCAAGGCGTGTGGCCACTCTTCAATGCCCTGAGAGCCTGCGAGGTCTGGAGTGGGGTGCCTCAAGTCCACACTGGGCCCACAGAGCCCCTCCCCGTAGAGGCCGTTTCCGCTTCAGCCCCCGGACATGTCCGTTGGTTTCTTTCCGTCTGCCTCAATGTAGTCTCCTTCTCAGAACTCATAATAAGGATCATGACCGGCACGCTGTCAGTTGTAGTTCAGGTGAATTGCCGTTATTTCTGTTATTGCTCACAATTCCGTAGGAACCCTCAGGCTTTTGGTTCCCTGGGAATGGAAATTTGTAGAAACTGTTTAACAGTGGTCTGATTTGAATGTCCCTATGTTTGAAGTGTATAAAAGTGTTTTACACTAACTTGGATAGTTGCCACCTGGCTGTATGCAATTTGATACTGAAAGTAGACCTTTTGCTCCTAGAACCATGCTGGGAAAATTCTGTCCCTTAGATGTTGCTGATGTGTTTTCTTTCACATCCTTATATTTTCTGTAATGAAAACACTAATATTTGTGGTAGTGCCTTCTGGTTCTCCCACCCCAGTGCTCCCCGAAATGTGTATTTTTGTAAGTTCAGAGGTAACAAAAAGTGTGGGTTGGCTGCTTTCTGCGTGGAGCCTGCTTTGCGTCGTCATCCTCCTTTCTCTCTGCCCCTTTCTCCTCATACACACTTGTTCTCTCTCTCTGTCTCTCAAACTCTAAAAACAGGGGCGACTGGGTGGCTCAGTCAGTGAGGCATGTGAGTCTTGGTTTCGGCACAGGCCGTGTTCTCACACTTGGTGAATTTGAGCCTCGCGTTGGGCGCAGTGCTGACAGTGGGGAGTTTGCTTAGGATTCTCTCTCCCCCTCTCTCTCTGCCCCTGCTCCACTCTTGCTGTTTCTGTCTCTTTCAAAAATGAAAAAAGAACTATAAAAAAATAAATAAACCAATTAGCTATTGAGACACCAATAGTTTCACAGAGATGAGGAGTTTGGTTTCTTTCATTTTTGCTATTTGACACGGATAGTCTTCAGAAATGTTTTTGACATAACACGTTGGCTGCAGCCTGGGAATAGAGCCTGTAAGTTGTGTTTTGGGGGTAGCCGGATATCTCACTGCAATCCAGGGCCCTGTGCTCTGGAGGAATGTTTCAGTTAATTATTTGAAACGACGCAAAACGTTGCATTCTCCTTCTACAAAACCAGGACTGATTTACTCCCACACCACTACTTAAGACTGTCGTGGTTGCCATAAGAATGAACACATGCTTGTGAGGAGAACAGGGCAAGGGAAAGGGTGCTGTGGGACTGTCCCAGCGTGTGGCACAGTCTGCAGCTTAAAGACTATTTGGAAAGCGAAAAGGTAGTCTCTTCTATGGCAGGAAGGTGATTTCACATAGACAGTGGAGCAGGCCCAGGCAGCCCAGGACTCTGTTGACTTGTGCCCGGTCAGGGTCCTGGCACAAGTGTGGTGGCCCTGTCTCCCTTTACCCCCTGGGACTGCCTTCTGGGCAGGGGGCCCGATGGCTGTCAGGAATGTGGGTAAATACCTGTAAACAAAATTGCAGAGCGAGGTCATTTTAAAGGGCTGGTAACTTTAGTATACACTTTTGTTTTTTAATTTCCAATCAGTCTTGATTTCTGGAGGATGACAAAACTTTAGGAAGGCACCTTCTTGGAGAAAACAGTGTAGACCCAAGGACATTTGTGACTTAGCTGCTGGGTCAGCAGAGACTCTCCCTGCAGACTTCTGGGCCACTTCCTCTCTGTCCTCTATGCAGCCAAAGAAGATGCAGCTGGTCGTCGGTCCGTGACATGCTGACCTGCCCCAGCCCCTCGGCGACGGCGCCACGGGAGGCTCTTTGACTGGAATGTGAACAATGGTGGAGAATGGCCGACTTCGTATGTAACAAGGCTGTGGCGCGCTCAGACTTCAATGATCTATGATGACTCCTAACTTCTGCTTATCTGCTTGAATATTAGTGTGCTCTTCCACCTACTACAGCTAGGCATCGTGGGTGTCCTCAGTGCGTTGGCTCTATCAGAGCCTAGTCCTGGGGGCCTGGGCAGCTTGCCTGGAGTGACCCGCAGAACCTGGGAGCTGATGCTGCGGCAAGCCTGTGCGGGGGGGGACCTGGGCCAGTCCTCCCCCCACCCCTGCCCCACGCCCACCCTGAGCTCCCTGGCACCACAACTCTCAGAAGACCAATCAGGAAGCACTGGGCTCCCACCGCGGGGCAGAGTGCTGGGTGTGCACCCAGGAGGAAGACGCGAGACCCTGGAAATAATGTAGTGCAACTCTAATAAAGGTCTTACAGTTCTTACGGAAATCAACTTTTTACATTTGTTTGTGAACAAGCTTAAAGAGTGGACCTCATTCCCCATTTGTAGATTTTCCTTACGTTTTTTATGTTTATTTATTATTGAGAGACAGAGAGACAGAGCATGAGCATGGGAGGGGCAGAGACAGGAGAAGACACAGATTCCGAAGCAGCCCTCACGAGGCCAACTCAGGAGGCTGTGGCACAAGATCCCTCATAGCTCAGGCGACTCTGGGATGGTTCCTTCCCTCCCCGCCACAGAGAGCTTATGGCCATTGGGTCAAGGGATGGTCGCCCTGACCCGTGGGCCTTGTGTGGAGGGCACAGCTGACAATCGCTGGGATTTCCTCTTCCTGTACTGTCTCTCCCGCCAGGGCCGATCGTTTACTAACTGTGAAGGACACATAGTTACTTTCTGTGGTGTAAGACTTCCCTTCTCCTTTCTGTCAGGGCATAGTTAGGTCATTCTGTGTCTTCCTGTTGAGAACCTTTGCTGGCTGATCGTTAGTTTCTGCACTTCCTGGTCCTTAGTGTTAAGTGTGAGGTTTGGAACAAGAAAGTGCTTCCCTGCGTTTTCCATCTAAGCTTCTGTTTTTTTCCCCACCAAAGCTGGGCAAGCCTTCGGCATCTGCGAGTTTCCGGAAACAGACCAATTCCCCACAGGTACATTAGGTTGCACGCGGTTATTAAAACTTGATTTGGTGAATCCAATGATGCTGAAAAAAGAAATGTCAGTTGAGAAACACACCAAGCACCGAGCAGATGTCCGAGGGGTGTGGCCTCTCTGAGAACACGCGTTAGCCATCCTTGGCTGTGCTCGCCCCATACTGAATGTTCCAGGGCTTGCAGGCCTTTCCACAGACCCGCCAGGTCCCACCGAATACCCTTGACTCTCCTACCGCTACACACTCCTCCTTGAGGCCTCTCTACCCTCATCACTGCTGCCCCTAAGGTCCTTTCTTGTGTGTCACGTCGAGTGTTCCGAATGCAATTGTGACTTCACACTTTCCTCCTCGCCTTTTGTTGGCCGAGTCCTGCTACCTCCCAGGTGGGTGTTCCGTGGTACCGGGAGGGGTCTGTCCCCATGGCCTCTGCAGAGGGGCAGCAGGCGCATGCTCAAGAGGGATTGTTGCCTCCTTCCTGATGATGTGGCTTCACTTGATGGTGTTTCTCAACATCCCTGACGTTCTGCTTTCTCTTACCCCCCTGTCGCTTGAGTCCTCGGTGGGAAGAAGTGGCGTGGATTCTTCTGATTCTCCTCCTTGTCTTCCTGTGGCACCTTTCCCCGTCCTGACTTGAGGCCAGCGCTGTGTCCACACCACCGGGTGCATGGGCAGATTTCAGCGGGAGCAGGGAGGCTCCACCCTGCCCGGCTTTGGTGCTTGCTGGGCCCCATGCCCTGTCCCTTCTCGGTGGATCTTACCTGACTCCTCTTTTAAGAACATTCATCCGTGTACTCCCCAGGCCCCTCCCCAGGGAGTCCAGGGTGGTCTCCAGGTCCTCCACGTAGCTGCACTTACAAAGCCTGCTTTTCCAAATAAAGTCACGTGCACAGGTTCCAGAGATTTGGACATAGAGGGACCATCTCCCCAGTCCACCCGTTTCTGGAGAAGGCCTGCTCTGCCTAGTCCTACCGCGGAGGCATCAGGGTGGAGAGGACGGGCCCAACCCTCCCACGGGGAAGAGGACTCTCGGGTCACATGACAGGCCCTAGACTATCCAGGAAGAAAGCGGAAGATGGAAAATGGTCAAGAGGACCTCTGGCGTGCATCAGGATTACTGCCGGTTGATCTTCTCACTCGAGTGTGGTGTGCCTCTCCTAGCCACGAGCGTGCATGTGCCTGGTGGGGGTGAGTGTTCTCTGCTTTGGTAGAAGGCACTTTCAGGGACCCCTGGACAGGAACCACTCTGGAAAGGCACTAGGACGTGCGGGGGAGACAGTGATGCAGGAGCAAACCATCCTGCCCACACGTGAGAGGAAGCAGCATCAGGCCTGGACGCCAGGATGCCAGCCAGGCTGGGCTGTGGTGAGGGCCAGGTGCAGGGAGGCCTGTGTCCCACTGTGCCGCCTCCAAGGCCCCCGTCCGCTGTGAGCCATGGGCATGGTGGCCGCCCACAGGGTTTCAGGGCACACACACCAGAGCACATCCAGCAGTTAGAGGGTAGGTCAGCCTCGCCTGTGCAACCGGTGGCTGCTGTCCCGCTTGCTTGGATTGTTTTCAGTGCGTCCGGCCAGCCATCCTTAGAGGAGGCGAACAGAACCTTTCTCCCCTGGTGCTGAGGGGAGGCCCACAGCCTAGTCTCTGTGCTTCAGGGCCATGGCTCTGGTTTTCAGGCCAGGATGCTCTCGGAAGCTTAAGTTAAAGCTATTTGTAAACATTTTCAGGAGAATAAAATAATGTCCATTAATTTAAAATTTTTTAATTAGGGTAGCCTGGGTGGCTCAGTTGGTTGAGCGTCTGACTCTTGACCTCGGCTCAGGTCACGATCTCACGGTTTATGGGTTTGAGGCCCGCCTCGAGCCCTGGGCTGACAGCACAGACCCTGCTTGGGATTCTCTCTCTCCCCTCCCCCACTCATGCATGTGCTCTGTCTCCAAGTTATAAAAATAAAGTTACAAAAATTAAAAAAATGTTTCAGTTGTAATTAAAGCAGTGAGTAAGGCATTGTCACATAGCAAAAATAGAGGGCTAAGGTTGTCTTAGTCTCCAACATCTTATTTTCTTTTTTATTCATGTTAATTTTTAAATTTCAAAAATGATTTCTTTTGAGAGAGAGGAGAGGGGAGGAGGGTCAGAGAGAGGGAGAGAGAGTCCCAAGCAGGGCCTCCAATGTCAGCACAAACCTGATATGGGAACTTTTTCACCAACAGAGAGATCATGATCTGAGCTGAAATCAAGAGTCAGGTGCTTAATTGACTGAGCCACCCAGGTACTCCTACTTTCGACTTATTTTTAAAGATGTTAAGTAACTTCTGCACAGACCCACGACCCAGGTATCAAGAGTTGTATACTCCCCTGACTGTGGCAGCTGAGTGACCCTGGTTTTTGTTTCTTTTACATTTTTTAATGGTTATTTATTTTTGACAGGGAGAGAGAGACACACACAGAGCGCAACTGGGGGAGGGGAAGAGAGTCAGGGAGACACAGAATCCGAAAAAGGCTCCATGCTCTGAGCTGTCACCAAACAGCCCGACCTAGGGCTTGAACTCATGAATCGTGAGATCATGACCTGAGTCGAAGTTGGACACTCAGCCAAGGGAGCCACCGAGGTGCCCCTGTTTTTCATGTTTTGCTCAAAGTGCCACCACACACATCATTTCAAGGAAAACTGTGGCCGAATTGCCCCCACCCTGGTTCTTACTCCCCTCCCTTCCCCATGCGATAGTATTCTAACCGTTTTGTCCCCTTACTTACCTGCTAACTCATGTGTGCTCAGTGTGAGCCCTGGCACATCCACTTCAGATTTACCCAGTGGCATCTAGGTACTAAAGCGATATTTATTGCTCAGCCACGTGGATTGCAAGGAGGACAACACAAAGGGCTCACGGTGCCACCTTATGCTCCGGGATTGACACGTGAACTCACCCACCCTCTGGGAATTCTACGCCCTGGGTTAGGTCAGGGTATGCATCAATGATTAAGTGACCATGTGGGTTGATACTGGTGGAAGATGGGTGATGCATTCATGAGGGTTTACTGTACATCTTCCTTTGGCATTTGTGCAGAAGTTTCTAGAATAGAAAACGTTAGTAGCTGTTCAGGGATCCCCTCCATGCGATAGATGGTCTCAGCCTGGCCCTCACTTTGGATGCTCCCTGGCCCTCACTTTGGAACGTAAGGTAGCCCGGGTTCAAACTTTGAGCTGCACCGGCAGCGGAGACACGTCTCCCATCACAAATCAGCGTGCAAGTCCTACACGTCACGATTCCACCTTGACCTTGCTTTCACATTTTGATTCGTGTGACATCAGGATGCTTCCTACAAGTGGTGATGTCTTAGACCTGCTGAAACGTGGCCTATGATGACATCAAAGTCACGATGGGAGGTAGTTGCTTGTCTCCAACTCCCTTTGAGAGGTGGAGTCTAAGGCCTCCCCTTGAGCCTGGGCCGGCCTCAGTGACATGCTTGACCAAATGGATGTGTAGATGGGATGCTCCGGGAACCTGTGGTTCTTGAGTGTGACAGAGTTGCTCACAGATGGAAGCGGTGCGTGCTTGGCACTGGCTTGTTTCTAGGGGAAGAGAGGACTTGATTTCTCTACTCTGTAATTCCTAACAATGCAGTGCCTGTCGAGGTTGGTGTATCATTTGTGGGAGTCGGTGGCTTGATGAATTGGTGTCTTGGTCTCTCTGCAGTCGCAGTGACCGTTCATGAGAAGTGCAGCTGGCTTCTCCCTTGTTCCCCGAGTCACCCTGCTCTAATCCAGACAGCAGTCCCTGTGCTGTGCTTGTCTCTCAGCTTCATCACAGTCCCTTCAGAGAGGTTTCCTTGGGTTATTTATATATTTTTTCATGTCTATTTATTTTTGAGAGAGGGAGATAGGATGTGAGAAGGGGAGGAGCAGAGAGAGAGGGAGACACAGAATCAGAAGCAGGCTTCAGGCTCCCGGCTTACAGCCCAGAGGTGGACGCAGGGCTCGAACCCACAAACCTCGAGATCATGACCTGAGTCGAAAGTTGGACGCTTAATCTGGTTAGTCACGCAGGTGGCCCTTTTGTGTGTGTTTGGGCGGGGGGTGGGGTGGGTGGGTGTGTGTGGATGTGTGTGTTTGCGAGTGTGAGTATGTGTTTAACTTACAGTAATAGATTTTTTTCACTTGTAGCAAAGTCCTCATTTACAAGGAACAAACATTGGAGGCCATGAGAAGATGTATGCTGGCAGGTTGCAGTAATGATTTCTGTTGGCACGAAGAGAAAACTTTATGCAGCTATAAATCTTTGGAAGCTTGTTATTTTCTGTATTTTCTCAATGTGTCTGAAAACCAGTTGAGCTATTTCGTTAGCCAAATGCACTTCCTCCTTCCCTCCTTCGGATTTCTTCACAAAGCCGTGTGAAGTGTGAAAGGATGTCCTGGAGTCCTGGAAAGGTCTGCACGCCTGACGACTTGCCCTGGCGGCAGACGTCCTCCTGACGTTTTTACTCTTCATCGTGTTACACACGGATCCCTCCAGATGCCTGGGAGTTCCTCAGTGGATCGCTGGGTTTCAGAGAGAGACCTGTGAGCAGCCTCTCACCTTCCGCCGGGAAGAAAGGTCTGTGCCTTATCAAAATGAATCAAATCTTGCCATTTGCAGTTACATGCATGGAACTGGAGGATATTATGCTAAGTGAAATTAGTCAGAGAAAGACAAAAATCATATGACTTCACTCATATGAGGACTTCAAGAGACAAAAGGGATGAACATAAGGGAAGGGAGACAAAACTAATATAAAAACAGGGAGGGGGACAAAACAGAAGAGACTCATAAATATGGAGAACACACTGAGGGATACTGGAGGGGTTGTGAGGGGGGGATGGGCTAAATGGGTAAAGGGCACTAAGGAATGTACTCCTGAAATCATTGTTGCAGTATATGCTAACCAATTTGGAGGTAAATTATAAAACAAAACAAAACAAAACAAAAACAGAAAATTAAAACAAAAAAGAAAAGTCTGTGCCTTGTCACCATGGTATTCCTTCCCCTCAGACCACAGCAGTGAGTCCCTGGGCAAGGATGGGGAGGGGATTCTCCCTTTGGGTGTGCGGAGATCAGATCAGGATAGAAATTTTTTCTGGGAGGATATTTTGTTGTTTATAAGGTAAAGTCAAGAGGGCGCCTGGCTGGCTCTGTTGGACCAGCATGTGACTCTTGATCTCGGGGTCACAGGGTCGTGAGATTGAGTCCCACGTTAGGTGTAGAGATTACCTATCAATCAATCAATCAATCAATCAATCAATATAAATAAATGACATTTAAAAAATCCAGCTCCGTTTCCTCTGTTGCCTGTGGTTTTCAAAGAGAACTCAGGAGCTGGGGAGCAGGAGCATATGGACTGTGGGCATGGCTGCCAGGAAGGATGTGAGGAATCAGGCACAGGTGCTCACCCTGCCCTCTGATGAGGCTGGCTTCCAGAAGGGCCAGGAATGGTGTGGCCTTGCCGAGATTTCCTCATGAGTCTAGAACAACAGGCAAAGCCCTCTTTCACCTTTACCCTCCGGGAGATTTAGCCTCACCGGCCCTCCCCAGAGACCCTGTCCTTTTGTGTGACAGTTTCCCCTGGTCCGAACTGCAGGCAGCTTAAGTCGTGCATGCAGTTGGGTGGCCTCTTCCCAGCTCGGGGCCATGGGGCACACTTGACTGGAGAGGCAGAGACTGTGTACAAATCACACAACTTCCGGTCTGCCATTGTTTCGTTTGTGAATGGGCGCCCCGGCGAGACACTGCCTGGTTTCCCCTCCCAGGACTGAGATTTGAGTCTGATGTTTAAAACCGCGTCCACAGTAGATTGCATCTGGGAAATTCGTGCCAGGCTTAGGATACCTAGAGAGACGGGAGCGAGATTTGAGGTGGCCTTGAAGGGACAGTGTGGATCCTGCCTTACCTGCTAGCAAACTGTTGCCCTTTCAGGGCACAGTGACAGGGGTCGCATCTGGGCACTTGAGAGCTGTGCCCTGATTTGCCCCTCGCTGCCATCCCGGATTTGGACTTGAGACCCAGTAGAGCTGGAGGGGGCGGGTCCACACAGGCTTTTGTTCTGGCTGAATTCAAGCCCCAGGAGCACCCCAGTGTGGCACCCCAAAAAGCACCCACTGGGTGTCCCCAGTTGAGACACATGGGTGTAGTTTCCCCTTGATCGACTTAAAATAGTGTTTCATTTGCTTCCTGGCCCAGGTGAAGTCTTACTAGTACTGGTGTGGAAAACGAGTCGGTTCTCATACATAGTTTCTCTTGAAACCCGTGAAAGTTCGATTTTACATTTGCGGGTGGGAAGAGTCTTGTCCTGTTCAGGTGTGAGTCTGCTGTCCTTGGTCTCGGTGCCAGATGGACCCTTCTAGCACTCATGTGCTGGAGGTGGAGGGGACAGCACATCCTCTGAGATTCCCAGTAGGAGAAAAGTCCACATTGTACCAGCCAGATATTTCCCCCGCGAGGTGTGAAGCAGCCCTCCAAGAAATCACTTGAAAAAACGGACACGATTGTCAGAGCCTGAGTTAGGGATGTCACTATTACCCTTCCAGGAAGTACTTGAAATCAAAATGATTCCTGTTGTTTCTTTGAAGTGAGAAAGTCCATGGAACCGAGGAATCGCTCACGTTGTTGGGCTCCTTCATGTTTGGACAACACTATTGTCATGACTTAGTGAAGGCATGTTTTCTTTCTTACTTGCTTGCTTTCTTTACTTTATTGATGTTTATTAATGAGAGAGAGAGAGAGAGAGAGAGAGAGAGCCACAACGGGGGAGGGGCAGGGAGCGAGGGAGACAGAGGATCCAAAGTGGGTTCTGCACTGACAGCGCAGACCCAATGTGGGGCTGGGACTCATGAGTGGCAATATAATGACCTCAGCCAAAGTCGGATGCTTAACAGACTGAGGCCCCCAGGTGCCCCTGGATGGGTGCATTCTTAATGGATGACTTAACTGCATGGGTGACTTTTTGTTTTCCAGAACATTTTCTTAACTGAATTGAAGCCGGAATGTTTCTGATGGTCTCAGATGCCCTTTGAAAGCAGTGTTAGAAATGCCACATGATGTTTCTTTTGTGTCTGATGTAGTCATTCCTGCACGGGGTTGTGGGTGGGCATTTGGTGGCCCGGCTGCCCAGCCCCCCCAAGCTTAGAGCTGTCACACTGTGGCCAGAGAGCTTGTTGTGGCCTCTGAGAGCCGTTCTCCCAGGTGTCCCTGACCCCGGGCCCTGCTCTTTCAGATGTGGAATCTTAGGAAGGCCACACCATGTCCATTCCCCAGGGAGAGGGGGTGCTGATGAGACCCATGGGAGACTGACCCTATTTTGTGCTATGAGTCACCAGTGTCCTTCTGTCTCCTTTTTCCCAAAGGTGATTTTCCTCTTGTTTTCATTTGGGTTTTGTGTTTCTTACAATCCCCTGTGTGGGCTTCACTCCTCATTGACTACACTTTTCTGAATGATGTAAGTGGAAAGGAGCAGAGATGGGGGCCAAGACCGTGAAAGTTTCTGGGCACCATGAGCACATCAAGGAAGAGACTATCTTAATGCTGGTGTGAAATTGGTCTTTTGAAAGGCAGAGACACAGACCAGGGGGACACAGCTTTCCTGTGAACCCACACTGGCACGACTTGGTCTGTCTTGGGAGCTGATGTTCCCACAACACATGACTCTGTGCTTCTATACATGTGTTCGCGTAGGTACGTGGTGGCTTAGAATCTCCCATCACAAACAATATTGATGATTCCAGCATCTTGTCTTCAAGAGGGGAGATTTCATCAAGGACTCGTTCACCTACGCTCTCTGCAAGTGGGTGTTCCTGCCACACACCATGTCTTTGAATACTTTCGAAGTTAAACTCCCCTCCACGACTCTAATTTTCCTGCTTTGTCACTGCACGTGGGGTATACTGGGGAGCTGCTTTCTAAGTCCCATATTCTCATGAGAGGCCCCAAATAGGAGAGCCGAGGGATTGTCCCATGGGAGAGCGGGCCCTGCACCTGACTCGGCATGGCCTTACGCTGCCACCTCTCCCGGTGGTGTTTCCTAGTCAGGAAGTGTAGGTAAAAGGAACCTTGAAACTGTGCTCAGACTTTTCTTTAGGCTGCACCGACTTCCGATTGGACCTTCCCGTCCCTACTGTGAGGGACCATCCCTCTGATCTGTTTGGTCACCTGTGGTGCTTGACTTCCTTGGCCCCAATATCTTTCAGGAAAATGAAGCTGTTCTTGGCTGAGGCAGAGCCAGGAAATCATCCACAAAAGAGTGCGAAGTCTGTCGTGTGGGTATTTTAGACACAAGTGTAGGTTCCTCCCTGACTTGCTGAGCCCACACCTCCACAGAAGCCACGTGAGAATGTGGAGGCCTTGGGAGCTGACTCCCGAGCCGGTGAAGTCACCATTGCTCTCATCGTCATTTCTGTTCCCGTGGCTTTGAAACATGCTGGATGTTGGGAGAACCCCTGGGACAGTTGTGGGCACCCTGTGGCCGTTCCAGGTGTTGGAGCCGGTTCTACCCCCATCACCATTCCCAAGGACACTGGGCAGTGGCCAGGGCTCGTTTGCTTTTTCGCTATACCCTGGGATTGCCATCCAGATGTGTGGACGTGGTGACCCCTGGACAGCCCTGTGGGGTGGTCTTTGTGCCATTTTGTGGTCCCCTGATTGTGACAGCTCTAAAGGCTTCTTGACATGCCATATTTTGACCACAGCTTGGGATCTGCTTCACTATTCCCAGTGTTAAATGTAGAAAGGGGCTTTAGATGATAAATTCTGATAGTCTCTTAGGTCACCTTCGAATATGTAAGAATATGTAAACCCAGTAGTACTTCAAGTAAAGAGATGCTGTCTAAACATTTTGCCTCACTGTCTTTGACTAGTGTCCTCAGAGTCTCTGCGATGTGGGATTGTTGACTTGCTTTCCCCCTCTGCTATGAGCTGAGGCTTGCAAAGTGCTTCTCCTAATCCCGCTACCTGATGAAAGAGAACCTTTTCTCCATAAGAATATAGAAAATTCCCATTTTAGTACAGCTACTCTTGGATTTGGGATGACTCCCTCTGTGCTCCGGGCGGAGCACATTAGTTTCTGTTTTCCCTGTAAACTTGCCTCTGAGTCCTACTGACAAGATGGGCCTGGCAGACTAAGGGGAGACTGGCAAAGGCAGGGACTGGGGGTGTGGAGGAATGGGGCCTAGTGGTGTAGAGATCCCACCACGTGACCTCACGTGTCATCTTAGAAGGCACCGACAGCCTCCCACCTTCCCAGTTCTGTCTCTTCTCTTCTCTTCTTCTCTCTTCTCTTCTCTTCTCTTCCCTTCCCTTCCCTTCCCTTCCCTTCCCTTCCCTTCCCTTCCCTTCTCTTCTCTTCTCTTCCCTTCCCTTCCCTTCCCTTCCCTTCCCTTCCCTTCCCTTCCCTTCCTTCCCTTCAAGCATACAGAAGTTGAGAGAGAATGATTTTTAAGAACACCAGACCCTCAAGGAAAAGAGCTTGAAAGAGGAACAAAAGCCTCTCATGGTTATGGCAGGAAGTTCGGCATGTGGCAGGACTGGATGGACAAGGTCAGTGTTGGCATCATGTGCCTTTTCACTGCGGGCACAGAGTTGGCGAAGTGGGGGCTCAGACTTCTTGCAGAAGAGCGTTGAGTCCATGCGCTGAAGGTGAGATCCTCCTCTGTTGACTGACCTTTCTCATGAGGTGTTCCTGCATTTTAGAAGCTCTTTTAGGATTCTCATGTGTGCCGGGGTGTGGGCAATGTGGCAGAAGGCCTTACTGGGGGGTGGTGGGGGGGCTCTGGGTGGAGGACAGAAGCCCAGAAGCATCTTGAGTGTGGGTGTTGGTGTCACTGCTGCCCCCAGTTCACCACGAGCCTAATCTGTGCCAGTCTGTAGACCAGAACCAGATCAGAGACTCTCCTTCACGGCATAGGAGAGCCTTCAGCCAGCTGGTGCCAGAACCAGACCTGGGGCTGTCCTTCAGTGTGCGGGCGAGGCTTCAGCCAGCAGGTGCTTTGCTGTCCTTCAGGCAGTGACGACCTTGACAGAACAGTCTAACCTGGCCCTCTGTGTAGAGTCACTTCCCGTGAGTCCAGGAGAGAGCACTCACTGAGGACAGTGGGCGAGCCTCCTCTGCCATCCAGCTATAGGGCTCAGCATGGTTGACTGCACACATCAGCCTTTGGTGGCACTTTGCATCCTCTGTCCTGAGACACCCGGAGTTCGTCCGCTCTATTCCACGCCACATGCAAGAGACTACGGTGTAGCGGGGTGATGTGTTACATGTTTCTCCAGGGAGGTACCTGTATACATTTGCAGACCTCCCTGTAGATGTGAATTTCCCAGTTTGAGCAGTGTCTCTTATTCGGACCCAAGAGATGTCTGCCTCTGTTATGCATAGAAGGGAAGCCATCAGCTGATACGGAAGTTCTGGTCTATAATTCTCACCTATCCCTTGTAATTCCAGATGCTGCTCAGATTGGACTCAGTGTTGAGCCAAGTGCAGAACTGCACCACTGGGTCACAGTGAGCCACGCTGAACTGTGTTCACACAGAGCAGATATTTAGGGGGTCCTAAGGGCACCGAACACCAGGTCTGGAATTTGCCTACGCTGGGGTTGGACCAAGAGTGAGCTACAGGAAACAGACAGGGACGTTTCCTGGTGTGACTGTCATTCCCGGAGATACCTAGACAGGCAGAGTGGGGAGTGGAATCATCTTTGGATTCTACAAAGTTGCCTGGTTGCCTTTTGCAGTACAAACAGACAACCCGTCACCGCCCGTGTGCTTGGGACAGTGAGAGAAACAGGTAGAGGCCTTTCCTTCCTGAAACAAAGCCTGTGCCCATGGGGTTGTAGGGATTTGAAACGGAGAGAAATTCATGGTCTGTCTGGGTCTCTAGCTCTGGGTTGGCAAAATGACACATTGGGGCAAACAATGAATCTATCAAGGAGAAGCTTGATGGCAGTAACAACAAAGCTGTCACTGCTGGCTTCTCTGCTTCTGTTGTCCTCTCAACACCTTGGGCTCTGTCCTTACTGGGCCCCGAAGCTTCCCTGAGGAGCCCTCCTTCCCGCCAGCCTGTCTCCAGCTGCCTTTCCCCCGTGTCTTCTGCCTGTGGTCCTTCACTCACCCTGGACATTACTGTATTTCCGTGGAGGCTCTCTGGGGCTGGGGCCTGTCCTCCTTACCTCGTGCCTGGCCTGGCACCGTGCAGGCGCTCAGCGATATCTCATGAGTTACCAGCCGCTTCGGTGATGGTACCCAGACAGCTGACGGAACTGCCCAGGTGTCTACACCTGGTATAGTGGGGAGACTGCCCTTACAGATGAATTTGGTGGGGTGCTGCCATGGGCTCACAGCCCCTCTCTCCGTGCCTCCCTGCACCTGTAGGCAAGTTGGCTTCCAGCTCTTCCAGATTGGACCAGCTTGTCAGAAATCTAGGTGGCTCAGTCTATTATGTGTCTGACTCCCGGTTTCGGCTCAGGTCATGATCTCACGGTTCCTGGGTTTGAGCACTGCATCGGGCTGTCTCCTGTCAGTGCAGAGCCTCCTAGGGATTCTCTCTCTCTCAATATCTCTGCACTCCCTGAAATGCTGTGTCTTTGTCTCAGTCAAAATAAAAAATAAAGTTTAAAAAATGAGATTCAAAAACACATATCTCTGAAGTTCTTTGTAACCTGTCCTCTCTGAGTTGGAAAGAGCCCTGAGATCCCTGTGTTAAGATTTGAGGAGAATGTGATGGAGTCTTGGAGAGGAAAACTCTGCTCAGGCAGGCACTGTTCGCACGAGTGTGGCCTGGGCAGGTGTGGCAGCCGCCAGGCCCAGTGTGCACTGCTGTCTGGCATCCTACCCTTGTCTGCGGGTGAGCCAGTGAGGTGGACCTCATTCCTGCTCTCGCTCCTCGGCTCGTTCCTGGCCTCAGCCAAACCTGCTGCCTGGGCCATGAGACTAGGCTTCCAGACCACGCCCTCCCTGGTGCTGATGCCTAGTTATAGGCATGATTTTCTCAGTTGGATCAACCTGTTTTGATTAAAGAAAAAACTTGGAAAAATTGCCACTCTGCCTGTCTGGCAGTACTCTTAGAAAAGCTCTCTTACAGCTCCTTTCTGGTAAGTTTTGTGCTGGGGAGTCCCTTCCGCAGGCTGTCCTCCAGGAGAGCTTTGTCAGCACTTTTGAGTAGAAACCCAGAGGCTGTGGGAGGCCAGTGTGCCTCAGGTCTCCAGGCAGGATGGACATCAGAGCAGAGCCGGGGAGGGGAGAGAGTGGCAGGGCTCCGAAGTTTGGAATAAACCTCGCCACTCTCTCCCTTGAACTGTGCTGAGAAGGGCCTCTTGATTTCCTCTTCACCCCGGCCTCTCCTGACCCAGGTATCTTGTACAGCCCTGGAGAGACCAGGTGGAGGGGTGTGTATGTGCCGTGTCCCAGGCAGTAAGAGGGAAGGTTCAGATGCCCGCACTGGGTCACACGTCTGGGCCGTCCACACTGGGGACAGAGCCTGGTGTTGGGAGGCCAGGCAGGGCCGGGGGCTGCCTGGGAGCTCGGTAGTCCATATTTTCAGCTTTGGAGGATGTGGGACATCTGGCATTTACTGAATTTGGTGGGCAGATCTCAGAAACGGGCTTGTATATAAATGCTCGGTGGGGGCTGCATTCCAGAAGCTTTGTTTGCAAAGTGCTGTGATGCCCGGGTAGCTGGTCCCACCGAGGCCAGAGTGGCGGGAAGCCTAGACTTTCCTGCGTGGCAGACCCTGTATGTGGATAGAGCAGGCGTTGCAATTGCAGTTTCTCTGTAGAGTGGTGGAGTGCATGGTGTCACCAAGAGCGTGAGTCTGTCTCCGCCTGTCGCCGCAAATCTCTGGTCCTCATTCCTATGCCACACGGTGGCCAAGTGCCTCGCTTTACAGAGCTAGCGATTGTATCGCCATCTGTGGGTGCCAGGTGTCAGACTCAGCTGGGGAGGGTCCCGGCCTCGTGGCCCTTTCCCCACGCCCCTCAGATCACAATCCCCCCCTGGTAGGGTCTTGGCTGGCTTCGGGGATCCTTCCTCCACCAGCTTGCACACAGAGCCTGTTCCCAGGAGGAGCCCTGGTGTGGACAAAGGTGGGGGCCTGTTCCCCGAGGACCATGCCCGGGGGTGTCTGATACAGCTGCTATGCCCGGCAGCTGACACCTTTGCTCTGTGACCTGTTTCAGTCAGCTGTCGGCCACGAGTATCAGTCGAAGCTCTCCAAGCACTCGTCCCAGGTCCAGTCCATCAGGGGCATTGGAGGCAAGTTTGGTGTCCAGGTGGGCAGAGTTGACCAGGTGAGTGAGGCGTCATGGGAACCAGAGTGCAGGTGACGGAGCCCCTCCCTCTAGACCAGGGAATGCACTGGGCCTCTCGAGATAGCACCTCGACTCAGGCCTGTGGGGTGCCGTCCAGGTGCAGAGCTTCTAGAAGCCCCCCGCCCCAGTCCCTGACTCAGATGATGTTCCAGGTTAACAAGTGAGAAGAGGAACACTGTTTCTTGTAAAAATCCCCCACATTGGTATCTACAGATCACATAGACCAGGGACAGACAGCCTTCCACTGCCTAAGACCGTGCCCGTGGGGACCATTTCTAACCAGGCTCCCTGCATGGGTATCACTGTGACCCGGTGGTGTTCAGGGCAGACATGGCAGAGTGCCGCACACATGCCCGTTTCCAGGGCTAAGGCCCGGTGTCCTGGCGCCTCTGGGCCTCAGTCTCTCAGTCTCTGACTGAGGGCCGTGTATACCCTGTTTTACATCACAGCAGTTGGGTTTTGGAGTTAACCCTCTGTCTGCATTCAGGCTTTACCACATGTCAGCTGCGGTTCTGCGTTACCTGCCTGTAAAACGGGGCGACGGGGATTCATGTCTCCTAGGGCCGTGTGCGCAGATGCCCCCCCACCATGCCCGTTGTGGTTACTGATGATAGTATTGTTCTTGGAAGAGCTCATGGAAAAGCAGGTGTGCTTGTGGCGGGAGGGGGTCGCCGAGGGTTGGCATTGCGGGGCTGAAGTCCACGAGCACAACTTGCCGTGCAGGGCCTGCAGGTGGCTACCGGTCCACCCGCACTGCCTACTGGGCGTTGCAGAATGTTTCCTGGCCGAAAGTTTCCATCCCCAGAGCTTTGCGCGTGAGGTAGGCCTGCCCATGTCTTAGGAAGGCAGAGGTCAAAAAATAACACGGTTTGTGGTTTCAAACCTTTCACACGCATTCTGGGATCAGATGACCTGTTTTGGAGACCTCTAAAAACGTGTTTCCCTTCTTGTGGTAATTGCACTCTGTTGTGGGTTTTGAATACCAGGGGAAAACTGAGAAACACGCCTCTCAGAAAGCTAAGGCCTGAGGCCAGTCGAGCAGGGGGAGAAGCCAATGTCCCCGGAGGTGGTTTCCTGGGGAGTGCGGTGTCTCCTCTGGGGGAGACTGTGCTCTCCGGGTGCGTGGGTCCTGTGTCACCGCCACGGAAGCTGTCTTTCTGAGCAGTGTTCCCTGGACAGTCGGCTCTGGGGCCTGGTCAGTGAAGAGCTATCTTCTCCCCTAACAGTGTAAACCCGAGCCTTTCAATTAATGATGGTTCACTTTTACTGGACACGGGTGCTCTCGAATACGTCACTGGCTGACCTTTCAGTTGTGCCCATGTTGTAGAACCTTTTTTACCAATGAAAGAGTGTCACCTTCTCAGAGGACTTGATGTGTCTTGAGCAAGCCGGTTTCTTCCGCCTCTTGCTTGTCATCAGATGAGCCAGGGCGCGGGTGCTGTGGCCAGGTGTGGGCATTTCCTGTCCCTTTGGAAAGGGATGGTAAGTGAGTAGCTTCCAAAGGGTTAGTTTCCCGAGTGGGAACGCGGCTCGTTTCTGCCCCAAGAAGCAGGTACCCATCACAGGCTTGGGGTCCTCGCTGCCCAGGGCACAAGTTGTAGGCCGAGGCCGGCTCACTGATGTGTGACCGTGGGTGGTGTTTTCATACGTGTGCGTCATGTCCTGGTGACTCCTAATTCCGGAATGTTGCTGTCGTGAGTGATAGACGAGAGACCAGTCCATCGTCGGTCTTTGTCCCCGACCCCTGTCCAGTCCCCTCAAATTACTCGAGCGACTTTGGCATCAAGTACAGCCTCAAGGCAAAGCACGTGGACAAGAGTGTCGTGGACTTCAATTTCCAGGGCATGACCGAGAGACACGAGTCACAGAAAGGTCAGCCTATGGCAGCACGTCCTCACTGCTTGGGGCCCCGTCGTGTGGGACGCCTCCTGCGTCCCCAGAATAGGACCCGGGGAGACAGGCCCACATTACACTCCCAGCCTTTTTACCTGAACATGTGAGAGCACTCCTGTCTCTTCCATGGGTTTAGGGGGATTGTCGTCCTTCGGATGCCAGCTCAACCCCAGTCCCGTGAAGGGCCCAAGTCTCCCAAGCTACTTCCTTCTTCTCTGGACCATGGGATCCAGGCGCTATGCAGTTTTTGAAGTTAAAAACCTTGTTCTCTTGTGTCATAGACATTAGTGATTATTAAGAAGCGTAAATTCCTAGAAAAGGAACTGCCGGGTCACGGAAGGTGGAATGTAAAATTTTGGTGGATGCTGCCAGATTGTCCCTGCAGGCCCTGCTGGTTTTCCTGTCCCTCGTTAAAATCCCTGCCAGGCATCAGTTATACACTGATGTGTGCATGCGGGGTGTGTTAGAGACGCAGTACCCTCCCGCAGAGGCTGCAGATTGTTGGCTCTTTTGCAATGTTTTATTTCGCGTGCATGTTACAAATGTTCATAAAGATTTTATCTTTTTGAAGTCATCCGTACACACGTGTGCTGCTCAAACATACAACCCCTATATCACAAGTCAATAGCTCGCACACCTGAGTCACCAGGAGTTCATGCACGTTTAAATTTTTGTGTGATTTTCTTCATTTATTTCTTTCTTTGTTTGTTTATTTATTCATTTATGTATGTGTGTATGTGTGTATTCATGCATGTATTTATTTATTTATTTATTTATTTATTTATAATAAACTGGGAAGCGGCAGAGAGAGGGAGAGAGAGATTTCCAAGGAGGCTCCACACTGTCAGTGCAGAGCCTGACGTGGTGCTTAAACTCACAAGCCACGAGATCATGACTTGAGTGAAACCAGGAGTCTGATGCTTCACCAAATGACCCACCCAGGTGCCCGTGCACGTTTCAGATTTTGAAAATCATTGCCAACCGTTAACAATAGAGAGCTCACGTATGAATTAAAAACCCAGAGATCTTTAAAAGATGAATTAAACCCCACGACTGGAAACACCACCAGCTCGGCATTTGCCCAGGGAAGCTGCTGGTGCTCCCGCGGGACACTTCCTGTCACTGGCCTGCCCGTCTGTCGTGAGGCGGTGGACTTGGCCCTGGAGTGCGCACCCCCTGCCTGCTACCCACGCCCCTCTGCCCGCCGTGCACCCTGCTGATCAGGGCCTTGTCTTGGATCTTCTTCAGTGCTGTTCAGACTCTCTCCCCGACGCGGCATGTAGGAGCAGAAACCGCCTGTGTAAAATACACCACACCATGTCACTGCATTGTTTCTGACAATGAGTGGAAGCTGGGCTTGCTGCCTTGGTTGGCTAGACTGTTCTGTGGCAGACAGTCATTCGAAAGACACGGCAATAGCAGCATCAAAGGTCTGTAGGGCAGGAACCACACAAGCTGCCTGAACCTCGTGGGCACAGACGGCACACTGGGCTGGAGTCAAAATGAGGCTCATGAGAGAGCCCCAGTCCGGGCCACGTGGAGTAAGTAGCACGAGTATTTTTTAAAAGTGCCCGTGGTAAAAGGGCTGTGATGGACATGCAGCTGAACTGATTGTTGCCATTCTTTTCCTATCGGAAAGAGCAGGCCTTCACGGACCTATTGCCCATGTTGCTTGACGACGGAAACAGCTGGAATTGACCAGCCTTATGGGGTTCCTTCGTGCGTTCTCTTCTGCATGGGGGCGAGGACTTTGTCAGAACTGCTCGGTGAGGTTTTTAGAGGCTCCACATCCTCCCACCCTTTGAGGGAGGGAGAGTGTCTCTTGTCTGCAAAGGCACCAAAGGCACAGGCTGACTGTCCAAAAGCTCAGGTCTTTCCTCTATTCGGGGTAATTTGACATCTGTATAGACATCCTGTGAACGCAAGGGGAGGGGTCAGTGTCAACAATGGACCAAGCGAGGATGACCTCAGGGGGAATGTTACCCCCTCAGAATGCCCAGCTTTAAATGTTTTCCCTACTTGTTCCCAATTGTTAAGACCACAAGTTCCTTGTGTGGGGAACCAAGGGCAGTATTGCTGGGTAATCATTAATGATTCCAGGATTGCTTTCTGATTGGGGATAGTGTTGGCCACATTTTCCAATGTCTGTAAAATACGAATGAATTGTTTCTGTTGTGGGGAGAGACAGTTTCCGTAATGAATTTCTCAAAAGTCCGTGGCAGTGAATCCTAATAGAGTTTCAATTTATCCCTTACCTTTTCCCTGTGCTTCTTTGTTTCTTCAGTTCTACATATGAGTGGAAGTATTGCATGGGATTTGTCTTTTTCTCACAGACTTATTTCGCTTAGCAGAATACTAACTACTTCAAACATGTCCCTGCAAATGGAAAGTATTCATTCCTTGTTTTTGCTGATATATATACATATATATGTATATATATGTATATATATCACTGATATACATGGATATATATATATCACTGATATATATGGATATATATATATATCACTGATATACATGTATATATATACATGGATATGGATATATGGATATATATATGGATATATATGATTGATATATATATATTCATATATATGTCTGTATATATCCATATACATGTACTTATATATATATATATCAAAATATATATCCATATGTGTATTCATTTATATCCAAACATATGTGTATATATATATTTATATATCCACATATACCCATATACGTCTTTACATATTTATATACATAATTACATACCTATACATATATATCCATGAATATATCCATGAATGTATCTACATCTCTATATGTTTATATGAATCTATAGATATATAGATATATGTAAACATATACATTTATTCATATATCAATATATATCGATTATATAGATATAGATATAGATTTAGATATTGATATAGATATACATCCAACTATAGGACCCAGATGGAGGTAGAGAATATGATGGTATGGGAAAGAAGTCAACCAGAAAAAGGCAAGTACCATCCAGTAATTTTACTCATATGTTTAATTGAAGTAACAGACAAGCAAACGGAAACACTGAGAGACAGAGTGAGACAGAGAGAGAGAGAACAGACAATGAAGAAACAGACTCTTAAGATTAGAGAACAATCTGATAGTACCATAGGGGTGGTGGGATGCACTGGGGGGTGGTGAAATCGGTGATGGTGTTTGAACGGTGTCCTTGTCATGATGAACACAGAGTGATCTATGGAATAGTTGACCTGAAAGTAATATAACTCTTCATATTCACTAACTGGCATTAAAGAAACAAAAACAGAAAAGACACTGTGAAAAAGCAAGACAATTAAATGAGGACCTATCCACTCATTGACTAGGTGAATTACATGAGATCTTAGCTATGGCACTCTTGCCATGCCTGCCGTGGCCTAAGACTAACTTGGAGGAAGTGACAGTGTCTTCTAAGGCACATAGGGCTTTGACACTGCTATTGTGGTGTCTTTGGAATGACCGTCGGCTACAGGGCAGTATTCCCAACCAAGGCAGCAAGGCCAGCTTCCAATGATTGTCAATAAATCCATGCACTGAAATTGGGCGGTGTATTTTCCACAGGCCATCCACGATATAGGGACTCTGACTCTCTCTCTCACTGTTTCTCCCTATACACTCTGCTTACTGTACCTATATGTGTGGGCTTCTCTCTCATTCATTCCCTGGATTAAGAACTAGGATGATGAGAGCAAATGGTCTCTGGCTACTCTACCTCCGGATGAAGATTTGAAGGAAACTTCCCAAGCTGCTGCCGAAACCCCTTTTGTTTCAGGGATCTTCCCTGTCTTCTCTGGCCTGACATGGACTGCCTAATTTGCCTTTTGGAAAACCAAACCAAGCCAAACAAAAAAACAAAACATGGTGTCTGCTCATCTAACTGAGCTGACACGCTTTAGAACCACGTGAACTCTTTTCTCTGCCCTCTGTGCCTCTGTTGGCCTTCAGGCAGACACCTCACCTTTTCTGCCTTCTCTTTCCCCCTCCTCCTGTTTCTGCACCACCTGGGGTGCAGCCTGCCCTGCAAACCAGCCTGCAAACCAGCCCTGGCCACTGCCCAGTGTCCTTGGGAATGGTGCTGGGGGTAGAATCGGCTCCAACACCTGGAACGGCCACAGGGTGCCCACAACTGTCCCAGGGGTTCTCCCAACATCCAGCATGTTTCAAAGCCACGGGAACAGAAACGACGATGAGGGCAACGGTGACTTCACCAGCTCGGGAGTCGGCTCCCAGGGCCTCGACATCCTCACGTGGCTTCTGTGGAAGGTGTGGGCTCAGCAAGTCAGGGAGGAACCTACACTTGTGTCTAAAATACCCACACGACAGACTTCACCCTCTTTTGGGGATGATTTCCTGGCACTGCCTCAGCCAAGAACAGCTTCATTTTCCTGAAAGATATTGGGGCCAAGGAAGACAAGCACCGCAGGTGACCCAACAGGTCAGAGGGATAGTCCTTCACAGTAGGGACGGGAGGCAAAAAACGGGAGCTGGTGCGGCCTAAATAAAATTCTGAGCACACTTTCAGGGTTCCTTTTACCTACACTTCCTGACTAGGAGACACCACCGGGAGAGGTGGCAGCGTAAGGCCATGCCGAGTCAGGAGCAGGGCCCGCTCTCCCAGGGGACAATCCCTCGGCTCTCCTATTTGGGGCTTTTCATGAGAACACAGTACGTAGAACCCAGCTCTCCAGTATACCCCATGCTCAGTGACAAAGCGGGAAAATTAGAGTCGTGGAGGGGTGTTTAAGTTCGAAGATATTCAGAAACATCGTGTGTGGCAGGAGCCCCCGTTGCAGAGAGCATAGGTGACCACGTCCCTCGATGCAATCTCCACCATTGAAGACAAGATGCTAGAATCGTCAATACAGGAACTGTTTGTGATGGGAGATTCTAAGCCTCCACGTACCTATGCAAACACACGTATAGAAGCACGGAGTCGCGTGTTGTGGGAACATGAGCTCCCAAGACAGACCAAGTCGTGCCCGTGTGGGTTCACAGGAAAGCTCTGTCCCCCCTGGTCTGTCTCTGCCCTTCAAAAGACCAATTTCACACCAACATTAAGAGATGTGCTTCTGGTGCCCAGAAACTTTCACGGTCTTGGCCCCCATCTCTGCTCTTTTCCACTTACATCATTCAGAAAAGTGTAGCCAATGAGGAGTGAAGCCCACACAGGGGACTGTAAGAAACACAGACAACCCAAATGAAAACAAAAGGAAAATCACCTTTGGGAAAAGGGAGACAGAAGGACACTGGTGACTCATACCACAAAATCGGGTTGGTCTCCCAGAGGTCTCATCGGCATATCCATCATCCTGGGGTTTGGACACGGTTTGGCCTGCCAAAGCTTTCCACATCTGAAAGAGCAGGGCCCAGGGTCAGGGACGCCTGGGAGAAGGGCTCTCAGAGGCCACCCAACAAGCTCTCTGGCCACAGCTTGTCAGCTCTAAGCTCGGGGGGCTGGGCAGCCGGGCCAGCAAATGCACACGCACAACCCTGTGTGGGAATGACTACATCAGACACAAAAGCAACATCATGTGGGATTTCTAATACTGCTCTCAAAGGGCATCTGAGACCATCAGAAACATTCCAGTTTCAATTCGAGTGGGAAAGTGTTCTGGAGAACAAAGAGTCACCCGTGCATTTAAGTCATCCATTAAGAATACGTCCCTCCGGGGGAACCTGTGAGGCTTGCTCTGTTAAGCGTCCAACTTGGGCTCAGGTCATTATCTCGCCAATCGTGAGTCCTAAGCCCCCATCGGGCTCTGTGCTATCAGTGCAGAACCCACTTCAGAGCCTCTGTCTCCCTCTCTCTCTGCCCCTCCACCGTGTGGTGCTCTCTCTCTCTCTTTCTCTGTCTCTCTTTCAAAAATAAATATTCAAAAAGAAAGGAAAGCAAGAAATCAGCAAGGAAGAAAGCAAGCAAGAAAGCAAGAAAGCAAGAAAGCAAGCTAGCAGGAAAGAATTCACGCCTTCACTATGTCCTAACAACAGTGTTACCCAAACAGGAAGGAGCCCAACAACATGAGGGAATGCCAAATTACATGGCCTTTCTCACTTCAGAGAAACAACAGGACCCATTTTGATTTCAAGTACTTCCTGGAAGGGTAATAGTGACGTCCATAACTCGGGCTCTGGCACCTCCATTGTTTCAAGTGATTTATTGGAGGGCTGCTTCAACACCTCTGGGGAAATATCGGGCTCGTACAATGCAGACTTTTCTCCTACTGGGTAGCTCAGAGGATGGTCTGTCCGCTCTCCGACCAGCACATCAGAGCTGGAAGGGTCCATCTGGCACAGAGACAAGGGACAGCCGCCTCACACCTAAACAGGACAAGACTTTTCCCACGCGCAAATGTAATATCGAACTTTTAAGGGTATCAAGAGAAGCCTATGTATGAGAACCGACTCGTCTTCCACACCAGTGCTGGTAAAATTCCACCGGGGCCAGGAAGCAACTGAAAGTCTATTTGAAGTCGATCAAGCTGAAGCTCCACCCACGTGTCTGATCCGGGGACACCAGTAGGTGCTTTCTGGGGTGCCACACCTGTGCTCTGGTAGTTTGAATTCAGCCAGAACAACAGCCCGTCTGGACCCACCCCCTCCAGCTCCACTGGGTTTCCAAGTCCAAATCCGGGATGGCAGCGAGGGGCAAATCAGGGCTCAGCTGTCAAGTGTCCTGGTGGGACGTCTGTCACTGTCCCCTGAACGGGCAACAGTTTGCCAGCAGGTAAGACAGGATCCACACTGTCCCTTCAAAGCCACCACTTCAATGCTCCACTCTGTCCAGGTGCCCCAAGACCAGCAAGAATTTCCCAGATGTAATCTGCTCTTGCCGCCTTTTAGACAGCCAACAGACTCAACTCTCAGCCCTGGGAGGGGAACCCAGACAGTGTCGTCCCAGGGAGCCCGTTCGCGAATGAAAGAACGGCTAACCGAAAGTTGTGTGATTTGCCCACAGTCTCTGCCTCTCCAGTCAAGTGGGTCCCACGGCCCTGAGCTGGACAGAGGCCACCCAACTGCAGGAATTCAGCCACCTGCAGTTCGGGCCGGAGGAAACGGTCACACGAATGGACAGGGGGAGCACCTGTGCCTCCTTCCTCACACCCGGCCTGGCAGCCCTGCCCACCGTCCACATGCTTCCTGCTCCCCAGCTCCAGAGTTCTCTTTGGAAACTACAGGCAACACTGGAAACCGGGCTGGATTTTTTAAATGTGATTTAATTAATTAATCATTTGTTTTATTTATTTATTTACTAAATTCATACGTAATCTCTACACCTAACGTGGGGCTCAAACTCACGACCGTATGACCCCCAAATCAAGAGTCAAGGCTGTTCCAGCAGAGCCAGCCAGGCGCCCTCTTGATTATACCTTCCAAACAACAAAATGTCCTCCCAGAAAATTTCTGTCCTGATCTGATCTTCGCACACCCAAAGGGAGAATCCCCTCCCTTTCCTTGCTCAGGGACTCACTCCTGTGTTCTGGGTGGAGGGAACACAATGGTGACAAGGGACATACCTTTCTGTTTTCTTTTTTGTTATAATTTTATTTTTTTTATTTTTGAAAATTTACGTCCAAATTGGTTAGCATATACTGCAACAATGATTTCAGGAGTACATTCCTTAGTGCCCTTTACCCATTTAGACCATCCCCCCCCTCACAACCCCTCCAGTATCCCTGTTTGTTCTCCATATTTATGAGTCTCTTCTGTTTTGTCCCCCTCCCTGTTTTTATATTATTTTTGTTTCCCTTCCCTTATGTTCATCCCTTTTGTCTCTTGAAGTCCTCATATGAGTGAAGTCATATGATTTTTTTCTTTCTCTGACGAATTTCACTTAGCATAATATCCTCCAGTTCCATCCATGTAGCTGCACATGGCAAGATTTCATTCATTTTGATAAGGCACAGACCTTTCTTCCAGGCGGAAGGTGAGGCTGTTCACAGGTCTCTCTCTGAAACCCAGCGATCCACTGAGGAAATCCCAGGCATCTGGAGGGATCCGTGTGTAACACGATGAAGAGTAAAAACGTCAGGATGACGTCTGCCGCCAGGGCAAGTCGTCAGGCGTGCAGAACTTTTCAGGACTCCAGGACATCCTCCCACACTTCACACGGCTTTGTGAAGACATCCGAAGGAGGGAAGGAGGAAGTGCATTTGACTAACGAAATGGCTCAACTGGTTTTCAGACACATTGAGAAAATACAGAAAATGACACGTTTCCAAAGATTTGTAGCTGCATAACGTTTTCTCTTCCTGCAAACAGAAATCATTGCTGCAACCTGCCAGCATACATCTCCTCATGGCCTCCAGTCTTTGTTCCTTGTAAATGAGGACTTTGCTACAAGTGATAAAATTCTATTACTGTGAGTTAAACACATACTCACACACGCAAACACACACACACACACACGCACACACACACGCACCCACACACACACAAAAGGGCCACCAGGGTGGCACAGTAGGTTAAGCGTCTGACTTCGACTCAGGTCACGATCTCGAGCCCTTCGTCCAGCTCTGTGCTGTAAGCTAGGAGCCTGGAGCCTGCTTCTGATTCTGTGTCTCCCTCTCTCTCTGCTCCGCCACTGCTCACACCCCATCTTCCTCTCTAAAAAAGGAACAAACATTAATAAATAAATGAATAAATAAATAAATAAATAATTACATAACCCAAGGAAACCTCTCTGAAGGGACCGTGTTGCAGCTGGGAGACAACCTAGCACAGGGAATGCTGTCTGCATGAAAAGCAGGGAGCTTCTGGGAGCAAAGGGAGAGGCCGGCTGCAATTCTAATGAATAGTAATGGTTACTGCCCAGAGATCAAGACACCAATCCGTCAAGCCACCGACTCCCCACCAACTCCCAGAAATGATACAGCAGCCTCGACAGGCACCCCACGGTTAGACATTACAGAGCAGAGAAATAAAGTGCCCTCTTTGCCTAGAAACAAGCCAGTCTCAAGCATATGCCACTTACATCCACGAACCACTCTGTCACACACAAGAACCCCAGGGTCCCCGGCATCCCATCTACACATCCATGTCGACAAGCACATCACTGACGCTGACCCAGGCTCAAGGGGAGGCCTTAGACTCCACCTCTCAAAGGGAGTAGTAGCGAAGCCCCTACCTCCCATCGCGACGTTGATGTCATCATAGGCCACCTCTCAGCAAGTCTACCATGTCACCACTTGTAGGACGCATCCTGATGTCACAGGAATCAAAATGTGAAAGCAGCGTCAAGATGGAATCGGCACTTGCACGCCGGTTTGTGATGGGAGACGTGTCTCCGCTGCCGGTGCAGCTCAAAGTTTGAACCCGGGCTACTTTACGTTCCAAAGTGAGGGCCAGGGAGCAGTCATTCCAGGCTGAGACCATCTATCGCACGGAGGGGATCCCTAAACAACCACTAACGTTTTCTATTCTAGAAACTTCTGCACAAATGCCAAAGGAAGATGTACAGTAAACCCTCATGAATGCATCACCCATCTTCCACCAGTATCAACCCACAGGGTCACTTAATCATTGATGCATACCCTGACCTAACCCAGGGCGTCGCATTCCCAGAGGGTGGGTGAGGTCACGTGTAAATACTGGGACATACGGTGGCACCGTGAGCCCTTTGTGTTGTCCTCCTTGCAATCCACGTGGCTGAGCAATACATATCGCTTCTTTACCTAGATGCCACCGGGTAAATCTGAAGTGGATGTGCCAGGGCTCACACTGGCCACAAATGAGTTTCTAGGGAAGCAAGGGGAGGAAACGGTTAGAATACTATCACATGGGGTAGGGAGGGGAGTAAAAACCAAGGTGGGGGCAGCCACAGTTTCTCTGGAAATAATGAGTGTGGTGGCACTTTGGGCAAAACGTTAAAAACAGGGGCCCCTGGGTGGCTCAGCTAGTTGAGTGTCCAACTTCCGTTCAGGTCATGATCTCACCATTGGTGAGTTCAAGCCCTGCGTCAGGCTCTGTACTGAAAGCCAAGAGCATGGAGCCTTTTTTGGATTCTATATCTCCCTCTATCTCTGCCCCTCCCCCAGTCGCATTCTGTGGGTGTGTCTCTCTCTCCCTCTCAAAAATAAACAAACATTAAAACATTTGAAAAAGTAAGAAAACCAGGGTCACTCAGCTGCCACTCAGGGGAGTATACAACTCTTGTAGGAGGGTCATGGGTCTGTGCAGACGTTGCTTCAAATCTTAAAAAATAAATCGAAATTAGGGGCACCTGGGTGGCTCAGTCTGTTTAGCTTCTGACTCTTGATTTCAGCTCACATCATGATCTTTTTTGTTGGTGAGAGTTGTGTCCCATGTCGGGTTTGTGCTGACAGTGAGGAACCCGCTTGGGATTCTCTCTCCCTCTGTCTCTGCCCCTCCTCTCTCTCTCTCTGTCCCTCTCAAAATGAACACAACTTTTACAAAATTTAAAGGTAACATAAAAAAGAAAATAAGGTGTTGGAGATGAAGACATCCTCAACCCTCTATTTGTGCAATGTGACAATCCTTTAGTCACTGCTTTAATTACAAGTTAAATTTTTTTATTTTTTTACGTTCATTTTGAGAGCAAGTACTTGCGTGAGCGGGGGAGGGGAGAGAGAGAATGCCAAGCAGGGTCCGTGCTGTCAGCGCAAAGACCGATGCCATGCTCAAACCCCACAAACCATGAGACTATGACCTGAGCCGAGATCAAGAGGCAGATGCTCAACCAACTGAGCCACACCGGCACCCCTAGTTAATGATTTTTAAAGCAACTTCCATTATTTAGTTCTCATTATAAGTTTAAAAATAGCTTTTACTTAATTTTCCAAGAGCATCCTGGCCTGGAAACCAGAGCCATGGCTCTGAGGCCTGGAGGCTAGGCTGTGGGCCGCCCCTCAGCATCAGTGGAGAAAGGTTCTGTTCGCCTCCTCTGAGGATGGCTGGCCGGACACACCAAAGACACTCCAAGCCAGTGGGACGGTGGCCACCGGTTGCACAGGAGAGGCCAACGTACCCTCTAACTGCTGGATGTGCCCCGGTGCGTGTCTCCGAAACCCCGTGTGCAGCCTCTCCGTGGCGGGGAGGGAAGGAACCGTCCCAGGGTCGCCTGAGCGACAGGGATCTTGTGCCAGAGCCTCTTGAGTTGGCCTGGTGGTGGCTGCCAGCCCCCAGTGCGGGCAGACCCTCCCGCCTGCCACACTGGCTGGTATAAGACTCAGCACTGGGTCTGAGCTTCGGGAGAAGCAGCCTAGTGGGTTCCAGGGGCTGAGACGATGGGGAAGGATGCAGCCCTGGGCACTTCTTGGGACCTTGAGAGGACAGCAGCAGGACAGGAAAGCCCACACAGAGGGTGGAAGAGGAGTGGAGACTGGGCGGAAAGCACGCGCCTGTACACACATGCGCACACGCACACACTCCAGTCTCCTGGGGTCCTGGAGGAAGAGCAGCCTCAGCTGGCCCTGACCGTGGAAGAGTCGCCCTGCCCTGTTGGCCTATTGCCTGGGCCCCCGGCTGCACTGATTCCGGGGCCGCTACCCTGGGGTCTGGACACTTGGCCCTCCTGTGGAGGACACCCCTGTCCTGAACTGCCACTTCCAGCTGTGGTATTCTATCAGCTGGTTTCCACACTACTACTTCCACGTGGCAGAAGTGCCTTCATGGCCCCGAGCACCAGAGAAAACCACGGCAGCCACTTCTCAAGTCAATGGCAGCTTATTCTCACTAGTCTTTATTGGCAGTGAGAAACGCTCCACTACTGCCTTGAAAGCCAGCAATAAATAATGCCGTGATAAAAATAGTTCAAAGTAGACGGTACCTACTCTGTCATACAATCAGGAAGTTCACCAAAGATGAATAGAAAACACAGGGAAACTGTCAAACGTCCAATGAAAAGCAGAAACGACATGTAAAGAGACGTGTCGTTTCTATCTCTGTCCCAGCTGCATAAGAAATAAGGCTCCATGATCTGAGCACATTCCTTGGTGGCTTTTTTATATGCCACCTCAAAATTATAAGTTACGTTGGCTACTCTAACCTGAAATGGCTGTCTCCTCAAAATCTACACATGGAGATGGGGCGCCTGGGTGGCTCAGTCACTTACGCGTCCGACTTCAGCTCAGGTCATGATCTCACAGTTCGTGAGTTCGAGCCCCACGCCCGGCCCCGTGCTGACAGACAGCTCAGAGCCTGGAGCCTGCTTCGGATTGTGTGTCTTCTCCTGTCTCTGCGGCATCCATGCTCATGCTCTGTCTCTCTCTCTGTCTTTCAATAATAAAGAAACATAAAAAAAATTAAATAAAATCTACAAATGGAGAATGAGGTCCACTCCTTAAACTTGTTTACAAACAAATCTAAACAGCTGATTTCCGTAAGAACAATAAGGCCTTTATTAGAGTTGCACTCCATTGTTTCCAGGATCTTGCATCTTGCTCTGTGCTGAGCACCCAGCGCCCTGGCCCGAGGTGGGAGACCAGTGCACCCTGATTGGTCCTCTGAGAGTTCTGCTGCCAGGGGTCTAAGGTTCGGGCTGGGGGAGAGAAGGGGGTGGGCAGGGTTCCGGGGAAGAGGTGGCCAGGTTGCCCCACCCAGGCTTTCTGGGGCCTCGGCTCCCAGGTTGTGCGGGTCACTCCAGGCAAACCGCCCAGGCCCCCAGGGACCAGGCTCAGAAAGAGCATACCGGCCCTGGGAGATTTTCACAGTGTTTCAATCAGCTTTCCACTCCAAGTTTCTTTAGCTGATAGTCAACACCAGATATTTTTAATCTCTTCACACTGCACAAGAAAGCATTTCTTGCTAGAAAAAGTGTAGTTAAGGTGAGTCGTTAAAATACAGCGACAATTGCTGCAAATTAAGTCTGCTTATATCAAAACCATGGTTGTAGAGCTAAGGGACATTCGTAAAGGATAATGCAGGCTGTGTCACGGTGATTTTACAAACATGGTAAAATCCTTTTCTCTGTCAGGGTTTCTTAACAAACAATTAAACAATGATAATTACAATACATGCACAGGTTATAAAAGACCGTATTTGTCGTAGGATTCATACATACAGCCATGACAGTACATTCATTTGAAAGACTAAACTGAGATATAAGAACATCAATTGATTCCAAAGGATATTTATAGCCCGGATATACATGAAAGTCAGGAACTCTCTATAGGGAGTGACAAATTTACAGAAATGTACGAAACATTAAATGCTAAATGAGTTTCTCTATCCTATTCACGAATTTTTCAGTAATCAAACACTGTAATAAAATATCTCAGGGTCCATATAACAAGGATTAACAGATGAAAGATCTGGTTGAAGTTTCAAATGTAGTCACTGCTGGGCTCAGCGTGCTGCAAGACCATCGGGAGAAGCAGTGTGGGTAAACTGCAAGATAAAAGGAAAGAATCAGTCTTAAGACAGCCCGAAAAGCACCTTCCGGGGCCCCAGGTGGGGCCTAGCGCGTGTCCCCCCTCCCCAAAGACCTTCCTGGCTGAAGAGATTTGAGAATCTAGAGAAAATATGAAGCATTTTGCATTATCAATGAGAATTATTCGATTGAGTTCCTACTGGCTTAAGACTGAAAGTTCCCAAATTAAAAAAAACAAGATGAAGGAATCAATCAACTATTCTTTTATTTTGTCAGGATTTTAAGTAATCTCCACTCCAAAATGGGGCTCAAACTCACTACCCTAAGTTCAAGTGTCATAGGCTCCACCTGGCCTCCAGCCAGGAGCTCCCAACAATCAAACACTGTGGCTGAGACAGGAAAACAGGATGAGAGCAGAACAAAGCCCACCCCTGGAGGTCCTCAGAGCAGGGAGAAGAGGGCCGGGCTCCGGGGCCCACACCCGAAATCTCCATGTTCAAACTCAGCGCCTCAGAGGGCAATGTGCTTCCGCTTTCAAAAGCTAATCTCTCAACTGAGAGGCCACCAGTGTCACTCATGTGAGGACGAGAATCCTCTTGGGCCTGGTCCATTCAAGAAGGTGTGCGTAAAACAAGCCAGCCAGGGCCTGTTGACCCGGGAGCTCCACCAGACCAGGCAAAGGCCAGTGCCACTTGCTCCCGAACGACCGGGAAGGTCAGCTCAGACCTGGAAAATTTCCTACTGCTCCAACAGCAATCCTGCCTCCCTACCAAAAAAGACATTAGCAGACACTGAACCCAAACTTCTTTTTTTACGAAAAGAGTGGAAATACAGTTTTCTCTGGAAAAACTGAGAACACACCAACCTCTTTAAGTGTAAGCACACAAACACCAGAATCCTCTTAGCAGGTGTAGAGAAGCTCGTGTGTGTGTGTGTGTGTGTGTGTGTGTGCGTGTGTGTGCGTGTGTGTATGTGTGTGTGTTTGTGAGTCTATGTGCGTCTGCGTGTCTGTGTATTTCTGAAAGTCCCTAAGTGAGCCTGCTGCGGCTCTCCTGGCTCACATGGACATTGCGCAGACAGGACACAGGGTGTCCGACTGTGGCCTGCACGGACTGTGCCCTCTACTCACCAACAGGAGGCGTCGGCAGGATTAAGACACGACTGGCTGAATCCAGCCTCTGTGGTGCAGATACTATGCCTGCTCCAAGCAACACAAGGGGCAGCGTGCAAACGCAGCATGCGGTTAGTCTTAAAATAGCACATGAGGGCACAAATATAGCCCCACACATTCTAAACCACAGCAGCAACCACTGAGGGCTCCCGGGGCACTTCTGAGTGGGGTTCTCTCCACCCGCAAGCAGCCGGGGGAGTCCCCGGGAGTTCACTCTCAAATAGCAAAGGGGCAGTAGAGGCCATGAAAACACTTTCGCCGTGTCCATCTGCCATCTTGTGAAAGAGGGGCCAGGGCTGCCCATCACATACGTAGCTCTGCAAGTGACGCTCTGAGGCTGGTCCAAAGCTCTGAGGACACCCACGATGCCTAGTTGTAGTAGTGGAGAGAATACGCTAATATTCCATCAGATAGAAATGTTAACAAAATCTCAATCACTGTGAAACTTTGATAAGCAGAAGTCAGGAGTAATCTTAGATCATCCGAGCCTGAGCATGCCACAGCATCTGAACGCCTTGTTACATATTAAGTCGGCCATTCTCCATCAGTGTTCACATTCCAACCCAAGAGCCTCCCATACCTCCGCCAAGAGGCTGGGGCAGAGCAGCACGTCACATACAGACCGGCAGCATCTTCTTTGGCTGCATAGAGGACAGAGAGGAAGTGACCCAGAAGTCTGCAGGGAGAGTCTCTGCTGACTCAGCAGGTAAGTCAAGAGTGTCTTGATCTACATTGCTATCTCTAAGAAGGTGCCCTCCTGAAGCTTCTATCATCATCCTGGGAAATTACAGGACACATTGTGAAATAAAAACCAAAACTATATAGTAAGGTTACCAGCCCTTTAAAATGACCGCACTCTGCAAGTTTGTTTACAGCTGTTTACCCCCATTCCTGACAGCCATTGGGGGCCCCCTGCCCAGATGGCTGCCCCAGGCGGTAAAGGGAGGCAGGGCCGTATTTGTGCCAGGACACTGACTGGGCACAAGTCAGGACACTCCTGGGCTGACTGGACCTGCCGCACTGTCTTTGTGAAATCACCTTCCTGCTATAGAAGATACTACCTTTTGGTTTTCAAAACAGTCTTTAAGCTGCGGACAGTGCTACACGCTAGGACGGTCCCACCACACCCTTTCACATGTCCTATTCTCGTCACACTTGAGTGTTCTTATGGCAATGAAGACAGTCTTAAGTAGTGGTGTGGGAGTAAATCAGTCCTGCTGTTGTATAAGGAGAAATCAACACTTCGTGTCTTTTTAAATAAACGACTGTAACCTTCCCCCAGAGCACAGGGCCCTGGACTGCAGAGAGACCTCCGGCCGCCCCCAAACACAACTTACAGGCTCTATTGCCAGGCTGCCATCAACGTGTTATGATGTGAAAAATATTTCTCAAGACTATCAAAAGTCAAATATCAAAAGGAAAGAAACCAAACTCCTCACTTCTGTTAAAATATTGGTTTCTCAATAGCTCATTGGTTTGGTAGTTTTTTAAGTTTTTGTAGGTACATTTATTTATTTTTGAAAGAGACAGAAACAGTATGAGTTGCGGAAGGGCAGAGAGCTAGGGAGAGAGAGAATCCGAAGCAGAATCGCCATTGTCACCGCTGAGCCCAATGGGAGGCTCAAACTCACGAAGTGTGAGATCCCGACCTGAGCTGAAAGCAAGACTCAGATGCTTAAATGATTGAGCTACCAGGCGCCCCTGTTTGTTAGATTTTCAGAGAGAGAGGGAGAGAGAAAGAGAGAACGATTGTGTGTGAGCGAGAGAGGGGCCGATGGAAAGGGTGACAGAGGACCCAAAGCAGGCTCCACGCAGACAGCAGCCAGCCCAATGCTGGCCTCAGACTCACAAGCAGTGTGATCCTGACCTGAGCCAAAGTCAGACACTCAACCAACTGAGCCACACAGGCGCCCCAAAGCTCATTTGTTAATAAATTAAGAGTGAAGCTTAACTTGTAAGGTAAAATTATCTCCACATTTGGAAGAGTAGTCTGGTACATGATTCCTACAAACATAATAATCTACGTTCCTTTTTTTTTTTTTTTTTTTTTAAGATTTTACTTTCAGGAAATCTCTACCCCCAACACAGGGCTCAAAGTGACAACCTAGAGATTATGAGTCACGCTGTCCTCCGACTCAGCCAGCCAGGCACCCCCAAATATAATACTTAACAGTTAACGCAAATTTAGATATCATTAGGCCGAAAACTTATTTCACCGACCCTTTGGTCAGTCCCCATGACCAAAAGGTGGTTCAACTCCCATTCCAAGATAGCACGAGCCTGAAATCGCGAGCAAACACCCCAAAAGTTATGTCAATCTAAAGGATGACGACATATTGCACTTGCGTTGAAACCAAGACTTCAAACTCAAAACAATATCCATTGAATCCTAATAGTGTATTTTCAATCAGAGATGTTAACGTGGAGTCCATTAATGGGCTTGATTTACTTATCTTTGAGAGGCAGAGAGACAGCACGAGCAGGGGAGGGGCAGCGAGAGATGGAGAGAGAGAATCCCAAACAGACTCCACGTTGTCGGCACGGAGCCCGACTTGGGGCTCGACGCCACCAACTATGAGATCATGACCTGAGCCCAAAGCAAGGGTCGAGCGCCGAATCATCTGAGCCCCCCAGGAAGCCCACAGGAATGGGCCTTTGGGGAGAGGGGTCCATGCTCTCCGGGAAATTAGACAAGGGTGCCGTGGAGGGGGATTTGCACTGGGGACACTGAGGGCATTCCCAAAGGTGTTCAGTGTTCTGTAGAAGGATCAAAAGATTCCTGATTCTCCATTGAGCCCATGAGTCAAACAGAATTCCACTGGGAAATCAGAAACAGAAGCCATGAAACTTCCACGTGGCACACAAAGTAAGAGTGTTTCTCTCTCCACATAAGAGCTAAATGCACGCCAGTCTCACGAGCCTGTGAGGGGAAGGGACAGGCAGAGCTCAGGCAGGAGGAGGCAGCACCGAGGACTCCGTGCCACACAGCACAGACCGGGCCTGGGGAGAGAGGACTAGCTGTGCGGTGAAGCTACGCGCTGCCTTGCTACAATACAGGTTGCAGGGTCTCCAGCAAGAGAGCAGTGGGCGGGTGCGGACGGCCAGGTGTCACCTGTGTGTTCTGGGTCGGGTTCTGCACCAGAAGCGCCAGGGCGGTGACATCCAAGGTCCCATCTGAGGCCATCAACGTGCCGTGAACTCCACTGTCTACGCGATTGTTGGCATCCGCTTTAAGGCCAATCGATAGGACCCAGCGAATCACTGGGTCCTTCCTCCAAACCAGCACCTCTGCCGACAGTCAACACCCATGGCCACGGTGGCTGCCGAAAGCTCTCTCCATCACAACCACACCCTGTAATGCAGGACAAGGATCTCTGCTGTGTGCCCCAAGCCTATGCTTCAGCTGCACACTCCGGGTGTTCTGGAAAACCTTCCTCCCGTCAGACAACACTGTTGGCCCCGTGCCTGGGCACCTTGTCACTTCAACACAAACGTCTCAGTTCTAATCGCAAAGCCCGCTTTGTGGACTCAGTTGAAAATCAGAGAGACCTGAAAAGACTCCCCAGCATATTAAGAGACTGTGACGGGATACCTCACGTTCATGCAAAGTAACAAAGATTGCATTTGCTTTAGGAGACATGGAAAAATCACCAGATGATTCACTAGTTACTTCTGGTGAAAGACTGCTTCTGTCAACTGTGAAGAGATTTAAAAGGAAGTACACACTACAGGAAACACATTTACCCAATTCATTTCCAAGGTCTTTCACTAGGTAAAATAGCAGTTGTTCAAACGCATGGACACGCTTCAAACACTTGCAGATCCTTATTACATTTCTCTGTTACATACCTTATAATTAAATTATGTATATACACAACGTGTATCACAAAGGTTGGCTTCTGGCTTTTCTTGTGATTCACAATAACTCAATCACAGCTAGGCTATCCTTCAACTGGGCCATCCCCGCTGCCCCTTTTTCTCAAGTTTATTGATTTTTGAGAGAGACACAGACAGAGACAGAGACAGAGACAGAGACACAGCAAGAAAGTGGGGGAGTGGCAGACGAAGGGAGGGAGGGACAGGATCCAACCTAGGCTCCACACTGTCAGCGCAGAACACGACAAAGGGCTCGAACCCACGGACCGTGACATCATGAGCTGAGCTGAAGTCGGAGCCTTAACCGGACGAGCCCTCCAGACGCCCCTCGCTTCTGGATTTTCAATCGGCCCCCAGCACCGAACTCTGTGCTGAGGAACCAGAGTTACAAGCCCACATCCTGGAGGCATGGAAGACTCGTCTGCCTTTTGTGGTTAGTTACTTCCTTCCTCAGCTTTCAGACACCCAATTCCTTGCTGTGGCTGCGCCCCTCCCGGTTACAGAACTCTGCCTCCTCCGTGCGGTAAGATGGACGAGCACTGTGGCCGCCAGGGACCAGGCCTACTGAACAGGGTCCCGATTTCCCTCAAGGACTCAATTCTCGACACCACACAAGATTTTCCAATCACCTGCTCCAATGGAAACCTCAGGTGAGTGCTTCCCAGCCTTACAGTTAGAGCCCACTCAAAGACATTGAGAAATCTGCGGAATTCTACAGGGAGTAGGCACACGTATGAGGTCTCCTAACCTGTGACTGACAACACGCATCTCACAGTTAGGACGTAAACGAAGCAGTGAGGTGGTCGTTCGTAACAAGAATCGTGCCATCAAATACGACGTGACCACGGCCGTGACTGAGACTCATTCTCCCAGGCGGACATTGTCAACACTAGGCACCTTTCGTGGAGCCTTATGGGGCTCTACCTCACCGCCACCTCCCTGAGAACTTCACTCCTCATAGCCCACTGTACCCAGAAGCCTTACCAGAAACAGTCGGTTAACACATATTTTATAAGTGACGTGTATATGCTACATTCCTTCATAAAACAAGGTAAATGTGATTAAGAAAACCATAAAGAAAATACATTTACATCACTCTACTGGATGGAAACACATAACTTGCCTATAAGTGGACCTGATCTTCAAACCCTGGCTGTTCAAGGGTCAACCGTATGTTTCTGGGACTGGCCATGCGTGTCCACAGAGACCACAGTATGATCCACTCTCAGACACTGCGTTATACCTATGATAACACAGAACCCAAGTGAGCAATTTGAACATCTCAGCCCCGGAGAAAGTCACTTACACACACTCTGTGAAACTGAATCAAATGCTGCGGCAAACAACTCAATAAACGCTGTCCTCGTATGACCAAGTACTTAACCCATACCTCCTGAAGATGACAAAATAAACGCAGGAAACACAGTGAAATGTTTTGGCCAATTTTTGTGACCTCTGGACTTACAAGACATACACATTTCTGGGAGCAGTGGGTGTGAGAGCCAGACGGCACTACCACGAATCTTAATGTTTTCATTACAGAAAGTATAAGGATGTGGAAGAAAACACACTGGCAACATCCAAGGGACCGAATTTTCCCAGCATGGTTCCAGGAGCAAAAGGCCCTGGAGGCCTTTTTATGTCCGTGGAGGACATAATACTGCTTTGCAGCTATAGACTATATTGAGCAAACGAACAGCTACTGCTTTCAAAACAGGTACAGCTGAAAAGTGCTCAGCAAGGTGACAAGAAACACAATGCTTATTTTTTAAAGTTTTGGTGTTTTTCAGCTTGTCCACCCAATTTGCTGAGTCCCAGGGCACCTTGGGAAGGGTTTTCAATTCAGTGGCTCCAATTCAGTGGCTGTGGGGAAGCAGAGTGATGAAAGGGGAGGTGGGGGGTGTCAACGGCCACGGGAGGTCTCCCGACACGGGGAGGGGTCTGCAGGCAGAGACACCACGGATCTAGAGGAATGAGGCCAGTAAGACCACTCACACGCTGCAAACACGCAGGGGACACCAACCTGGTCATGCAGGCTCGTCGCTAGCGTGGCTGGGGTGGACCTTTTGTTTTCTGGTGAGCAACCAGCGGATGGATTTTGTGATGCCCTTCTTCTTGGGGGCATTGTTCAGTGAGTCCTGGTTATTGCTAGTGTTGCTGAGGTTGCTCAAGGGGCCATCCTGAGAGGCTGTGGATCTGGGGGACGCACAGGAGAGCATCTTCCACGCGTGCTCGTCGCACGACACACCGCCCCACGTGATTAAAAGCACAATCCCCCAGCTTCTAGGGAGGGCTGCGCCCTGGGAGCTGACACTGTCTCCCTCCCAAGTATATCTGGAGTCCAAGCACCTTGGGTGGAGAACGCTCAGCACCCCTCCCTGGCCGTGACCCGGGAGCACGGAGGACATGCACACCTGAGCCACCCCAGGACATGGTGCGAGTAACAGAGAGGCTGCTGAAGCTGCCTGGTGGGGGTGGGGGGAAGAGAGCATGGCTCCTGACAACCCCACAGGGCACAGTGCAGCCCAGGAGAGGAGCCCTAGGGAGCATGTCACCCAGGATCCACCGGGAGGAAAAGGCAGGTCTCAGGACTGCTGGTGTGTAGGATCTGAGCAAACGAGGTTGCCCTACAGCCACCAGCATCACAAGACTCTGGTCTTTCCCACCTGCCTTTTGCCCTGCTGGCCACACCCAGGGCACCCAGGCAGGTATCCCAAGAACACCGTGCACGTAAACTCAGTTCATTGGCCTTTCTTTGGAATCGCTGTTCCGACCCTTTCTCCCCCATGGAGAGATCAAAGGGTTCTCAGAGCTGAAAACCAGCCCACAGGCATATCTCCTACGATGCCTGTGCCCCTTACTTTGTGGCGTCCCTGATGTCCTCGTGGCTGGCCTTGGGCAGTGCCCCTTGCTGCAGCCTGTCCAAGCTCAGGGACCTCTGGGAAGAAGGAGCTGATGGTACACATCGTGTCCTTGCCACACTATCTTGTGACTCTTCCTCCAAAGGCAGCAACTGTGGGGTGGAGAGGAGAGTGACATGAGTTCACCGTGCACCCAGACAGAGGAGCACAGCCCTGAAATGACAGCCAGCAACTCATTTGAAAAGCTATGAGCTGTGCTTTGTGCAGCGTCCAAAACGACTTCCTAGGATCGACATAACACCAGGCGAAAGGGTGGATTCGCGTCCGGGCAGTGGGCCCACTGAGACCCCCAGCCCATCTGCACCGAGGGGTGTACCCTCCCCAGGACCTCGCACCACCAGGAGCCCGGCCACAGAAGGTAGAGGCGGAGACCCAGACCATGTCACCATACACCACGGCCAGCTGAGAAGGAAGGTGCTTGTTTCCTGACGCCATTCAGGGCAAACCCTGGTGAGCACGGAGCCCTCCCATGCACGATTGTGCAAAGCTCTTTGTTTGGGGGAAATGGAGCGAGCTTGTGGCCTAATCCACTGTCACTTCTGGTAGCGATGCAAGGCTGGAATCTACAGGGACGTGTGTAAAATGACAAGGCACCCAACCCCCTGACCCCACACTCGGGTCTGACTTCTGCTTCTCGGGGACATTTCGGTTGAGGTTACAAACTGACGGACTCATCGGCAGCTTACAGACAGTCTGCTCGACACGGTGGAGACACAGTGTCCCTTGGCTGCCGTCACGACAAATGAACCCCTTCTGACTCCATTTTTCCTTCTGTCACAGGTTGTGGGTCTGCGGCTATGTGGCTGTGGGCCCTGGAAAGGACCGTGGGGCCACGGACCCGCCAGCGTTATGACCCTTGGCAGGTCCTGGTGGTGAGGCAGGGCCGGATCTCATGAGACACACGTGTAGGACGGGCGAGACAGGCACAGCCAACTGGGTTTGTACCAGGACCTCCGAAGCTGCATGGGGCTCGGGACACCCATGGCGGTCAGCACCAAGTGGAGCTGAGCTCAGGGAAGACACAAGCATAACCAACAATTACAGACACCTGCCTCCTCTCCTGATTTCCATGACAATCATCAGACAACAAAAGGCTACCTTAACAGGCTACAAATTATCCACAGAAATCCAAACAAGGTTTGCTTGCTACTTGCTTCACGCAAGTAGATTTCATACCCAGGTGGAAGCAAGTATATGGAGAAAACAAACGCCAAAACGGAACAGGACAGGCAGCCACACTAGCGACCAGGCTATGAAGTGAGCAGAGACGGAGGGTTCCGGGAGCACACCCTCCCCTGTGTCGCAGCGCAGTCCACACACAGGCCCCCGCCCAGCACTGGGTCCTGCCAGACTTGTGCCTATGGGCCAATTCAGTCTCAGCCAAAACGGGAGACTCCCGCAAGGCTGGGAAGTGCAATGTCCGTGCTGGCCCTGTCCGCATGGACCTGACACCCACTGCACATACACCTAGACTTCATCCCCCAAAACCTCCAAAGAGCCCTCCAAGTAGCCATCAGTGAGCTGGGGGAGCAGGCCGTCCTGCCTGGGTGTTCATCACACGACTCTCTGTTCCTTGAGAAAGGCTTGCCACAGAGGAAAAGGCAGCACGAGCCAGCAGAACGCAGGGCGTGCCCTGTGCCCCGTCGCCGATGTGAGCTCCTGATCTCTGAGGACCGTGCACCGATGGGCAGTGTGTGGACACCCCAAGGGCCATGATTCTTTCGCTGTCCTCACTTACCAGGAGGGCAAGGCAGGAGAAAAAGACGGTGATTAATACACCCCGGTCACAAAACAACCAGTGACCGAACTGGCACTTGAACGCGAGAATTCAACTGAACGGACACACCATCTCTGCAGTGGAGGGGCTCCCCCAGCTGCCGCCCAGCTCTGTATCAGAGGCACGGCCCTGTCAGCACATGGCTGGGAAGGTCTGGGATGGGGGTACGATCCAGGAAGCAAGGCATCCCAGTTATGAGGCGGACTCTCTGGTCGAGGGTTCCGACCCGAGGCACGGCGCTTCCCCTGAGAATGGGCACACCCACATCATTGTCCCCTGGACACAGGAGGTGTCCTGTCCCAGTGAGGGGCACTGTAAATGGGAGAAGGGCGCCCGAGCAAAGGTGGGGTATGTGGCAGAGTGGTTTCTTGGCCAGTGTTTGCCCTGCAAAGTGTCCTCATGCACAGGACCCCGGCTCTCGGGCTCTGGTTGCACATCTGGAAATGGGCTAACCACACAAGCTGTGGCTCGCGGGGATGTCTGTGAGGGCCAGGTAACAGGATCCTAAACCACTGCACACACCAGGTGGCGAACCCGAAGAGCTCATTGAATGCTACTGGCTACGGCTGTCAAAAGTGGTTATCCCGAAATCGAAAGTCTATGGCTCTGCTTCAGTAATTTCTCTTCCTAGAAACTTCTATGTCTCATGGAACTAAGTACGCAGCGCAGCGAGCAAGACACAAACGAGAGACAACGGCGAGCTCTGGTGGCCGTCGCAGGTACCGTGGAAACCGGCCGCCACACTCGAGTCCCCAGTGGCTCCTGTACTTCCCCGCACACGCCAGCCGCTCGTCCTTACCCAGCTGTGGTGCTCACTGTGAAGAGACGGGCACTCTCCCCCACACCACAGACAAACACGGCTAGGTTACACTACGAAACCCTTTCGCTTCCTCCGATGCTTCCTTACATCACTAGGCTGACAGAGGCATGCAAAGAAAGGAAGAGAAATCAGATTTACTGCACACTAGGAAGTTAAAATTTCCAAGACAAAACGAGCAAACATATTTTAAAGAGAACAACAGGATGGATATAATTGAGAGAAGATTTAGAAACAACCACGACTGGAAGCAGAACTTTGTGCCACCACACATGTAAACGTGTGTTTACCAGAGACGCTACCAATTATCACTCAGGGACGTAAAACTCCATTACAACATACACAACTCATTAAAACATGGCATCCTGCCGAACAAAGACATCTAACAGGTGCCCATTCTAAACTTTCCTGTAACTGTTCTCCTTGTTGAAAACCAAGTTACACCTTTACAGTATCACCCTAGGGGATGCCGAAGTTCCCGCAACACCTTGTATAACTCCAAACAAACCCACTCTGTTAATGCCCTGCTGGACGTGAATGTGAAATCCTGACCTAGAATTTGAGTGACAACCTCTCACAAATCACTGTGCTGGTTACAGGAGGGTGCCCTGGGCAGGTACGTGATAAAAACGGGCTTAGGGGCAGGTGACAGCTTCACTTGTAGGAGTCCTGAGTTTCAGTGTAGAAGGCAGTACTTGTGCTCAGTAAGCCCATGAGATTTGGAGTCCTGAACACGAGCGTCGGCTCCGCAAAGCGTGCTGTCTGTATCGAGCTTCCGTTCAGCTATGCTCAGTGCCTTATGTCTTTTGAAGAAACACTTCGTTTACAAATTATTATCTAGATCAAACCCGTATCCACCTGTACTATACAGTGATACGCTAACGACAATTTATCACTATTGGGGCAAAACCCCACTATCTACTGACAAATGAAGATGCAGGAGAAACAACACGAGCCAGCCACGACTGACCACAGACGCTCCAGGGCAAAACAGCAAACTGACAAAACACAAACCACAGAACTTTTACCCTGTGTCTCCTTCCAGCTAGCACTGCGTCTCTGCTCCCAACCAGAGTTCAAGTCCTCCAGAAAGCTGCCCCTACTGTGTCTACACAGACTCTGGAACTCTGGTGAGTGGGCTTTAGCGCAAGGGCTCCTGGACCAGACCACCGTGCTCCTCGGCCTCCACCTTGCCTGGCCCCACCCAGCACGACCAGGCCACCGCTCTCCCTTTCCCTGAACACCTGGCTCACTGAGCTCCTTCCACCTTCGTGACCGTTTGGTCTCTGCCAGTTCTGTATCTCTCTCTCCACTGCCACACTGGGCAGTGCCCAGAGACCCACCCTTGGACTCTGGGGCTATCCACAGGTGCCCACCTAGGGACTTGTCAATCATCTGTCAAACAGAAATAGATTACTAACACACATATCGCTTTTTACTTCCCTTTCGCTGCTGGTCTCTTCTCACTACACTGTGCACACATAGGGGTGCAGGCCTATCCTCTGACTTTTTATCTATTTATTGCTTTCTTTGTTTTATTTCAAGTGGGGGACGAGCAGAGAGAGGGAGAGAGAGAGAATCCCAAGCAGGCTCTAGGCGCGGTCAGCGCAGAGCCCCATGCGGGACTGCGGGGCTCCGGGGCTCGATCTCACAAACCCAGAGATCGTGACATGAGCAGAAATCAGCAGTCGGACGCTTGACCGACTGAGCCACCCGGCGCCCCTCATCTGGGTTTTTCAGTCATGCTGCACCCTAGCTCTGGGACGATGTCTGCACCAAACTTGTTCCATGACTACAGGTGCTCAAAACTTACACAAATATATAAAAATATACGCAGCCGAAGAGACAAAGGACAAAAGTACTTAGACTCCAAAGGTGAATTCTTTGTTGTTTAAGGATGAATACACGTGTTCATTTAACCTTCATTAGCGTTTCAAACCCTTACTAATTTGCATTGTGCTGTACTTAACACTAGGTCCTATCTTAATCCACATTGCTACTTGATACAAAGAAAGAACAAAAGCTCTCAAAAGTAAATTCTAAGGCAGCAAAAGAAGAATGGGGGAAGCGGCAAGGAGAAAGCAGCCTATCAGTCCTTTAGTTCCAGAAGAGCCTCACAGACAGGAAAAGGCACGTGACATTGGAGCTGGCAGGTGGGTCCCACGAGAGCCCCCAGAGGATGGAGATCCTTGCCTTGGAAGGCTCATGTCGCAGACGGGCCACACGGCCTTTCCGGCGGCGCTGCAACACCGCGCTGCTGCTGCTGCTGCTGCTGCTGGCATCCGTGGGGCTGTCCGCCAGACGGAACCTGGAAGCTGGGATGCTGCTGACGTGCGTCCGCCTGAAATACGGAGGGAAACAATCAACAAACACGCACACACACACCAAGGTTGTTATCTAAAGAAAAGGGGACTTTGTCAGCCAGGCCAAAACCCGTCAATTAGGAAAATGAGGTCACAGAAAAAGGTCTCCAAGGAAGGCATCCTTGCCCCTGGCTCCAGTGCAAGCCCGCTAGCCGGGTCCTGTGGAGACAGGGTCTCCCGGGCCCAGCAGGTGCAACGCATCCCCGCGGCCCAGACGTCCCCGAGGTGGAGCAGCGCCTGCCCCCAGTCAAGCTGTCATCCAGCGTGTCTGCACCACCTCCTGCCCAACTGACCGGGAAGCACTCCTATACGTCCCTCTGGCCTTCACCTGCCATCGGCCCACGTGTGCCAAGGCCCTCGCTGTGATGCCAGGTGACCCCAGGTTTTCCTCCACCAGCCACTTTCGGGCGCCCCAGGGGCATCCGCGGCAGGATCCTTGGGAACCACACCTCGCAGCTCCCGTACACAGGAGGCAAAAGCGTCTCTGGCCTCTGTGCAGTTAGACTAACAGACAAATGTCCCCCTTGGCCACAGAAGTCTCCAGAAAAGTTCCATGGAGCCCCGAGCCCCTAGGGTGGAGTCACTTAATTGGGCTGTCAGCTGCTCCCCTCAGCAAAGGCTCTGGGCACGAAGCGGTCAGCAGCTGTGAAGGAGCACCCGCCAGCCCACGTGCCCGGCCTCAGCCACGGGTTCACCCTCCACACTTGAACCCTGCACGGGAGTCCAGTGGCTCCTTGCTCTCTGGAAAAGAAGAGAAGCTGACTTCCGTTGCACAAATCCCAGTGCGGCCTGAGTGGGCCTGCTTTTGGAGCAGGAGCCTGCACCTAAGGGGGCCCAGTCAGCTACTCGAGGCACTGTCACACCAGAATGACTCTCACCTGGTACCTATTTCTTACAAAGAAGCAAACAAACCTTTTAATACCTGCTGACAATTACTGTCTGCAGGACGCAGCTCACAAGCCGGCTGACCCGCTCCCTCACAGGCGACTCACCAATGTCCCAACAGACTTAAAGCGATTACATGTCATTCTCCACTCTTTTCAAAAAGCTAAGAAACTGGGAGCACTGCGCTAACCCCACCAATGTGAAGGTGACCTTCACAACCATGGCCACGTGTCCACTCCCATGGTGACCCCACTGGTGTTACCGAAGGGACCACAGCTTCCGGGGACGCTGGGTCCGAATCTGGCACGCTGGACCCCTCCTAGCCCCACCCCATCACTGCCACACTCGGTGGAGGGAGGCCGCAAATAAACCCACCCAAACACGAACAGAACTTTCCCTAACTTCCACGCCTCCTCCCATGGCTGTGAGCTCTGTCATGCCTCCCGGTCTCCTGAGATTCCAAACCTAACCTCTGCAATGAGGTTTCACTTCTCCCTCTTGCCAACTACGAAGCTACCGGCTCCCTGAGCTACATCCAGTCACTCTGCCCATTCGGCCAAAGGATTCCTCTGGAAGATACACAGCAGGTGCTAACATATGTGTTTGTGAGGTGGTTCATGTTAGGCACGGTGAAGGGCAGTGTCCCCCCCAGCCCCGCCCCATCATCAGTTAGGTGGTACCTGGAAAATGGATCGCATCAGACTACAACACGCTCAGGGTTATTGTGTGTAACTCTGATCCGGTTCGGGTCATACCATAGCACACCCACGGTTCTACATTGGAACCATGAGCTGGTTCAGGTCATACTGGTGACAGAGGGAAGCCGTCCCCAGCCGCATCTCAAACACATCTGTGACCCGGGAAATGTCATACCCGTGGTGAAGCGAAGAGCCTCTCAGTCTTGCCCGCTTTAATTCAGCCCTCAGTGCTTCCATGCTCTGTAGAAGCCGATCCTGCAAAGCAGCAAATGACAACGACACTCACTGCAAGCAAGGTTAACGATTCTTTGCCTCAAGAGTCCGTTCAACACGGAGCACAAACTGGTAGTGGCCAGAGGAGAGGAGAGTAGGGGCGGTGGGCAAAAGAGGTGATGCTGATTAGGAGGCATAAGCATCCAGATATCAAATAAGGCCGTCTCGGGGATGAAAAGCACCGTACAGGGAATACGGTCCGTGATACCCTAAGGACTCTGTATGGTGACACACGGTGACCACAGTGATGGTGGTGAGCACAGAGTTACGCGTGCAATTGGTGAAACGGTATGCTGTCTACTTGAAACTGATACAACACTGTAGGTTCATTACACGATGGGGAAATTCAGCAGTTACAAACCCCAAGACCATTGTCTCCAAGAGTCCTCCAGTAAACACCCGGATCACCAAGTGAACGTCCTAAACCCTACTGAACAGTTAGGTCACAGGCCTAACAAGGTTACAGAGGAGAAACACCGAGCCACTAACACTTGTTCCTAATTATGTAGAGAGGAGCAGGACTTTGTGGGCGGTGGGGGAATAGCCCTTCTGTGCAATAGGCACGTGCTCCTTCGTGGACCCTCTGCAGCCCAGACTCACGTCTGCACACGCAGCACCAGGGAGCAAAACCGAAGAGGACCTTCGGTCACACAACAACGCCCTAGGCAGTGCCGTCCCAGGCAGCAGACACCGCCGCACGTGGCTAACTGAGTGCCCAAAGTGGGGCTGGTCCCGACCACAGGGGATGGAACTGTGAGACGGCCCGTGGGTTGCAAGGACTGAATGTGGAAAAACATTGTAGAGTAGCTCCTTCATGTCTATACTATTTACATGATACAATAACATGTTGCCTGCATCGGGCTACATGAAAACTAACATCACCCGTCTGTTTGACCATTTCCAATGCAGCCGCGAGAATCCTTGGGATGACACCCGTGTCACCTGTTACCTTCCTGCTGGGCAACGCTGCACTCAACGAAAGGTTTGCGTGAACATTTTAGCTTTCGAGCGGACCCCCGAAGGGACTCAGAAATCTGAACCCCATAGGCTGCACAGCTCCAACTCCGCCACATGCGTGCCATTCAGACTTGCCAGCGTGGGGCCCCTCGAAAGCACAGTGGTGGCTCGCCTTGGAGGAAGTGTCAGCCCCAGAGGTCACCTGCTCCTTTCCAGTCTCAAGGGATCACTGAATGATTGAGAGATGGAAATACCTTCTCACGTTGCGTTTCTTGTAACTGTTTTTTCAGATTGCCCACTTCTCCTAACGGAGACTTCTGAGAAAGGTACAGTCCTTTAGTGTTGATTCTTTCAAACGTTCCACATGCTAGAGCACGCCTACGTTTCTCTTTACAATAACGCAGCACCACAGAAAAGTCATGGAGTGGATGGCCATACCAACGAACAGGGTCACATGACCACAGAGTGAAATGCTGTCTGTGAAACTGCAGTAACAGCCTTTCCTCATGCTTTGTCCATGTACAATTTCTTCACGGATCACTGTCTGACTGTAAGTATGACAAGTTCCTAAGTTTACTTGCAGCAGGTACACTGGTTCGTACTAGCTTTTAGGGTCTGTGATGCCTCAGTCACTTGGGAAACCTGACCTAAGTTTCGTACATAGAATTCCAATCTCACATACAACTATTCTACCTAAAGGCTGGCCCCAGTGATCAAGGTAGAACCTCACGTGGGGTATAATAACGCACCTCATAATGGGTTTTACCCAAAACAAGTGTGTCGTGTAATTAGCATTGCTCACTGGTGTCTCCAAGTGCCCATCTTAGGGAAGATTCTGGGCTCATCTACAGGGACACAGGTGTCACCAGAACCGGTAGTATCAGGTCCGCACCCAACTGTCACCACCAGAGCTTCTCTCACAGAGATCCTATGATACTGCTTCCCTCCCGTTACACCTCAAGTGTATCCGTTATGATGGTGTAAGAGTCCAGGCTTAGACTCTTTCCAACCCAGATGAAAAGAGGGAAGGCAGGAGATGGAACAGGAGAAACTCTGTTTTCAGCTGCTTAAATGCTTGACAGAACTGCGCACTCCTACCGGTCCGTCTGGACAAAAGAGGTACAAATTAGCTCCCCAGACAAGAACCAGGCTGAAGGTTCCAGCACAGGGGTGGCCAACGAGGGCCTGCTGACCACATCCAGCCACTGCCGGGTCCTATCAACAAAGGGTTATCGACACACGGCTCCTCCCCTTAGTTATATACTGCCTATGGCTGTTTCTGGGCCCATCTTTGATTAGCATGAAGCTAGCTTACTCCTTACCTCTCAGTTAGTAAAAGCCTAACATACTTACTCTCGGGCCCTCCCCAGATCATACTCCTCTTCTAGACAGTAAGACGCACCTTCCCGCACACATACGTCGGGCAGGGACAGGACACTGGGAACTTAACACAGACAGTGGGTAACAGCCTGCAGTTTTCCGCGTGAAAGAATCATTTCTACTTTCTACAGTGGCTGTTAGCCTCTGCTCCACGCTGCTCCTCAGGATCACAACGTGAGCGTCTCCTCTGTGAGGACGGGGGCACTCAGCCGCTGTCTCTCATGTCCTACCTTATCTTCCACAGCAGCCATTCTCTCCTTAAGATGACGCTGAAGACGCTCGTCAGATTCGGAAAGGAGCTGGTCAATAGTGCCCGACAGACATTTATTAGTCTCTTCATTCATTTTTTCTCTCTGCCTTACCTGAAAGAGAAGACGCAGGCTTGAAGCAAAAGTGCGAACATCGGCTCAGACGTGCGAATGACCAGCGGTGCGACCCACACGCACGCCATCCTCGGCTGCCCCTTCCCACGGCACTCTTGGGCGTGCTTGTGCCTCACTGCCAGCACCGACCTCCCGGGACACAGAAACGCAGGAACCTGCTTCCCAGGGGTCATCACTTAGCAGGTGCCTTTGTTTCTGGGAAACAAAACACACATGGGCCCTCACGAATGTCCTCATTATTAGCTCTCAGATGGGCTCAGGAGGCAGATGTACATGCAGGAAAGAGCATATTCTTTTTTTAATTTTTTTTAACGTTTTTTAATTTATTTTTGGGACAGAGAGAGACAGAGCATGAACGGGGGAGGGGCAGAGAGAGAGGGAGACACAGAATCGGAAACAGGCTCCAGGCTCCGAGCCATCAGCCCAGAGCCTGACGCGGGGCTCGAACTCACGGACCGCGAGATCGTGACCTGGCTGAAGTCGGACGCTTAACCGACTGCGCCACCCAGGCGCCCCTAAAGAGCATATTCTTAAGGGGATCAGCTTATCTACACACAGGAGGAGGAATATTCCGGGGCGGAAACAGAAGCTCGGATCTGGCCTCAGGGGGAAAGAAATGAATCCATTGACAAAACCGAAAGATAAAAAAAATCCACTTTGGGAAAGATTCAGTGGTGAGAAAGACTTTCACCTGTTTTTCGTGAAATTCCCACATCTCCTGAACGTTTTGTAATGGAACTTGTATTAGAAATTCATAACAAATTACCTCAAGTAATTTCCGAACGTAACCGCAAAGTTCACGGGTCTGTGTTATATACAACTCTCATCAATCGTCTGGTTTAAAAACTCGTTTCTGCCGCATCTCCTGAATTAACCCAAAACAGAAGCGCCGAGGACAGGCCGGCAGGATTCAGGGGCTCCTGCCGGGCGGAGGGCCGTGGGGTACGGACTACACATGTGCCCTGCAGTCGGGGGGCCCAGGGAGGAGGAAGAGCCCACAGGACACACCCGCAGGCTAGGCAATGGACAGTCCCTCCATGCTCGGGCTTCCTCATCTCTAAGCCACACCTGCTGGCACCTCTTTCCTTGGGAGCAGGCAACAGAAAGCACGACCACCTCACCTAACACGCAGCAACGGCCATCACTTGGAAAAGACCCTGGTCACCCCACAAGAAGGGATCAGCACCCAAGTATTTTTCAAGCAAAACAGCTTAAAAGTGTCCTTGGAATTGTCTCAGTTATAATAGAATCCTTATCTCAACACCTGTCCCTCCAAACTACCATACAGTCCTAAAGGCAATGAAGTGCTTCTCTAAGTAGGTGAGGTCGAATTCTCGGCCCAAGAGGCTAGCGTCTGGTTGTGCTCGCTTGTGTGCATGTGTCATGGCAGGCTGGGGTCGGCCAACACGAGCCCTCACGCTGGCATCAGAAGCTTCACTCCGCGAGAACTCATGTTTTATTCTCTGACCCTGAGGGCCAAGCACACGAGTTTCTGGTGTAAGTTAAGGGTGAGTGTTTCGAGTTTTCTGGTGAAAACAAAACCTGATGGCCTTGGATGGACGTCCCAAGATGGGGAGGCCGCTGCCTGCTCTGTCTCCTGGGTGTTTCACGTTGACGTCTGACCAGCTACCGCAGGGAAAAATCTCAGGGGATTCAAGGGACACGGGCCTCCCTTTCGTCAAGGCTCGATTACGCTATTCTTCTTCTTAGGAACATCTACCCTGACCTGTGCCTTTCATCTCAAGTAGAAATTCAGGATGTGGGGACCAAGGTCAGGCCCGTGACCTGATTTCAGGACCTCAGTGTCATGTCCTAAGGAAGGAGACCCCTCCTCTAGGCTGCCCTACCCCAGGCCAGTACCTCCGCTTTGGCCAAGGGACACCCACGAGGTCCCGCGTCAACCGTGAGTAGCTGCTAATGAGCTGGTGGGCACAGTGGGCTGTGCGGGTGCCTCCACCCCTAGGCAGCACTGCCTCCGGGGCCCTAGCGTCCAGAGAACATTGTCCACATGCTAGGAGTGTTCAGTAGCATCCAACTCGCACAAGAGTCCACTGTACCCCTGATGGGACCGAGAAGGGGCCTGGCGTCCACATGGGGAGAAGTGGGAAACAAGGGACCACTCCCTACCCCCACACCCCCAGCCTGTGCCTCATCCTCAACCACTGCCAGGTGCATGGCTGCTCTGCTCGCACACGTACCTGCTGCAGTTCTTGGTTCTTTTCCTCCAGCTGGGCCTCCATCTGGCGCAGCCTTTCCTCGATGTTGCCACGCCTCTGCTCGGCCTGTGGGCGACAGCGGGGTCAGAAGAGCTGGCGGCCCCACACCACACGCTGTGCCTACGCACGACATGCTGTGAGCGGCCTTCCGCCTGCTCACAGTCCCTACAGGCCTCATGCGTGCCAGTGGGAAGCAGTGGGCTGCCATGCTGGTGACCGGGGGTAGGCAACGGTCTCGTCCCCACCCCGGGTCCCGGATCCTTGGACAGTGCCTCGTCCCCCGGGAGACACCCCTGGCCACTCAGCACGGACAGGAGGAAGCAGCAAGCAGAAAGAGCAAACAGGCGTGCTAGCTTCCTAAGCTGGGAAGTCACTTCCAACAATTTAGCTTCCTCAGCAGCAGAGTGTCCAAAGACAAACAGTCGGGCTACACGGCTGACCAGGGACAGGAGAGAGGACAGGCGAGAAAACAAACGGAGACTTGACATGCAGATCACAAAGGAGGAGAGGCTCTGTTGGAGCCTGGGCTTATGGGTGCCCAATGCCGCCTGCCCGACTTGATGGCAGCCTTGAGGGTCAGCATCCCGTGATGACACCACCCCCTTCCCACTGGGACCCTCACTGCACTGGAACCGGTGACACAGAAGCACCGACAGGCTCCCTGCTACAGGTTCCCTCAGCCCAGGTTCCGGAAGGACGGACTGGCTGCCCAGTCATGTGCTCCCTCGTCCTGTGTGCATCACTCGATCCCAGCACCGACCACATCATGTCTGGAAACTACCTCTTCAACTGCTGCCTTCCTCTGTGGGTGGTGAGGGCTATGAGAGCTGGGAGGGCAGGGACTGTGTCTGGCACGTTCCTCGACTCTATTTGTTGAACCTCCGAGTGAATTCCTTAAAGATTTATTTCTTACAGGGGTGTCTGGGTGGCTCAGTCAGTCGGGTTCTGACTCTTGGCTTCAGCTCAGGTCATGAACTCAAGGTTTGGGCGTTCGAGCCCTGTGTCACACTCTGTGCTGATAGCATGGAGCCTACTTGGCATTCTATCTCCTTCTTTCTGCCCCTCCCCTGCTCATGTATGTGCCCATGCTCGCTCTCTCTGTCTGTCTCAAAATAAATGAACATTTAAGAATTTTTTAAATAAAAACGATTGTGTTGAAAAGAGGATAGGATTTTCTCATTTCTCGGAAAAATTCTATGCTTTTTTGGTTTCTTTTTTTCCTTCAGTAAGCTCTACACCAAACGGGGTCTCAGACTCATGACCCTGAGATCAAGAGTCCCAAGCTCCACTGACTCAGCCAGCCAGGCACCCCTGTCCTTCTCTTACCCAAGGCTACTACCTTGAGCTTTGAGTCGCTGACTTAACTCTGAAAAGCAGTGAGTCTTAGATGCAGCCAACGGCACACAGCACACATCGGACAAAACCGGAGGGAACAAAACTGAGGATGATGCCTGCCATTTGAAAAGCATTCCGATCTCAGACATAGTAACACTGAAAACAGATCTCAGCTGGGTCGCGGAATTTGGCACGCCGACGTTGCCGGTGAGAAATGAGATACAAGAACGGACCGCCATGAAAATGACATTCCCACCATGGGACCCAGAAGGAAAGGCAGGCCCCACCTTGCAGAGGGTGGCCACCCTCTGGGCCGGCTCGGCTTCCACCTCGGGCAGCGACTTGGCCTTCCTCGGGGTCTGCTGCAGCTTCCGCTCCGCCACCTCCAGGCGCTCTTGCAACTGGCGGTTTTGATCCGCAGTCTAGGAAATGAAGGCAAAGCATCAAAGTGTAGCAAGTCTTCTCTCCGTTTCCATTTTTAATAAAGTGAAACAAAAGCTAAATGCAGAGATCTACTGTTCGTTCTGACTGAAGCCAACAGTTTGGGAGGTGCTTCAGAGTAAACCTTTCCTGTCTGCAAGGAGTCACCCACTGCCTTGGTCCTCGTTTCACTACGCAAAACATGTCTTGCCAAACTCTTTGCTCTTCTTCAGTATCTTCAAAGAAGTCTTTCAAAAGACAAAGTTCCCACACATTAAAGAAAACCCATCTTCTGGAGGAGCTTGCTCGTTCTTCCTGACAAGTTAAGGAGGGAAGGGTTCGGTCCTAACCCTTCGTGAACATATTTATACTGTGGTCCGAGGGCTCGCTCCATAGGACATTCTGATGTGGGCACATCAGCCAGCACAGAGCTTCTGAGAGCCTGCTTGATGCCAGTTGAGTTCTTTTTGGAAGTGTACCATTATTCAACAAAAGCACTCTCCCTCTTGACCAAAAACGTGGAAAACTTCAACGTGGAAAACTTAGACACGAGATTTTTTGTTAAAGGACTTTTAGGGAAGCCGAGGTGGCTCAGTCGGTTAAGCGGCCAATTCGGCTCAGGTCATGATCTCATAGCTCATGGGGTCAACCCCGCCTCGTGCTCTGTGCTGACAGCTCAGAGCCTGGAGCCTGCTTGGGATTCTGTGTCTCCCTGTCTCCCTCTCTGGCCCTCCACTGCTCATGCTCACTCTCTCTCTCTCTCTCTCTCTCTCTCTCTCACTCTGGCTCCCTTTCTCAAAAATAAATAAGCATTAAAAACATATAAAGTCATTTTAAAAATCATGTATAAGGTGAGGTTTTTGCCAGGTTAACGTTTGTTCCCACAGACTCCTTCCATCTTCTGAGTGCATATAGCTCTGTGTGTATATACAGACTGCGTCTCATGCTTTAAAACCCTCAGAATATAAATCACATGCTGTACACAAAGTATTTCACGATCTGCCTTTTACACTCATGATTTGGAACATCTTACGTGCCATCAAACAGCATTCCTCAATGTCATTTTCATGGCTTCCTAGTCTTTCACTTTGATTATCATTTTGGGTCGACTGACACATTTGACAAACACACCAGGCAAACTCACTCTGTTTCCAAGAAGCTGGATGCGGTGTTCCTGTTCAATGCCGGATGACCTGAGACAACCAAGGAAGAGCCGTGCGGCTTCCCAAAACACAGGGTCTCACATCCTCACACCAGACTGTGCTTCTGCACCTGCCATCCCCCCGATCTCAAGTACTAACCAAAATGGCCAGTGCCTACACATTCCCGGCTACTCCCTGCTCCGTTGGAAACAGTGCTAACGGGCAACAGAATAACGTGCATTTAAGACAAGACAAGGAAGGAACCAAGGAGGGTAGCCCCATAACATGCTTCCATAAAATTCGAAAGAATTAAACCCTGGACGTTGAAGTAACCCCGCTGGTCAACACAAGATTCTAAGATCCTAAAACCTTGACATTGACACTTGGTCCTTAACCTGACTTGTAATTAATAAAAGTGGAATGAAGTTCAACGAAACCAACGACCTGTCGATGCAGAGAGTCCTTCTTTGCGATCTCGTTTTCAAGTTTATCCTTGAGGTCGTGCAGAGAGGTGGCTTCCTGCTGTGCCCTGAGGCAGCGCTTCTCAAGGGTAGTGATCCTCTCTTGCATGTCTTCCTTCTGGGCCATGGCCTACAGCAGGTATTTCAGAGGGAAAACAGGGAAAGAATCAGCGTACGACACATTAACACACTCCAGACACAAAAACTGGGCGAAATTCTCATTTCCCAAACAAACAGAAAAGTAGCATCCTGGGGGCACCTGGGTGGCTCAGCCGGTGACGCTTTGTGAGTTGGCGCCCCGCGTCAGGCTCTGTGCCGACAGTGCGGAGGCTGCTCGGGATTCTGGCCAGGTACCCAGGCTTATTCTTTCCCATGTGTTCAAAGACAAATGGATAATAAAATCTCCCGGAAGTCACAACCTCGGTTGCCTCCGGACACCGTTGAGCTTTCCACAGAACAGCGACTTGCCTCTGGAGGCACGCACCATGAGACACCATCCCCTCTCCGGGGAAAAGGTGGGGGAAATCTCATCCAATTCCCACAAAGTTGAAGCAGCAGTGTTAACAAAAGGAAGCCAAACTCCACCTTGCATATAACTGGAAGTCATCTTCTATAGCCTAACCCTGTAACAACATTGTATCCCATGGTATCTGACACTGCAAATGAAACCAGACCGTCCTGCCCTGCCTTTCTTGTCCACCACCCGAGAGATTCCTCTTCCAGCCCTCTGTGTTTACTAAGCAATTTATGTCAGCAGTCTCAAGAGTGAAAGTGATGAGTCCTAAGAAATGATTTTCTAAACTCTCTGCATATTGAACTCTGCTGCGGGGTCTCCCCCCACCTTTGCCAAACAACAACTTCACTGAATGGGTTATATAATTTCTGCAAATACTTTTGTTTTAAATTCGGACACGGCCTCACCCACACTAAGGTACTAAACAGACTGCTCGTGCACGTACACGTGGGTCTGACAGGGTCTGAAAGGGTCTTCCCGAGGTGGCATTGACGGGCTGGGGGTGGGGTGTGCGGGGACTGTCCACAAAGGGCAGCTCACAGGGACAGGAGGAGGCACAGAGCAACCATCCCACCCTTACCAGTTTCTGTGACAAGGATCAGATTCCCATCCACGACGACCACACGTGCAGAAGCGGCCGCACTCCTCCATGACCTTACACCGGGACCAGCGGGCTGCCCCTCGCTCACTCTGACCGCCACGACCAGGAGCACGGAACCCCTGGCAGGAGGGCAGGGCGGCAGAGGCGGCCGTGACGGCCCCTCGGGAGAGCCGCCCTCGCACGGTCGTGCCCCCGGCAGCGACCTGGCAGCACCACGCTGGTTCCCACGTGCCGAGTGTGTTCCCAAAACGGACCGAGAGCATGGCATGGGCCAAGCTCAGGTGGCCCACACTCCACACCCGAGGGCACTCCGCCACCTGCCCGCCAGGCCTCGGCAGGGGAGAGCCCAGGGAGGACAGATTCCACCGCGCAGACGGGGAGGCAGCCCGCCCAGGCCCCGGAGTCACGTCCCGTTCTGCTGCTACTTCTACCCAACTCCAAACGTTCAAAACCCGTGGGAGACGAAGGACACACTGGGCAAGGCCGAACCAAACACCCCACGTTTGGCTAGACGACGGCGTGGCCATTTCAACGACACTCACTTCACGGACATCTCTTTGTAATATGCTGTTCATTGCTTCAGAACGGATGAGGTCTTTCCTTGATATGGCTAGGTCCTCTTCCAGCTTGGCCATGAGAGTGCACAGGGTAGCCAGGAGCTCTTTCATCTGGCTCTGCACCTTGGAAACTCAGAAAGGGAAGCAACATGTGAGGGCCCCCACTGCTAGTCTTCATATGTTGTTTTAAAAACAATGCATAAAAAGGAAACCCCCTCCAATCAAATCCTGTGATGATGTCTGGAGCTGAACTCTGCGTGTGGCCCCTAATTCTTCTTCTACGAAACTACACCCCTCCAGTGCCACACGTAACTGCTCTCTCACCTGGAAACAAAGGGATTGAGTTTGTACACAGAGGTGTTTCATTAGTCCTTACTATACAGTTACCCTAACATCCCCTTCGCCTCAAATAACATGACAGAATGCTGGTAAGGTTTTTCACGGATGCTCCTGTTCACAAACTTGCTTGTTAACAGCTTTCCATTTTACATTGGAGACAAATCTTCCCCAAAATAAATCACATTATGCAATTTGTACTAGCCAATCGATACACACAACATTTCCACCAACTACTGCTTTTTAACCATACAGACCTGTCTTCTCACAAGAATTCAAGAAGATGAAAAGGAAACTCCAGTCACACAAACACACAAAGCGTGCGTATAACACACAGCATGTGCACAAATTGAGAACCACCGTGGCTAGGCACACCGTTTCATCCTCCGTTTGGTCGTTGTCCAATATGGACTTGAGGACCTTGAGCACCTCCACCTCACTGGACACACCGGCCTGAGTCTTTGCCTGTCGCCTCACCAATGTTCTCCTGAGAGATCTCTCGTGTCTGCAGATTAGGAACTCCAAGTGTTCCAGGAGCACCTAGCGGGAGAGGCAAAAGGAAAAGCGTGTTTCAAGAACAACTTCAATTCCGGGCCTCAAGTTCACCAAATGCAAAACCAAGTCTGAATCCCTTCAATTCAGTGCCCAGGTAGGGAGCCATCCCCTCGAATGTGTTAAAATAGCCTCACTCCTCCTCACGGATCAAACAAGGTTTGAGAACAATAGGTCCCAGCCAACTCCATGGGGACATGTGGACAAGGGGAGTGAATGGTGTCCTGTGTTGAAAGACCCTGGCAGTGCGCCTACTGACCCTGGTGTTGTTTCTCTCTGCCTTCAGGTTGGCGATCTCCTCCTCTCTCTGCACGAGCTGCTCCCTGCAGGTGTGGAGCTCTGCAGCGAGAGCTGCACACTCCTGGGGTCGGAGAGGGGACAAAAGTGGAGAGACACAGGGGGTCTTTACCAGAGCACACCAGGCCTCCGTGGCCCTCCAGAGTCCCAGCACCCACCACCCTCAAGTAGCATCACACACACCAGTCCCCTCCTCACCACCCACAGGAGTCCCGGGGATTTTCGGAGGGACCGACACTCAAGGGGACAGACGTTTGCAGGTGCCTGGCAGGTCTAGGACTCAGGAGCTCTGCTGACTCGGGAGCAACAGGCCGAGAAGCCTGCTGCCCATCCCCAGCCTCTGGCCTCGTCTGGCAAGCAGGCTTGTGGAGCGGCAGCGGGGAAAGGCTGACGGTAGTCAAAAGCTGCTGTCTTAGCCTGAACACCTGGCTCAATCAGACTCAACCATACCCAATGGACTTTTCAAAAATGATGGTAGGACTCTTGACGAAAGGGCGAGTTTACGGCTTATTTCCTTAGTCGAGCAGGAAATATTATGGATGAAGGGTCTCTGAGGAGAGTGATGCCAGGGCCCACCACCCCGCGTGGGGCTTCTCTCCCGCCAATACTGAGCGCCCGCCCAGGACATGGGGTACAGGTGGGCTCCAAGGAGGTGGACGCACACTCTCCAGTCAGTCGAGCGCAGAGCCCGGTGCAGGGCTCAGTCCCTGAACCATGACATCATGACCTGAGCTGAAACCAAGAGTCAGACGCTTAACGCCCTGAGATACCCAGGCGCCCCAGAGCTTTTGTCTCTGTAGGACAAACGAAGGGATAAACGTTAACTTAACAACTGACATTCCAAAGAGAGAGTGGTTGATTTCAGCCATTCTAGAAAATCCAAGGACAAACTGGTGACATACTTCAAGTTCCTTCATAAATTAACCCGTTCCAAATCAACGGGAATGTTACCACAGAACTGACCACGTTCCTTGCAATCTGACTTGACAAGGTGAACCCACAGAAGCCTATCTGATCCTTGATGTAGGACTGTGCAGGCCCATTTCTATGTGGGGATTTTTGTTCCAATAAATACATTGGAAACTTTTCTGGAGATGTGTGACTTTTGGAAAGACTGGCAGATGAGCTGAGCAGCTACGAAGTATCAAAACTAGTAAGTAAAAGGGAGGCCACGGGTGCATGAAATAAACGCAGATACTAGGCTATTATAGCATTTCCTATCCGAAAACATACACAAACCGACTTTAACAAGATAAAACGTATCATTTTGCACACAGAAACTGACCGTACCTACATGGTGCCATTTGCAGTCAAGAGAAAGGCAAACAAATGTGGAGACGCAGGATTAGTCCTAACCGCATAACACGAACTGTAGCAGACGCTGTCCTCTGGGGGAAGTGTGCACCACCTCCTGCTGCTATTGAGGTCCCCTCAAGTGTTGCACGAATCCACGAATCTGCTACTCAGCTCTTGGTAAGCACTTCCTTTCTCCAGTAAATCAAGCACCACAGGAGAAGTGATTTCTCAGGGTTCCTGCGTCATTTTCACCATGTTAGGGGCAATACCATGAACCTTAATTACAGCCTGGGACCCGTTTGAAGTGTCCCCAGGGATGCTGGACGTGCTCCCGCGATGCAGAGAAGACTCACGGTATGACAAGAAAAGGCTGAATGGCCTGACATGTACTGAGGTCCACAGCTGCAGCTGCCAGCCGGCCTGCGTGAGGACCATGGAGGCACAAGGAAAGGGAAATTCTCGAAGCTCTCGCTGCGGCTACCCCAGCACATGCAAAAACCTGGTGCTCTTTGTGAGACATCTTTGTGTCTCGTGTGGAAGATGTGGCATCTCTGTGGATGTAGGACTGCTGTGAGACGGGCACACCTGCAGACTCAACTCAAACTGCAAGACAAGTGAAGACCTGACATCACGACGTAAGGCAGAAGGAAGGGAAGGATCAAAAACTGGCACATTTCAATGCAGGCACAGGATAGCTTGGTGATTTTAGAAAGGGGTTTGGCTTTTCAAATGGTCCAGACGGTAGGAGAAGCAGCTTCTACCACAAAGAGGAAGCACACGGTTTCCCAGACGCCCCAGAGAAGATTGCAGAGAAGCAGGAACCACCATCCACCGCATGTCAACCACTCCAACACAAAGAGTGAAAACCCAAGAAAATCAGGTGAGGAGACCATGGCTGCCTGCACAGGTTTTCATGCAGAAGGAGATGCCCTGTCGGGGGGAAAATGCCACAAACGACATTTATTCACGAGAAAGACAAGTGAGCACCAAGATGTTGGGTAGGAAGGGGTGAAGAAGCTACCGACTGAGCGGATACAGGTGAGGGTGTGATCAGGGAGGCTGGCCCTGTGTAGGAAGCTCACCCCAGGGTCCTGAAGGCAACAAGAGCCAGTGGCCAGTGGTCTGGCTGCACAACCAGAGCCCTTGCCCTAGACAAGTTCCATCCCGGCTCTGTCCCTCAACTCAGGAAGTATGCTGAAACCAAGGGACTGTCCTCTAAAGTTCTTCTAACATTGGACAATGTCGTGGCCACCCAGAACCCCACAGGTCACCACCAAACGTGTCTTGGCGGCTCACTCGCTCCGGAACGCAGCGGGTCTAAGTCTGCCTGCGGACCAGGGGCCACGAGGATCTGTGAGGCTCATGACACAGGCACTTTACAAGAAGGACAGTCAATGAGGGGCGCCTGGGTGGCTCAGTCGGTTAAGCGTCCGACTTCAGCCAGGTCACGATCTCGCGGTCCGTGAGGTCGAGCCCCGCGTCAGGCTCTGGGCTGATGGCTCGGAGCCTGGAGCCTGTTTCCAATTCTGTGTCTCCCTCTCTCTCTGACCCTCCCCTGTTCATGCTCTGTCTCTCTGTGTCCCAAAAATAAATAAATAAAAAAAAAAACGTTGAAAAAAAAAAAGAAGGACAGTCAATGCTACCAAAGAGAACCACCACAGAGGGAACATTATGAAAGTCACGAAGATGCCAAGGGACGTTACAAAAAACTCTGGGAAAACCATCAAGCCCAACACAATCAAGAAATCCCTGCTAGAGATGACTGTCCATACGACGTGCGTGATTTCCAGGACCTATGACACAGCCAATCAGGAAACTCATGAATGAGACTCTGCATATGGCAAAAAGAAACAAAAGAAAAAGAAAAAGAGTTGGGGGATGCAGGGATTCAAAATGCGTAACCTACAGAAGGTCAAGAGCACAGAGAAAAGCCCAGAGGAGGTCACAGAAGAAGACAGCACAGAGAGGAGATCTGGTGAAGCAGACGGATGGCGAGGAAGGCGGCATGGAAGTGGCATCGCTGGAAAGCACGCTGCCACCAGGACTGATCCGCCAGCGTCTCGGCTCCTTTCCCACATGGACCCTTCCATGACAAGGGCGCTGGGACTAAAGCCAGCCAGCCGTCTATGGAAACATTGGCCAGGAACAGAAAGGCCCTTCTGGAAAGCTGCACAGACAGTGCCCACCTCCACCCCCATACCGCCAGGCCCCAAGGCCCAAGACTGCCCCAACTAGCGGGTCCCCCCGACCCCATGCAGGTCTGCATATCAGCACATTTGTGAGGACCCACCCCCACTTTCCAGACAGCAAATCCTCACCAAGGTGCTCAGTGAACCACTTCGCCTGCCATGCACAGGTCTCTGCGTGAAAATCGAGGGAGCGTGCAGCCAGGCCGCCCGGGGCGCATGTGTGTCACCACCACCTAAGCGGTCATCAGGAGGAACGTCGTGTGGGAGAATTGTGTGCACTTGGACGGCCTATCCTCACACGGGCATAAGGGCAGTAAGATCTGATATACAACGAATAACGTGTTGTTCCATAACCTGGCTTTCAAAAAATGACATTACCTTCTGGCAGGCCTCTCTCTGTCCCCGCCCAGAGAAAATGCCTCCCAGCCTACTATCACAGGCCGTTTTTGTAATGTAAGAATGTGTCCAGACTGTATGAGGAATATGGCTGTAAACCTGCAGGCTAGAAAAGCTTTGTAACCATTCATTCACCCGTGTATCTCCTAGGCCATGACGAAGCAATCGTACTGATTACACCAGGCCATCATGAAGCATTCACCCTTCATTGGTAATGCATGAAATGTGACATCCGTAAATACACAGGAATCTTTCCAGTTCCTCCCATTTCTTTTTTTTTTTTTTTTTTTTCAACGTTTTTTATTTATTTTTGGGACAGAGAGAAACAGAGCATGAACGGGGGAGGGGCAGAGAGAGAGGGAGACACAGAATCGGAAACAGGCTCCAGGCTCCGAGCCATCAGCCCCGAGCCTGACGCGGAGCTCGAACTCACGGACCGCGAGATCGTGACCTGGCTGAAGTTGGACGCTTAACCGACTGCGCCACCCAGGCGCCCCTGGTTCCTCCCATTTCTGATGCACAGTGCTAATGATACACGTAACAACAGCGTAGTGTGTCACCTAAGTCAGGAATGATGTGGGTTCTGATAGACAATTCATTCTAGTAACAAACAGAGAATAAACTTAGGGATCAATACAGCGCAGAGCTGTGCATCTATTTCCCTGTGACGTAAAACTGTTTCTCTAGCTTACTTGACTCGAAGAATATAGCATATAACACACACAAGATCCAAGTGCTAATGCACTGTTTGTGTTTCTAGTAAGGTTTCTGGACAACAGGAGAGTTTGAACAGTTAAGTGTTCTGGGGACGCAAAAGTTATACATGGATTTTCAATTGTGGGCAGGGTGGAACCCCGAACACCAAGTTGTTCTACGGTCAGCTGTACTCATCCTTGGGGAAGAACGAAGCAAGCATGACCTTTGTGAACAACAGAAGAGAGTAAAATAGAAAGGGATTTCCTGTTTTAATTTTTTAATGTCATTCTTTATTTCTTAGAGACGGAGAGCAGCAGAGGAGGGGCAGAGTGAGAGGGAGACAAGGAATTGAAAGGAGACTCCAGGCTCTGGGCTGTCAGCTCAGAGCCCGTCTCGGGGGTTAGCTCGCCAAGAAAGAGTTCATGACGGGGCCAAAGTCAGCCGCTTAACTGACTGAGCAACCTGGGGGCAGAAAAGGAGCAGTTTAGACGGTCCTTGTACACAAGGCATACGTGTTTCCCCAAAGGAGTTAGTGACCAAGTTGCTCAGCAACATCCAGCACTGAGGGCCAGCAGACAGGACACAGATTCAGAAAGAAAGGCCGTCTTCTCAGAGAGCGAGGTGTATTGTACACGGACGGGGCAGGACACCAGCATCTCTGCACAGCAGGAGGCGCCCTCCGCCCCACAGCCAAGCTGCTGCGAGGTGAGTGGGGCCGGAGCAGGGAAGACCGCAGGACTCGGCCCCTCCCTGAGTCCACCCAAGTGAAGACAGGGTACAGATCTCCAGAGACCTCACAGATGGCCTCTGAGACAGGCAAGGTCCACGCCACAGGACCCACGGACCAGCAGGGAGAGGGAAGAGCAGGAAAGAGGCAAAGCCATCTCCCTGGCTTCTGACCACCGGACCAGGGAGCAAGCTGCTCTCTTCCCAGGAGGAGGCACAGGTGTGGGGAGGAGGGTGGTGGCCGGTGTGGAACTCAAAGAGCCCACAGTCCGCCCAGATGGAGCTTCACTAACGAGGTGCTTGGAAAGGTGTCCGGGAGACAGAGTGGGGTGCATGAAGGAGAACACGGGGCAGCCGAACCTCCCAAGGAAAACCGCCTCCCCGAGTCTGTCCCACGCCGACCCATGGGACAAAACGGCCATCCTGCAGCCACCCTGTGCACATGTTCCTCCTATTCCACCGAACCACACACTCCCATGCCCTTCTATTGCTCTCCGTAAAACCGCCTAGGTCTCTGGGTGAGGTAACTGCAGCACATAGTGTTCAGCACCTAGTACAGTGCCTGCCAGGCACTCCAGAAAAGGTGAATACTTTAGTGTATGCCTTGTAACCGCACACGTAAATATTACACACGCTGCTTTTAAACATTACGTAGTTCGGTATAGGATATAAAGACGCACACTGTCCTGTGCTTTATGTGATGGGTGGTGTGAGGGGCTTGTACCTGTTGCCTAAAGAACGAGTCTTAGAACTCAACCCACACATTAGAAGGAGCCACTCTACCCAATGACGTCTACACTGCATCCAATCTTGTCTCCTCCCCAACCCACTATCCACACATTACCAGCACCAGCTTTCAAAAACTTCAACAACATGATGCCAGTCCTTCCCCCTGAGGACACAATGACCCCAGGCCCTTATCTGAAAACCCAACTCCTCACGGGGTAGGTTCTGTCCCAACACCAGCTCCCTGGTGCCTCACCCGGCTCCGCTTCCGCTTCCATCGCTCACAACAAAGCCAAGCTCCTCCTTGACCCCGGCCTTTGGCCTCGGAGTCAGACTGCTGGGAGAGTGCTCGGTCAGCCTCAGCTCCCGAGCCACCTCTCCGGAAAAGGCCGTTCCGGAACCACAGTGCGCAAGTAAGCGACATTTCCTCCTGACCCCTCCACTCGTCCACATACGCTCTTCTCAGATGGGCCTCCACCACTGTCTCGGAGGAGCACAGCAGCCAGAGCCTGGCGACCACAATGGTGCAGAGTCACAAAAGGGCTCAACAAGGGTAGGTGGTTGTGTCTCTGTAGATGATTCGGGCGCACCAAGACAGAAGCCCTTTTTGTGGGGGCTACGCCGTACACATACAGACATCACAATGACTCTAAACCCGTATCTTTCTGTAATAACACTCAATGTAAATGGACCAAATGCGCAAACCAAAAGACATAGGGTATCAGAATGGATAAAAAAATAAGACCCATCTATTTGCTGTCTACAAGAGACTCAATTTAGCCCTGAGGACACCTTTAGATTGAGAGTGAGGGGATGGAGAACTATTTATCATGCTACTGGAAGCCAAAAGAAAGCTGGAGTAGCCATACTTCTATCAGACAAACTAGACTTTCAAGCAAAGGCTGTAACAAGAGATGAAGAAGGGCATTTTATCATAATTACAGGGCCTATCCGTCAGGAAGAGCTAACAATTATAAATGTCTATGCGCCAAATACAGGAGCCCCCAAATATATAAAACCATTCCTCATAAACATGAGGAACCTTATTGATAAGAATGTGGTCATTGCAGGGGACTTTAACACTCCACTTACAGAAATGGATAGATCATCTAGACACACGGTCAATAAAGAAACAAGGGCCCTGAATGATACATTGGATCAGATGGACTGGACACATATATTTACAACTCTGCATCCCAAAGCAACAGAATATACTTTCTTCCCCAGTGCACATGGAACCTTCTCCAAGATAGGTCATATCCTGGTCACAAAACAGCCCTTCGTAAGTATACAAGAATTGAAATTATACCATGCATACTTTCAGACCACAAGGCTATATGAAGCTTGAAATCAACCACAGGAAAAAGCCTGGAAAACCTCCCAAAGCATGGAGGTTAAAGAACACCCTACTAAAGAATGAGTGGGTCAACCAGGCAATTAGAGAAGAAATTTAAAAATACATGGAAACAAACGAAAATGAAAATGCAACAATGCAGCGAAGGCAGTCCAGAGAGGAAAATACATTGCAATCCAGGCCTATCTCCAGAAACAAGAAAAATCCCAAATACAAAATCTAACAGCACACCTAAAGGAAATAGAAGCAGAACAGCAAAGGCAGCCTAAACGCAGCAGAAGAGGAGACATAAGAAAGATCAGAGCAGAAATAAACAATATAGAATCTAAAAAAAAACCGTAGAGCACAACAACGAAACCAAGAGTTGGTTTTTTGAAAAGATAAACAAAATTGACAAGCCTCTAGCCAGGCTTCTCAAAAAGAAAAGGGAGATGACCCAAATAGATAAAATCATGAATGAAAACGGAATTATTACAACCAATCCCTCAGGATACAAACAATTCTCAGGGAATACTATGAAAAATTATATGCCAACAAATTGGACAACCTGGAAGAAATGGACAAATTCCTAAACACGCACACTCTTCCAAAACTCAATCAGGAGGAAATAGAAAGCTTGAACAGACCCATCACCAGCGAAGAAATTGAATCGGTTATCAAAAATCTCCCAACAAATAAGAGTCCAGGACCAGATGGCTTCCCAGGGGAGTTCTACCAGACGTGTAAAGCAGAGATAATACCTATCCTTCTCAAGATAGGGAGCTGGGAGGCTGACACCATCACCACTCCATGGACGCTGGCTGAGCATGCGCAAACTGGATGGTCATTTTAGAAGAACGACGGGTACTAGGCAAGGACTACTGGGTTTCGTTTTCTCCTGTAACAAATGCTGATGACCAAAATGTTTACTATGACTTCTCAGTCTTCCCTGGCTTACTCTTATACATGTGAGTAGCCTGTTAATCAACACATCATGAACTAGGAAAGATGAATTCAATTTGAAGCATGTTTGAAGGCATCAAGGAGACCCTGAGGCAGTCACAACTGGAAGGACTGAGACCCCAACAAAAGGGAAGCCCGCTGAGCCAACTCTAATGTTCAGAGTCCTCTCTCTCCCTCAAGACATGTGAGGATTCTGAATTTCCTCAGGGATTGCAGGCAATATACCAACGAGCTGCAAAGGAAACCTAACAGAAAGGCAAGCAGAAAGTCGCAGCTAACCGAGCTCTGGACAGCACAGGGAGGCACAGAAAATGAGCCCGGCACTCGGCAAGCACGCCTGAGAAGCTGACTCTTCCATCATCTCATTGTGCTGTGGAGAAAATAACTGGGCTTTGGGACCTAGCATCAAGGACGGGTCCTCAGAAATACTCCAGCCTCCAAATGGAGATCCTGGAGGTCTACACGGGGGTGGGGGACAGCGTTAGCCCAGCTCACACTGCACCTTACAAAGACTGAGCCCCAGTCTCAACTCACTCACCCCTGAGTGGGCCCAATAACCGCCGCACTCGGGGTGTGTGGGATGAAATGCTGAAGGAATATAAGCACACGAAGAGCCTCTATGCTTCTCCATACAGTCCAGCACAAAAATAAAAACAAAGAAGAAATGAAAAGACAAGATAAGACAAGACAAAAAAAAAGACAGAAAAGAAAAGAAAAGAAAAGAAAAGAAAAGAAAAGAAAAGAAAAGAAAAAAACAAGAGAAAAGAGGAGAAAAGAAAAGAAAAGAAAAGAAAAGAAAAAAATGAAAAGGAAACGAAATGAAGGGAAACGAAAGGAAAGGAAAGGAAAGGAAAGGAAAGGAAAGGAAAGGAAAGGCAAGGAAAGGAAAGGCAAAGCAAGGCAAGGAAATGAAAGGAATGCCTGGGTGGCTCAGTCGGGGAAGCATCCCACTTTGGTTCATGTCATGATGTGACGCTTTATGGTTTGAGTCCCACGTCGGGCTCTGTGGTGACAGTGAAGAGCCTGGAGCCTGCTTTGGATTATGTGTCTCCCACTTTGTCTCCCCCTCCCCTGCTCAAGTTTTGTCTCTACCTCTCTCTCTCTCTCAAAAGTAAATTATATTAACAAAAAAAATTCTTTTAATAAGAAAAGGAAAGAAACAAACAAGAAAACAAAAAAAGAGAGGCACCTGGATAGCTCAGCCTACTCGTTTAAGTGACCAACACTTGGGTTCGGCTCACGTTTGTGAGTTTGAGCCCTGGGTTGGGCTCTCTACTGACAGAAAAGAGCCTCTCCTCAACAGTGTCTCTCTCTCCCCCGTCCTCTACCCCCACCGCTGCTCTCACTTTCTTTCTCCCTCAAAATAAATAGATAAACATAAAAAAAAAAAAGTTTTACATCATATCGACCCAAAGAAGAAAGAAGAGAAACAGACCAAGAGGAGACACATAGACTGGAGTGATTGGATGCAAAAGTCAACTGTCCAAAAACCATTCTTGACAAATGGGAAATTTTCAGAGACTCAAAACAGATTCTCAAACTGCAAATTATCAGAGCTAAAATTAAGATCTCCAGGTGCCTGAGTGGCTCAGTGACTCACTCCAGGTGCCTGAGTGGCTCCAGGTGCCTGAGTGGCTCAGTGGCTCAGCATCTGACTTTAGCTCGGGTCATGATCTCGTGATTCGGGAGTTTGAGCCCTGCGTTGGGCTCCGTATTGACAGTGCAGAGCCTATAGCCTGCTTTGGCATCTATGTCTCCCTCTCTCTCTATTCTTCCCTTACTCCCACTGTCTAGCTCTCCAACATAATTAAAAGACTAAAAAATCTTGTCAATGGCATTAAGAACTCAGTCCGTGGGCTTCACATCAGACTAGACACAGGTGAATAGCCTCAGTGAACTGAAAGATGGGTAGGTAAAAATATATCTAGACCATACACAGAGGAAACGTCAAGAAAATACACAAGCCCAAAAGACACAGAAGATATGGTACAAAGGTCCAATAGGAACCCACAAAGTAGAGGAAACACAGAATGGGTAGTACCACTTCACTACAAAGACAAGAATCAAAACTGATAAAAGAACCATGAGAGTGACTCCACAAGGAACACCTCAGGCAAAAAGATGTTAACAGTCATGAGAGGACAAAGAGACCGCCTTCCATGGGACAACAACAACAACACTACCAGCTGACTCTTCAAGAAAAGCAAATGAAGCCAGATGATGGATTGGCATGTATGAAAGGTGAACTAAAATAGCCACCAACCTGGAAGTCTTTACCTAACAGAAACATTCTTCACAGTGAAGGCAAAGTAAAGATGTTTTTCAGGCAAAACAGAAGCAAAAACAAAAATAAAAACTGAACAACAAACAAAAACAACACACACACACACACACACACTCACACACACAAACCATGACTACACATCAACTACAGACACAAACTAAAATCAATATTAAAGCAGCTTGTTGCAGAAAAGAAATGTAGTCTCTGAAAGAAATATAAAAAAACAAGGCTTGCAGAACAACGTGACAACAGAAAGGGTAACTATGAGAACAAACCTTAACAAGTATTAAGTGCACGAAAGAATGACAACCAGGGGAAAATCCATCTAAAACGTAAAAATATTAGCCAACGAAAGGTGAAGAGGAGTTCAGTGTGGTTCAAGTGTCAAAGAAAAGAGCAGGGGCGCCTGGGTAGCTCAGTCAGTTGAGTGTCCGACTTTGACTCAGGTCAAGATCTCACGGTTTGTGAGAAGGAGACCCGCATCAGACTGTGTGCTGATGACTCAGAGCATGGAGCCTGCTTCAGATTCTGGGTCTCCCTTTCTGCTCTGCCCCTCACCCGATTATATTATGTCTCCCTCAAAAAACAAATAAATCTTAAAACAAAGAAAAGATAAAAGGAGAGAGCAGTGTCAGGGAAGCAGTACAAGTCCTGAATCAGGCAGGGGTCAGTTTAAAATGCACTTGCCTCTAGAAATAGATATATTCCAATTACCTAACAACTCAGTGTACAGATAAAAACTCCCTCCTACTTCTAAAGGAAGGCTAGAGACCAAAAGAACACAGAACAGCTGGGACAAAGAAGAAACTAATAATACGGTACGTGTAAACTAACATATCAGTCATTACATGTGCACAAATACTGCAAGCAAAAGGTTGACTCTCAAATGCGTTAGAAGGAAACTAAGCCTACGCTGGTCACAAAGGTACACCTTAAAACGTAAGATCACAGACAGGTGGAAGTAAAAGATCCCCAGGCAAACCCTACCGAACAGAAAACTGATGTGGCCGCTAGGACCCTCCAATAAAGTAACCTCTATAGCAAAAAGCTCTACTAGAGACAAAGAGGAACATTTCGCGATGGAAGTTCCATCTACCAAGAGAACAAGACTTCTAAACTTGCATATAATAACGCAATCTCAAAATACAGAAAAGTTGACAAACATAGAAAAGGAAAAAGAGCCACATCCATAAGCACGATGGGAGACTTGACGATACATCTCTCAGTATCTGACAGAACTGACGACAACAGAAAACTCAAGGCAGTGTGACGGGGCTGTCCAATATGGGGTCACGTGCTTTACTGCAAGTACTTGAACCGCGCGCGGCTCCTCAAAGTGTGACGTGTGCAAAGTATAAAATGCACACCACATTTTAAAGACAACGTGATAAAAGAGAATGCAAAATCATTCATAATTTTTTCTCACGCCGGCTATACACTGAAATGATATTTTGGATATGCCTGTTAGTTATATTATTAAACTCATTCTCGCCTATTCCTTACTTGGTTTCAAGTGGTTACTAAAATCTGAATTCTGTCATTAACAAACTTCATCTAACCTATAAATAGAGACTACTGCATTCCCCCAATACACATTATTTTCACGTGCCCGAGGAACAGTTCATGAAAACGAACATATGCCAGGCCATTAGGAAAGTCAGCTCATCTCAGAGGACTGAAATACTGCAGGGCATATTGACAGATTGCATTAGATTCACAGTTCAATTCCCCCAACAATTTATCACGCCCAAAATGATGGGATGAAGACAGGGAGACTTCTGGTAATGACCAGTCATGGGCGGCTGAGAGAGCACCGTCACCCCTGCCACCACAGGAGGACAGGGAGAAGCAGGCTGTCGATGAACCAGGAAGCTGACTCTCACCTGACTCGGAATCTGCAGATGCCTTGATCTTGAGAACTTCCCAGTCTCCTCAACTATAGGAAAGAAGTTTCTGTTTCTTATTAGGCAGCCAGTCTATGGTATTTTGTTACAACCACCCCAAAACACTGAGACAGATACCTTCATGGAATTAAGCTAGAAATCTGCACAAAGAGAACGAGAAAATCCCCCGAAACATCAAGATGTGTTATGCTCCTAAACATTGTGATGAATTAAGAAAAAGATGCCACAATGAAAGTTAGGAAATAGTTTCACATAAAGATAATAAACATTTGGCTTATCAAAACTTGTGAGATCAGGAAAGGTGTGCTTAAAGGGAGACTCATAGCTTTAGAATACATATATCATAGGATAGCTCAGTTGCTTGGTGACCAACTCTTGATTTTGGCTCAGGGTATGATCCCACGGCCACAAGATCGATCCCCAGCCTGGCTCCACACGGAGTGAGGAGCCTGCTCGAGACTCTCTCTCTTTCTCTCTCTCTCTCTCTCTCTGTCTCTCTCTCTCTCTCTCTCTCTCTCTCTCTCTCTCTCTCTCCCTCTGACCCTCTGCCCTGCTCATGCTCTCCTTCTGAAATGAATCAACACACTAATAAGCAAGTAAATACAATACACATACTGGAAAGGAACAAAGGCTAAAAATCAAATGAAGGATTTAGTTCAAGAACTACCAGATGGGACAGCAAACAATCACCAAGTAGATGGAAACAAAAGGGCAGAAATCAGTGCTGCAGGAAACAAATAGTAAATCACAGAAATCAAAAAAGCCCAAGTTGGTTCTATGAAAAAGAAACAAAGCACAAAGTACCAATATCAAGAAGTTCTAAAGCAACTATCACACCAGATGCTGCAGATAGGAGGGATATTAGAAACCAGTTGACACTTACTCCTTGGAAAGTTTGGGAGGTCAGAGCAAACTCCTAGAAAACAAAATGCCTTATCTAAATAGACACAAGAAGATATGGGAAATCAGAAAAATCCTATTTCCCCTTAAGAAAGGAATCTGCAATGAAAACCCTTCTCACAAGGAAAACCTTACACCAGCTGTTGGCCTAGCACTTCTTCCCAAAAGAAAAGAACACACACAAAAACTTTTCTGGGAAAGCACAAGATGTGCTTCTTCCTACGTTGTTTTAGGAGGCCAGCACGACCTTAAACCCAAACCCCAGCAAGGACGGCACAAGAGGGTGCAAGGGAACACCCACCTCTCTCTTGAATACACATGCAAGAATGTAAAGCACACTTTTTACAAATGGAATCCAGTGCAAAGAGAATGCATAGACATCAGGTTTGGATTAATCTAGAAGGCAAAAGTTGTTTTAAGTTAAACCACAACATTACACAAATCACTTGTCCCCAAAGATGCACAAAACACATTTCAGAAAATTTAGTATTATTCTTTCTTTGATGATTGTTAAAATATCAGAGCAAACTAAAAATAGAGGAGAATTTTCATGTTTTGACACAACTATCTACGAGTAACGCCACGGCAAGTGTCATATGTACTGGTAAAATACTGAACTCTTTTTTTTTTTTTTTTTTTTTTAATTTTTTTTTTTAATGTTTATTTATTTTTGGGACAGAGAGAGACAGAGCATGAACGGGGGAGGGGCAGAGAGAGAGGGGGACACAGAATCGGAAACAGGCTCCAGGCTCCAAGCTATCAGCCCAGAGCCTGACGCGGGGCTCGAACTCACGGACCGTGAGATCGTGACCTGGCTGAAGTCGGACGCTTAACCTTAAGACTGCGCCACCCAGGCGCCCCAAATACTGAACTCTTTGGGACACCTGCGTGGCTTCTAGTCGGTGAAGCGTCTGACTCTTGATTTCAGCTTAGGCCATGATCTCACGGTTCATGAGTTCAAGCCTGGCATCAGACTCTGTGCTGACAGTGTGGGGTCTGCTTGGGATCCACTCTCTTTCCCGCCTCGCACTCCCCTTCCCATGCATGCTCTCTAAATCAATAAAGAAACAAACAAACTTTAAAAAATATTAAGTATACAGAAAATTATGAAACCCTTCTCTCTCGTATCTGGAAGGAGACAAGGACACCTACTCTCACCACTTCCCTTCAACACAGTACTGGAGGCCCTAGCCAATCCAAGGCAAGAAACATACAAATGGTTATACTATTGGATAGAAACCAAAGAAACTTACCACAAGGCAACACAGAGAACGTAAGGCAGACATACACAAGAATGTGAAAAGCTCTGCCATTCACAGATGTGTTCCACACACATAGAAAGAACTCATTCAAATCAACAGAAAACAAAACACACAACCTAATCACAAAGTGGCTTCCAAAAGGCAATTATTTCTCAAAAGAAACATGTAAGTGGCCAAGACACACACAGGGGCGGGTCCCACGATTACACCATACCTCCCAGCACCTGAGCCCCAGCAACCAGGTAACACACGAGAAGAGGCAATACCAGGCATCGGCCAGCCCCGAGCTCCCGCACGCTGTTGCTCGTGGGGAACAGACACGTGCCGCCACTCACGCCCTGCTCCTCCAAGGCAACCCAATACGATGCATGTGGATCTGCAGGCAGCCTCTGCACAAACCGGAGCAGCCACAGCAGAAACAATAAACCGTGCTGTGCTCACACACTGGGCCTTCGACAGCAGGGGAGGACCAGCACAGCCACACAAGGAAAGCAGGTGCATTGCGCACACACAGCGCTCAAGGGTTGGCTCAACATGAGGCGAAGAACAAGCCAAAGCAATCGCCGGTGAAAGTCAAGACCGTGGTTGCCTTTGGGGGACGTTCGGTGGGAGTCAGTAGGAGGTAGGAAGCACGGTAAGGTTCCATTTCTTCATCCAGGTGGTGGTTCCAAGAATGTGTTCGCTGAGTGAAAAATATGGAAGATCAGCTGAAAGTAGTGGCCTAGGATGTTCCAAACGTCCACCGCGTGCCACACAACTAGGCCGCTCTGTGCGGGCAGCTAACCCCCAAGAGAAGCAAGGAAGCCCCACCCATCTGAGTGCAGAGTCAGGAAGGGGCATCCAGACACCCGAGGAGCTACTGCCACACCCTACTCGCCGCCAGCTGTTCCTCTGGGGGAGTCCACATCGCCTTCCTAAACATCATTGGCCACAAGACACTGAATGCAGAAGCAGCTGGAAGAATAAACATCTTGCACTAAGCCAATGCCAATGCCAATGCCACGCTTCTACACAGTGTTGTTCTGAAAATGTACGTATTTTTTGCACGAAAGGTATGAGTACATTAATCTGCCCTAATTTATTGTCTTTAAGTGAATTCATCACATCTGAGATGCTCGGATTTGGTTTGGTTTCCTTAATGTTTGTTTTTGAGAGAGAGACACAGGGCATGTGAGGGGAGGGGCAGAGGGAGAGGGACACAGAGAGTCTGAGACAAGTCCAGGCTGGCAGCTGGCAGCACAGAGCCCCGCATGGGGCTCTAAACTATTAACTGTGAGATCACCACCTGAGCCAGAGTCGGACCCTTAACACAGAGAGCCACCCAGGCGCCCGCTTCAATTCTCGGTTTAACCTCACCACAGTAGAGATCCAGAGACACAACCCCCACACACGAAGGCTCTCTGGGGCCCTCAATAATCCCCTGATGTCCAAGTGTCCCGACACCACCGAGTCTGAGAAACACTGACCCAGGGAACAAAGGACACTCTCCCCTTCTTCTCGTCAACTTCCCAATTTCGATAGGGTTTCGCCAGCTCACCAGACTCTCTAAGGCCTGGCCCACAGGACGCAAGGGCCTAAGGCGGCCTCTGTTCGTGGCAGCCGCCTCGGGGGACAGAACGTGTGCAGCCTGTGCGGGGTCAGGGGACGGACAAGGCGGGAAGGTCTCCGACAGCCTCTGCGAGGGCGGGCGGCACACTCCTTACACGACAGCTGCGGTTGAGGCAGGCACCCGGAGAACCTCCCAGAAGCCACTACCTGCAGTGAGAAGGGCCCTTACTGCCTGCCAAGCGGTTAAGCCAGCACTGCCACGGGAGGCGCCCCCACACACACCCCGCCGCCACAGAGCGGCCACCACGACTGACTCACGTGAGCCTGCGGGCCTCCACACAGACAGGACGGCCTTCCTCCCGAGGGTGGCCAATTGCTGTCCCCCAAGTGAGCAGAACCAGGGCGCCCCGAGCCACCCGGCCTCTCACGGCTGGCACTGTGGCCTCTGCGGGAGTCCGAGCGGCGCTGGGTCCACCAGAACTCACCTGCCTCAAACAGGAAGGTCTTCGGAGAAACAGGGACCCCAGGGCGACATCCTTGTAGGTGGAAGACTTCTAGCAAGGGAGAAGCCGGATGCTCAGAAGAGCACATCCCTCGCCCTCCACAGCACCTGCGGGCTCCTACCGCCTTCAAGAACCCGCCGGCCTCCTGCCCACCTCTCCGCCTGGCAAATGCACTGTGGCGCCAGCACCAAGAACCATGTGTAAGAACCATGTGTGGGCTAGGACCAAGGGAAACCTCCTGCAGTGTTTCTCCAGAAAGGGGTGAAAAGTTCCTGGCACTGGCTTTTGTTGCCCTGTCCTTTGAAGCCAGTAGTGACACCTAGTTAACCGATTCTGACTTGCGGCCAACCCTCAGGTATTTGGAGAATGGCTCTACTGCACCAGTCCTTGAGTGGGCTCGGTCCAGCACGTAGCAGATCCTGAAGAATATTGCCAATGGATGAAGTGTCTGCTCTGCATGGTGAAGGCATCTGTATCCTCCAGTGGTTGGAGTTCTGCTGACGAACCGATGAAGATTGGGGGCGATGGTGGGGGTGGTCCAGAGCCCAAGACCAAGAAAGATCTCCTGAAGACATCTTTCATACAAAAAAGGTGATTTTATTAAACGATGGGGACAGAAACCACATGCAAGAAAATCTGCACCGGGGTCCTGACGGGTAACTCATTATTACACACCATCAGGTTGGCAGGGTGTCAAGGATAGGGTTAGGGTTAGGGGGAAGCAAGTTTTCAGCGCCTTGAGGGACTAGGTGTGGCTAGGGAAATGGCCTTCATTACCACATAATAAAACCCAAGTCATGACACCCATTCAATGTATATGGGCGGGTGCATAAGCTTGGAGGAATACTGCCAGCATATGCCTTCGGGCAGTTGAAATAAAAGAAGTTGACTGGAATGTTTTCAAGGTTGGGATAATGTTAGGCTTAGGTTGTGTTTTGCCCCTAGCAAAGGGTCATCACCATCACCGAGCAGCTAAACTCCTAGAGGGATGTCACTCTATCCGTTTCAGGGATTGTCAGTGGGCTATAATCAGTAAGGGAATTTAATTTTCATTTGCCGTAGCATCACACATTACCATGACAAGCGCTTAAGGCCCTTCTCTCTGTACTCAGGTGGTCAAGACTGTCCAAGGTATAACAATCATATCCCACCCAGGGTGGGAGGAGGGGCTAGCTTGTGCTTTACCCCTCAGCCTGCCTTATGCTCCCTCATCATATCCTCCCTGAAAAATGTCAAATTTGAAACCTTGAAGATGGATGAAGGTGGAAGGTCTCAACTTCTGTAGCTTCTTTGTGCTGAGTAGGGACATAGAGTCATCCCTACCTATATGGATCCTTATTGGTCTCTTGGGCAACGTACAGAGGAGTTACAAAAGGCAGTGGCGGCTGGATCCAAGGTGGGCCTTCTTGAGTAGAAAGGCTCATCATTTGGCTTCAATCAAGTGTAGTGATGGAGTCGGCAACAGGCAGGGAGCGTGGGACATCAGGCCGGTGGAGCCTTCCGGGCCCTCCCAGCCGGGTTCTATGGGACTCCTCGGCAGCCTTAGGGTGAGCGAATCCAGCCACCCGGCCCTTCCATCCCGACCGCCCCACCTGGTGGAATCCCGCAGCGGAGAGCCCAGCGCCCGCGGGGAACATCTCCAGCCCGAGCCCGCTGCCCTAGCTGGGCGTCGGGAAATGCCAGGGGCCCTGGGGCTGAGGGCTCCTGGGAGGGAAGAGGTCCAGGACCCAGGGAGCCCAGACCTATGGCGGAGTCGGAGTCTGGGGTCTCGCTGCCCCGGCCGCCTGCCCACACTCTCCTGGGTTCTCTTATCCACCCACCCAGCCCCACCCTCCAGCCCTCAGGTGCCAGCCCCCGTCCCGCCCTCACCGTTGCCCCCCTCCGTGCGGGTGCGGGTGTCGGTGGTGTGTCAGGAAAGTTGCAAAGCTGTGGGTGGGTTCCAGCCGATGCAGTGGGATTTGGCCGGGTGCGGGGAGCGGGGAGCGTGCCCCTTGTGAAGTGGCCTGGGGTGTGTGGGCCCGGGATCCAGGTGGGGCAGGGAGGGGCCGAACCGGGCCTGTTGGCTTTCTTGGCTCTGGAGGGGCCTAAGGAGCAGTGCCTGGGGTGTCTTTGGCCCCAGGCGCCGCCCTCCCTGGAGAGAGAGGGACACAGGCAGGGAGGGGGGACATGCGGCAGGAGCCAAAGGAGAGGTGAAGGAAGCCAAAGGCAAAAGCCAATGGCACATGGTAATCCCAGGCGCTCTCCCATCCAAGTTCTAACCAGGCCGACACCGCTCAGCTTCTGAGAGAAGACTGGGGTCGGTCACTTTCATGCTGGTATGGCCATAGACGCCAGTGGCTGGCGCTGGGTGCCTCAAGAGCCTGCTCCCCGCCACCCAAGCCCAGCGTTTGCCGCGCTTCCCCATGCACCTTGCATCCTGCCTGCCTGCCTGCCTCCGCCCTCCGCCTCGGGTGCCTGGAGGGAGGCGGAGGCCGCACAAGAAGACCCTGGCAATGAGCTGTGGCGCAAGCCCCGTCGTTCTCCCATCCTGGGACTCTTGCAGGATGCTCCCGGCCTGGCCCCAAGCCCGCCACCTCTTCCATCCCGCACCGCACGGCACCGCACCGCCCCTCGCAGCCCCGCACCACACCGCACCGCACCACACCAAGATGGGCTGCTCAGTGGGAAGAGGGTGGAAGCTAGCGTGGGGCATCAGGCCGGTCGAGCCTTCCAGGCCCGCCCAGCCGGGTTCTAAGGGCCTCCTCCGCAGCCTTAGGGCCAGCGCATCCAGCCACCCGGCCTTTCCCTCCCGACTGCTCCACCTGGTGCAATCCCACAGCGGAGTGCCCAGCGCACCCGGGGAACATCACCAGCCCCAGCCCGCTGCCCTAGCTGGGCGTCTTGAAACGCCAGGGGGCTGGGGATGAGGGCTCCAGGGAGGGAAGAGGTCCAGGACCCAGGGAACCCAGGCCTGTGGCGGAGTCGGAGTCTTCGGTGTCGCTGCCCTGGCCGCCTGCCCGCAGTCTCCTGGGTTCTCTTATCCACCCACCCAGCCCCCACCCTCCAGCCCTCAGGTGCCAGCCCCCGGTCCCGCCCTCAGCGCTGCCCCCCTCCGTGTGGGTGCAGGTGTGGGTTGTGTGTGAGGAAAGTTGCAAGGCTGTGGGTGGGTTCCAGCCAGTGCAGTGTGATTTGGCTGGGTGCGGGGAGCGGGGAGCGTGCCCCTTGTGAAGTGGGCTGGGGTGTGTGGGCCCGGGGTCGGGGCGGGGTGGGGCGGGGCGGGGCCGGACCAGGCGTGGTGGCTCTCTTGGCCTGGGTGGGGGCTAAGGAGCAGTGGCTGGGTGTGTCTGGTCCCAGGCGCAGCCCTCCCTGGGGAGAGGACACAGGCAGGGAGGGGGGAGATGCGGCAGGAGCCAAAGGAGAGGTGAAGGAAGCCAAAGGCAAAAGCCAATGGCACATGGTAATCCCAGGCGCTCTCCCATCCAAGTTCTAACCAGGCCGACACCGCTCAGCTTCTGAGAGAAGACTGGGGTCGGTCACATTCATGCTGGTATGGCCATAGACGCCAGCGGCTGGCACTGGGTGTCTCAAGAACCTGCTCCATGCCACACAAGCCCAGCGGTTGCCGCGCTTCCCCATGCACCTGGCATCCTGCCTGCCAGCCTGCCTGCCTGCCTGCCTGCCTGCCTCCGCCCTCCGCCGCGGGTCCCGGGAGGGAGGCGGAGGGGGCGCAAGAGGACCCTGGCAAGGCGCTGTGGCCCAAGCCCCGTCGTTCTCCACTGCAGGGACTCTTGCAGGATGCTGCCTGCTTGGCCCCATGCCCGCCACCTCTTCCATCCCGCACCGCACCGCACCGCCCCTCGCAGCCCCGCACCACACCGCACCGCACCACACCACGATGGGCTGCTCAGTGGGAAGAGGGTGGAAACGAGCGTGGGGCTTCGGGCCGGTTACCACACCACGATGGGCTGCTCAGTGGGAAGAGGGTGGAAGTGAGCATGGGGCATTGGGCCGGTCGAGCCTTCCGGGCCCGCCCAGCCGGGTTCTAAGGGCCTCCTCCGCAGCCTTAGGGCCAGCGCATCCAGCCACCCGGCCTTTCCCTCCCGACTGCTCCACCTGGTGCAATTCCACAGCGGAGTGCCCAGCGCCCCCGGGGAACATCACCAGCCCCAGCCCGCTGCCCTAGCTGGGCGTCTGGAAATGACAGGGGCCTGGGGATGAGGGCTCCCTGGAGGGAAGAGGTCCAGGACCCAGGGAGCCCAGGCCTGTGGCGGAGTCGGTGTCTGGGGTGTCGTTGCCCCGGCCGCCAGCCACCTGCCCGCGGTCTCCTGGGTTCTCGCATCCACCCACCCAGCCCCCACCCTCCAGCCCTCAGGTGCCAGCCCCGGTCCCTCAGTCGGGCTGCTCACTGGCAAGAGGGTGGAAGCGAGCATGGGGCATCCGGCCGGCCGTGCCTTCCCGGCCAGCCCTGCTGGGTTCTCATCGCCTCCTCCTTAGCCCTTGGGCGAGCGAAGCCAGCCACCAGGCCTTTCCCTCCTGTCTGCCCCACCTGTTGCAAACCCACCCCGCAGCCCCCAGCGCCCCCAGAGGACATCACCAGCCCCAGTCCGCTGCCCTATCTGGGCCTCGTGAAATGCCAGGGGCCCTGGGGATGAGGGCTCGAGGAGGGAAGAGGCCTATTTCCCAGGCAGCCCAGGCCTGTGGCACAGTCGGAGTGTGGTATCTCTGTGTCCCTCCCGCCCCTTTTTTGTCCCCACATCCATGCACCCCAGCTCCAAGCCTCCATCATGGCCCACCCCCCACCCTCCAGCTCCTAACTCCAGGACCCCGGACTCCGGATCCCGGACTCCGGACCCCGGACTCCGGAACCCGGCTCTGCCTGCAGTCTGTGCTGGTGTATGTAGTATTTCAGGGAATGTACAAAGCTGGGGTGTGGCTTCAAACCCATGCAGTGGGATTGGGCCTGGTGTGGGGAGTCGTGAATGGGGAGCGGCCCCTTGTGACATGCAGTGGGGTGTGCAAGGCAGGCCAGGCCATTGGGCTGAACTGGGAAGTGCTGAGGGAGCACTGGCTGGCTTGAGTTTGGCCCCAGGAGCGCCTCTCCTGGTCAGGGAGGGAGGGGGGTGGGCTGGCACCATAGAAGAGGTCAAGTAGGTCAAAGGCAAAAGGGAAAATCCTACAGCACCCGGTGTTCCCAGACGGTCTCCCATCCAAGTACTAACGAGGCCCGACCCTACATAGCTTCCAACACAAGAGGAGATCCGGCGTGTTCTGGTTAGTTTGTCCCCAAATGCTACCTGCTGCAGTTGGGCTCCAAAAGATCCCTGTCCTCGCCTCCCAAGCCCCGGGCATATCCCATTCACCCGTGAACCTGCCTGCCACCTTGCCTGCCTTCTTGACTGGCTGCCTCCCGCTGCCGACCTCCGAGGGCCCCGGGTCGGTGGCGAGGGCCACGCAACAGGCCCCGGGCACCCCGGAGTGGCGCAAGCCCTGGTGTTCTCTGATCCCGGTACTCTTGCAGGCTGCTCCGGCTTGCTCCCACGCCAACCTCCCCCTCCATCCCACAGGTCACGGCACCGCATGGCACCGCACATCGCAGCATCTCTGCACACCACACTACACCACCACTTACCACACCACACCACACCACACCACACCAAACCACACCACAGCACAGCACACCATTCCAGGTCCCGCTGCTCACTGCGAAATGGGTGGGAGCGAACAGCAGCATCCGACAGGCCAGGCCTTAGGGGCCCCCTGGATTCTTAGCGCCTCCTCCCCACCCTCGGGCAGCCCCCACCTGGCCATTCCCTCCCATCTGCGCCAACTGGCTCAAACGCAAACCGGAGCCCCCAGCGTCCCCAGAGAACATCACCAACCAAAGCCCGCTGCCCTAGCTGGACCTTGTGAATTGCCAGGGGCTCTGGGGATGAGGGCTCCGAGGGAGGGAAGAGGTCCAGACCCAGGCAGCCCTGGCCTGTGGCATAGTTGTAGTGTGGGGTCTCTCTGTCCCTACCGCCCCTCCTTTGTCCTTGTATCCAGGCACTCCAGCCCACACTCTCCACCGCAGCCCCTAGCTACCACTCTCCAGCCCCACGCTCCCATCCCCCAGCCTCCAGCCCTAGTCCCCAGCCACCGGTCCCGGCCGCACTTTCCCTCTGTGCAGGTGTGGGTGGCGTGTTTCTGTGACTGACTGATTTCTCTCAGCTTACCCCCTTCCTGTTCCATCCACATTGCTGCCAATGACACGATTGCGTTCTTTCTCATTGCACATAGGGCCCATTAACTCCCAGTGAGCATACGTGAAGGTTGTTTTCAACCCCCACCGACAACTAATTTCTGATGTCAACGAAAACGTGTTGTGCTCCTCAAAACCTGGGGCATTGAAGTCTCTTGTTTGTGCAGTGACTATTACTGTGCTCTTTGCCCCCGCCACAGACTGCCTCAGCATCCTGCTTTCGGAGACTCTCAGGGATATTGCATGCCCAGTCGTTTCGCCAGCAGGTGAAGCCAAAGAAACGACTCAAAAAAAACTACACAGAATCAGAACCCAGTCCTACACACTTGGGCATCAGCTCGTATGGGGACTCTGCCCTCCAGATCAACAATGTTTTACCTACGGACAGGAAAAGCTGCAAAGATGGCAAGTGCTCCCACCCCCCTACAGTGTGTGATGACAGATGTAGGGTTTCTTTTGGTACATTCAGGCTCCTAGGTGTAGCTAAAATATGTTCCATTTCTCTATAACCCACAGATTTTCCATAGTCATAGGACACCAAGCTTCCCTGGGGAATCGTGCTCCCACTCTCCTCCCATGCTACCTGAAAGCAATCATTGGCTGATTTACCAAAGGATCCATTGACCTCCTGTCACTTATCACTCGGGGCTCAAAAGGCTGCAGTTGGCATGGTAAGAGTCATGACGAGGGAGCATGAGCCAGGCTGAGGCTAAAGCGCAAGTTAGAACCCCCCTTGCCACCCCACGGTGGGTCTGAGGGATATCCCCTGGGCACCACTGCTACTCAAGAACAAAGGAAAGGGGCTTAAGCCCTTGCCGTGCTAATGTGGGAAACTCAGGCACAGGAAAAATTAAATTCCCTTAATGCCTATAGGCCATCGACAACTCCTTGAAACCAGCACAATGACCTCCCTCTAAGAGCTCAGCTGCCTAGATGATGGCTCTTTGCTGGGGGCAAAAGAGAACTGTAGCTTAACATTACCCCAACCTCCAGGACCCTGTAAGTCCACTTCCTTTGTCTCAGTTTCGCCGAGATATATGCGGGCAATCATCCTCCAAGCTTATGGCCCCTGATCTACATTTAAAGGATCTCATGACTCGTGTTTTATTAAGGGGTCATAAATAGTGTTTCCCTAGTGACAGTTAGCCCCTGAAGGTGCTGGAAACCTTGCTTCCACAATTCCTTAGAGACTTATTCCATCCCTGACCTCCTGCCAACCTGAGGGAATATAACGATGAGTTAGTTGTAGGACCCCAGCACAGCTCCTCCAGGCATTAAGAAAACCACCTTTTTGCACCAAAGACGTCTTCCAGAATTCTGTGTTGGTCATCAGCTGTGGACCAGTCCACCATCATTCCCAAACATCATCATTTTGGCGTCCCAATGTGGGGCTTCGAATCTTCTCACCTTGACTCTGTGCTTCAGTGTCAATTTGGTGAGTATGTTTTCTCTTTCCTCATTTACTCTCATTTCAGGGGATTTTTGAGAAGTAGGGTCTTATGGGAACACTTTTGTGGGGATTGCTCTGGCTGCAATCCTCTAGGCTGTGGCGACTCTACGGGGAGGAGAAAGCCTGCCTTTTGGTTGGAAGTTAGGACCTTGGGCAGAATGGCAGTGAGATGCAGAAACTTGACGCCCTCTCTTTATTCCTTTCCGTGTCTACAGTTGTCTGTCTTGGGCAGTGGACAGCCACCTAAGTGACTACCATGTCTGCCAATCTTAAGACTCCCGTGTGTGAGGATTCCTCCTCATTGGTCGAATGTGACCCCCTCCATATCTCTGGGCTAGCCTCTTCTGCATGCCAGATCTCCACTGAGAGCTGACCGAAACCAGTACCTGACTGAATTAAAACCCAACAGGGCGCCATTTCCTAGGGAGGTTCGCTGTGAAGACTACGCGGGTCGAAATGCCACTTATATCATGATGGATTTCTCTTCTGTTTTCCCTCAATGTCCTCTACTAACTACTACTTAAAATTGGGTCATTTCCCCTTGTCAAACTCTTCTAGTATTTTCCATGGGTTGAAAATGGCAGTTCCTTCTCTGCCTTCTCAGCAAGGGAGACGCAGGTCTGTAAGTCAGGCACCCATCTGTTGTCTAGAATGCAATGGGGAAGCCGGTAGGGGTGGACAGGCTAGCATCCCTCCTTCAGGAGCCCTTCCCCACCTGGTTGGCACTCATAGTGATTTCGTTCAAGGGATACCTCGGGTCACTTTGACATCTCGGGAACCCCTGACATATCCTGTGTGGGGGATGCTACTGGGGAGTCGGGATGGATTCTAGGGGTAATGGACCTTCTCTCTCTCTCTCCTTTTCTCTCTAGGTGGAACGTGGGAGTTCCTCTTTGGTCCGCAAGGATTCTCTCTTAGGATGCCTTTTGAACCCACTGGAAACAATTGGGTTTGAAAAATGTGGAAAGGACTGATCCTGTAACACTGCATGGCCTTACTAAACAGGGCACATGGACGGCTGTTAGCCTAGGTTCAGCCCGTCAGGGCTAACCAGGCCCAAGGGCCTCTTGCAGGATGTGTTTGGTCAGTAACCAGGCCGGTGAGCTCCCCGTGGATATGTTGATGACAAATGTCTAAACAGGCCTCCTCCTGAGAAAACTCAGGCACTGAAGGAAACACAGGCCATCCCTGAAAAGGGAACGCTGACTCTTCCTCCCTGTTCCTCTGCCTGATAGATGTGAGAGCCTCTCCCTCATTCTTTTCGTGGGTTAAGGGCTACAACTGGAGGCAACTGTGCTCAGGTTACCTCAGGATGGAGACTTTAAGGAAAATTCCCAAGCAGCTGCCGAGCAGGGACTGGGGCGGGGGGCTTCTGGAAGCTCTGCACCTGGACGGCCACCCCTCAGGCCTGAGTCAAGGTGCTATCTCGAGAGGCCCAGTGCATACCCTGCTCTAGAGGGAGGGGCTCCATCACCTGCACTCTGGTTCCCATGACACCTCACTCACCTGGTCAACTCTGCCCACCTGGACACCAAACTTGCCTCCAATGCCCCTGATGGACTGGACCTGGGACGAGTGCTTGGAGAGCTTCGACTGATACTCGTGGCCGACAGCTGATTGAAACAGGTCACAGAGCAAAGGTGTCAGCTGCCGGGCATAGCAGCTGTATCACACACCCCCGGGCATGGTCCTCGGGGAACAGGCCCCACCTTTGTCCACACCAGGGCTCCTCCTGGGAACAGGCTCTGTGTGCAAGCTGGTGGAGGAGGGATCCCTGAAGCCACCCAAGACCCTACCAGGTGGGGCTTGTGATCTGAGGGGCGTGGGGAAAGGGCCACGAGGCCGGGACCATCCACAGCCGAGTCTGACACCTGGCACCCACAGATGGCGATACAATCACTAGCTCTGTAAAGCGAGGCACTTGCCTACCGTGTGGCGTAGGAATGAGGACCAGAGATTTGCGGCGACAGGCGGAGACAGACTCACGCTCTTGGTGACACCATGCACTCCACCACTCTACCCAGAAACTGCAATTGCAACGCCTGCTCTATCCACATACATGGTCTGCCACGCAGGAAAGTCTAGGCTTCCCGCCACTCTGGCCTCGGCGGGGTCGGCCACCCATAGCCTCCATGCCACACCGGGCACCACAGCACTTTGTAAACAAAGCTTCTGGAATACAGCCCCCACCGAGCATTTATATATAAGCCCGTTTCTGAGATCTGCCCACCAAATTCAGTAAATGCCAGATGTCCCACATCCTCCAAAGCTGAAAATATGGACTACCGAGCTCCCAGGATAGCCCCCGGCCCTGCCTGGCCTCCCAGCACCAGGCTCTGTCCCCAGTGTGGACGGCCCAGACATGTGACCCAGTGCGGGCATCTGAACCTTCCCTCTTACTGCCTGGGACACGGCACATACACACCCCTCCACCTGGTCTCTCCAGGGCCTTACAAGATACCTGGGTCAGGAGAGGCCGGGGTGAAGAGGAAATCAAGAGGCCCTTCTCAGCACAGTTCAAGGGAGAGAGCGGCGAGGTTTATTCCAAACTTCGGAGCCATGCCACTCTCTCCCCTGCATGGCTCTGCTATGATGTCCATCCTGCCTGGAGACCTGAGGCACCCTGGACTCCCACAGCCTCCAGGCTTCTACTCAAAAGTGCTGACAAAGCTCCCCTGGAGGACAGCCTGCGGAAGGGACTCCCCAGCACAAAACTTAGCAGAAAGAAGTTGTAAGAGAGCTTTTCTAAGAGTACTGCCAGAGATGCAGAGTGGCAATTTTACCAAGTTTTTTCTTTAATCAAAACAGGTTGATCCAACTGAGAAAATCATGCCTATAACTAGGCATCAGCACCAGGGAGGGCGTGGTCTGGAAGCCTAGTTTCATGGTCCAGGCAGGGGGTTGGCCCAAGGCCAGGAAGGAGCCCAGGAGCGAGAGCAGGAATGAGGTCCGCCTCACTGGCACACCCGCAGACAAGGGCAGGATACCAGACATCAGTGCACACTGGGGACTGATGGCTGCCACACCTACCCAGGCCACACTCATGCAAACACGTGCCTGCCTGAGCAGAGTTTTCCTCTCCAAGACTCCATCACATTCTCCTCAAATCTTAACACAGGGATCTCAGGGCTCTTTCCAACTCAGAGAGGACAGGTTACAAAGAACTTCAGAGGTACGTATTTTTGAGTCTCATTTTTTCATCTTTATTTTTTTGTGTGTGTGAGACAAAGAGCATTTCAGGGAGGGCAGAGATATTGAGAGAGAGAGAATCCCTAGGAGGCTCTGCACTGACAGGAGACAGCCCGATGCAGTGCTCAAACCCAGGAACCGTGAGATCATGACCTGAGCCGAAACCGGGAGTCAGACACATAATAGACTGAGCCACCTAGATTTCTGACAAGTTGGTCCAATCTGGAAGAGCTGGAAGCCAAGCTTGCCTACAGGTGCAGGGAGGCACGGAGAGAGGGGCTGTGAGCCCATGGCAGCACCCCACCAAATTCATCTGTAAGGGCAGTCTCCCCACTATACCAGGTGTAGACACCTGGGCATTTCCGTCAGCTGTCTGGGTACCATCACCGCAGCGGCTGGTAACTCATGAGATATCGCTGAGCGCCTGCACGGTGCCAGGCCAGGCACGAGGTAAGGAGGACAGGTCCCAGCCCCAGAGAGCCTCCACGGATATACAGTAATGTCCAGGGTGAGTGAAGGACCACAGGCAGAAGACACGGGGGAAAGGCAGCAGCAGACAGGCTGGCGGGAAGGAGGGCTCCTCAGGGAAGCTTCGGGGCCTAGTAAGGCCAGAGCTCAAGGTGTTGAGAGGACAACAGAAGCAGAGAAGCCAGCAGTGACAGCTTTGTTGTTACTGCCATCAAGCTTCTCCTTGACAGATTCATTGTTTGCCCCAATGTGTCATTTTGCCAACCCAGAGCTAGAGACCCAGACAGAGCATGAATTTCTCTCCGTTTCAAATCCCTACAACCCCATGGGCACAGGCTTTGTTTCAGGAAGGAAAGGCCTCTACCTGTTTCTCTCACTGTCCCAAGCACGCGGGGGTGACGGGTTGTCTGTACTGCAAAAGGCAACCAGGCAACTTTGTAGAATCCAAAGATGATTCCACTCCCCACTCTGCATGTCTAGATATCTCCGGGAATGACAGTCACACCAGGAAACGTCCCTGTCTGTTTCCTGTAGCTCACTCTTGGTCCAACCCCAGCGTAGGCAAATTCCAGACCTGGTGTGCGGTGCCCCTAGGACGCCCCAAATATCTGCTCTGTGTGAACACAGTTCAGCGTGGCTCACTGTGACCCAGTGGTGCAGTTCTGCACTTGGCTCAACACTGAGTCCGATCTGAGCAGCATCTGGAATTACAAGGGACAGGTTAGAATTATAGACCAGAAATTCCATATCAGCTGATGGCTTTCCTTCTATGCACAACAGAGGCAGACATCTCTTGGGTCCGAATAAGAGACACTGCTCAAACTGGGAAATTCACATCTACAGGGAGGTCTGCAGAATGTATATAGGTACCTCGCTGGAGAAACATGTAACACCACCCCGCTACACCTGAGTCTCTTGCATGGGGCGTGGAATAGAGCAGAAGAGCTCCGGGTGTCTCAGGACAGAGGATTCAAAGTGCCACCAAACGCTGATGTGTGCAGTCAACCATGCTGAGCCCTATAGCTGGATGGCAGAGGAGGCTCGCCCACTGTCCTCAGTGAGTGCTCTCTCCCGGACTCACAGGAAGTGACTACACAGAGGGCCAGGTCGTCAATGCCTGAAGGACAGCAAAGCACCTGCTGGCTGAAGCCTTGCCCGCACACTGAAGGACAGCCTCAGGTCTGGTTCTGGCACCAGCTGGCTGAAGTCTCGCCTACGCCGTGAAGGAGAGTCTCTGATCTGGTTCTGGTCTACACACTGGCCCAGATTAGGCTCGTGGTGAACTGGGGGCAGCAGTGACACCAACACCCACACTCAAGATGCTTCTGGGCTTCCGTCCTCCACCCAGAGCCCCCCCACCCACCCCCCAGTAAGGCCTTCTGCCACATTGCCCACACCCCGGCACACATGAGAATCCTAAAAGAGCTTCTAAAATGCAGGAACACCTCATGAGAAAGGTCAGTCAACAGAGGAGGATCTCACCTTCAGCGCATGGACTCAAAGCTCTTCTGCAAGAAGTCTGAGCCCCTACTTCGCCAACTCTGTGCCCGAAGTGAAACGGCACATGCTGCCAACACTGAACTTCTCCATCCAGTCCTGCCACGTGCCGAACTTCCTGCCATAACCATGAGAGGCTTTTGTTCCTCTTTCAAGCTCTTTTCCTTGAGGGTCTGGTGTTCTTAAAACTCATTCTCTCTCAACTTCTGTATGCTTGAAGGGAAGGAGGGGAAGGGAAGTTAAGGGAAGTTAAGGGAAGGGAAGGGAAGGGAAGGGAAGGGAAGAGAAAGAACTGGGAATTGTGGGAGGGTGCCGGTGCCTTGTAAGGTGACACGTGAGGTCACCTGGTGGGATCTCTACACCACTAGGCCCCATTCCTCCACACCCCCAGTCCCTGCCTTTGCCAGTCTCCCCTTAGTCTGCCAGGCGCATCTTCTCAGTAGGGCTCAGAGTCAAGTTTACAGGGAAAACAGAAACTAATGTGCTCCGGGCCAGTGAGTCATCCCAAATCCAACAGTAGGTGTACGAAACTTGGAATTTTCTATATTCATATGGTGAAAAGGTTCTCTTTCATCAGGTAGCGGGATTAGGAGAAGCACTTTCCAAGCCTCAGCTCATAGCAGAGGGGGAAAGCAAGTCAACAATCCCACATCCCAGAGACTCTGAGGACGCTAGTCAAAGACAGTGAGGCAAAATGTTTAGACAGCATCTCTTTACTTGAAGTACTACTGGGTTTACATATTCTTACATACTCGAAGGTGACCTAAGAGACTATCAGAATTTATCATCTAAAGCCCCTTTCTACATTTAACACCGGGAATAGTGAAGCAGATCCCAAGCTGTGGTCAAAATATGGCAGGTCAAGAAGCCTTTAGAGCTGTCACAATCAGGGGACCACAAAATGGTACAAAGGCCACTCCACAGGGCTGTCCAGGGGTCACCACGTCCACACATCTGGATGACAATCCCAGAGTATACCGAAAAAGCAAACCGGCCCTGGCCACTGCCCAGTGTCCTTGGGAATGGTGATGGGGGTAGAACCGGCTCCAACACCTGGAGCCAGCCACAGGGTGCCCACAACTGTCCCAGGGGTTCTCCCAACATCCAGCATGTTTCAAAGCCACGGGAACAGAAACGACGATGAGAGCAATGGTGACTTCACCGGCTCGGGAGTCGGCTCCCAGGGCCTCGACATCCTCACGTGGCTTCTGTGGAAGGTGTGGGCTCAGCAAGTCAGGGAGGAACCTACACTTGTGTCTAAAATACCCACACGACAGACTTCACCCTCTTTTGGGAATGATTTCCTGGCTCTGCCTCAGCCAAGAACAGCTTCATTTTCCTGAAAGATATTGGGGCCAAGGAAGTCGAGCACCGCAGGTGACCAAACAGATCAGAGGGATGGTCCCTCACAGTAGGGACGGGAAGGTCCAATCGGAAGCCGGTGAAGCCTAAAGAAAACTCTGAGCACAGTTTCAAGGTTCCTTTTACCTACACTTCCTGACTAGGAAACACCACCGGGAGAAGTGGCAGTGTAAGGCCATGCCGAGTCAGGTGCAGGGCCCGCTCTCCCACGGGACAATCCCTCGGCTCTCCTATTTGGGGCCTCTCATGAGAATATGGGACTTAGAAAACAGCTCCCCAGTATATCCCACGCGCAGTGACAGAGCAGGAAAATTAGAGTCGTGGAGGGGAGTTTAAGGTCAAAAGTATTCCAAGACATGGTGTGTGGCAGGAACGCCCACTAGCAGAGAGCATAGGTGACCAAGCCCCTGATGAAATCTCTGCTCTTGAAGACAAGATGCTAGAATCATCAATACAGGAACTGTTTGTGATGGGAGATTCTAAGCCCCCACGTACCTACGCGAACAGATGTATAGAAGCACAGGGTCACGTGTTGTGGGAACATCAGCTCCCAAGACAGACCAAATCGTGCCAGTGTGGGTTCACAGGAAAGCTGTGTCCCCCTGGTCTGTGTCTCTGCCTTTCAAAAGACCAATTTCACACCAGCATTAAGATAGTCTCTTCCTTGGTGTGCTCATGGTGCCCAGAAACTTTCACGGTCTTGGCCCCCATCTCTGCTCCTTTCCACTTATATCATTCAGAAAGGTGTGGTCAATGAGGAGTGAAGCCCACACAGGGGATTGTAAGAAACACAGACAACCCAAATGAAAACAAGAGGAAAATCACCTTTGGGGAAAAGGGAGACAGAAGGACACTGGTGACTCATAGCACAAAATAGGGTCAGTTTCCCATGGATCTCATCAGCACCCCCTCTTCCTTGGGAATGGGCATGGTGTGGCCTTCCTAAGATTCCACATCTGAAAGAGCAGGGCCCCGGGTTGGGGATGCCTGGGAGAACGGCTCTCAGAGGCCACCAACAAGCTCTCTGGCCACAGTGTGACAGCTCTAAGTTGGGGGCTGGGCAGCTGGGCCACCAAGTGCACACCCACAGCCCCGTGGGTTTAAAAATTAACATGAATAAAAAAGAAAATAAGATGTTGGAGACCAAGACAACCTTAGCCCTCTATTTTTGCAATGTGACGATGCCTTACTCACTGCTTTAAATACAAGTGAAATTTTTTTTTGTTTTTGTTAACTTTATTTTGAGACAGAGCACATGCATGAGTGGGGGAGAGAAGAGAGAGAATCCCAAGCAGGGTCTGTGCTGTCAGCCCAGGGCTCGATGCGGGCCTCAAACCCATAAACCATGAGATCGTGACCTGAGCCGAGGACAAGAGTCAGACGCTCAACCAACTGAGCCACCCAGGCGACCTTAATTAAACAATTTTCAATTAATGGACACTATTTTATTCTCCTGAAAATGTTTACAAATAGCTTTTACTTAATATTCCGAGAGCATCCTGGCCTGAAAACCAGAGCCATGGCCCTGAAGCACGGAGGCCAGGCTGTGGGCCTCCCCTCAGCACCAGTGGAGAAAGGTTCTGTTCGCCTCCTCTTAGGATGGCTGGCCGGATGCACTGAAAACAATCCAAGCAAGCGGGACGGCAGCCACCGGTTGCGCAGGAGAGGCTGACCTACTCTCTAACTGCTGGATGTGCTCTGGTGTGTGTGCCCCGAAACCCTGTAGGCGGCCACCATGCCCATGGCTCACAGCGGACGGAGGCCTTGGAGGCGGCACAGTGGGACACAGGCCTCCCTGCACCTGGCCCTCACCACAGCCCAGCCTGGCTGGCATCCTGGCGTCCAGGCCTGATGCTGCTTCCTCTCACGTGTGGGCAGGATGGTTTGCTCCTGGATCACTGTCTCCCCCGCACGTCCTAGTGCCTTTCCAGAGTGGTTCCTGTCTCACGGGTCCCTGAAAGTGCCTTCTACCAAAGCAGAGAACACTCACCCCCACCAGGCACACGCACGCTCGTGGCTAGGAGAGGTCCAGCACACTCGAGTGAGAAGATCAACCGGCAGTAATCCTGATGCACACCAGAGGTCCTCTTGACAATTTTCCATCTTCTGCTTTCTGCCTGGACAGTCTAGGGCCTGTCATGTGACCCGAGAGTCCTCTTCCCCATGGGAGGGTTGGGCCCGTCCTCCCCACCCTGCTGCCTCCGCGGTAGGACTAGGCAGAGCAGGCCTTCTCCAGAAACAGGTGGACTGGGGAGGTGGTCCCATCTATGTCCAAATCTCTGGAACCTGTGCATGTGACTTTATTTGGAAAAGCAGGCTTTGTAAGTGCAGCTACGTGGAGGACCTGGAGACCACCCTGGACTCCCTGGGGAGGGGGCTGGGGAGTACACGGATGAATGTTCTTAAAAGAGGAGTCAGGTAAGATCCACCGAGAAGGGACAGGGGGCATGGGGCCCAGCAAGCACCGAAGCCGGGCAGGATGGAGCCTCCCTGCTCCCGCTGAAATCTGCCCATGCACCCGGTGGTGTGGACACAGCGCTGGCCTCAAGTCAGGACGGGGAAAGGTGCCACAGGAAGACAAGGAGGAGAATCAGAAGAATCCACGCCACTTCTTCCCACCGAGGACTCAAGCGACAGGGGGGTAAGAGAAAGCAGAACGTCAGAGATGTTGAGAAACACCATCAAGTGAAGCCACATCATCAGGAAGGAGGCAACAACCCCTCTTGGGCATGCGCCTGCTGCCCCTCTGCAGAGGCCATGGGGACAGACCCCTCCCGGTACCGCGGAGCACCCACCTGGGAGGTGGCAGGACTCGACCAGCAAAAGGCGAGGAGGAAAGTGTGAAGTCACAATTGCATTCAGAACACTCGACGTGACCCACAAGAAAGGACCTTAGGGGCAGCAGTGATGAGTATACAGTGGCCTCAAGGAGGAGTGTGTAGCGGGAGGAGAGTCAAGGGTATTCGGTGGGACCTGGCGGGTCTGTGGAAAGGTCTGCAAGCCCCGGAACATTCAGTATGGGGCGAGCACAGCCAAGGATGGCTAACGGGTGTTCTCAGAGAGGCCACACCCCTCGGACATCTGCTTGGTGCTTGGTCTGTTTCTCAACTGACATTTCTTTTTTAAGCATCATTGGATTCACCAAATCAAGTTTTAATAAACCGTGTGCAACCGAATATACCTATGGGGAATTGGTCTGTTTGCAGAAACTCTCAGATGCCTAACGCTTACCCAGCTTTGGTGGGGAAAAAAACAATCTTAGATGTAAAACGCAGGGAAGCACTTTGTTGTTCCAAACCTCACACTTAACACTAAGGACCAGGAAGTGCAGAAACTAACGATCAGCCAGCAAAGGTTCTCAACAGGAAGACACAGAATGACCTAACTATGCCCTGACAGAAAGGAGAAGGGAAGTCTTACTCCACAGAAAGTAACTATGTGTCCTTCACAGTTAGTAAACGATCGGCCCTGGCGGGAGAGACAGTACAGGAAGAGGAAATCCCAGCGATTGTCAGCTGTGCCCTCCACACAAGGCCCACGGGTCAGGGCGTCCATCCCTTGAGCCAATGGCCATAAGCTCTCTGTGGCGGGGAGGGAAGGAACCATCCCAGAGTCGCCTGAGCTATGAGGGATCTTGTGCCACAGCCTCCTGAGTTGGCCTCGTGAGGGCTGCTTCGGAATCTGTGTCTTCTCCTGTCTCTGCCCCTCCCATGCTCATGCTCTGTCTCTCTGTCTCTCAATAATAAATAAACATAAAAAACGTAAGGAAAATCTACAAATGGGGAATGAGGTCCACTCTTTAAACTTGTTCACAAACAAATGTAAAAGTTGATTTCCGTAAGAACAGTAAGACCTTTATTAGAGTTGCACTACATTATTTCCAGGGTCTCGCGTCTTCCTCCTGGGTGCACACCCAGCACTCTGCCCCGCGGTGGGAGCCCAGTGCTTCCTGATTGGTCTTCTGAGAGTTGTGGTGCCAGGGAGCTCAGGGTGGGCGTGGGGCAGGGGTGGGGGGAGGACTGGCCCAGGTCCCCCCCCCGCCCAGGCTTGCCGCAGCCTCAGCTCCCAGGTTCTGTGGGTCACTCCAGGCAAGCTGCCCAGGCCCCCAGGACTAGGCTCTGATAGAGCCAACGCACTGAGGACACCCACGATGCCTAGCTGTAGTAGGTGGAAGAGCACACTAATATTCAAGCAGATAAGCAGAAGTTAGGAGTCATCATAGATCATTGAAGTCTGAGCGCGCCACAGCCTTGTTACATACGAAGTCGGCCATTCTCCACCATTGTTCACATTCCAGTCAAAGAGCCTCCCGTGGCGCCGTCGCCGAGGGGCTGGGGCAGGTCAGCATGTCACGGACCGACGACCAGCTGCATCTTCTTTGGCTGCATAGAGGACAGAGAGGAAGTGACCCAGAAGTCTGCAGGGAGAGTCTCTGCTGACACAGCAGCTAAGTCACAAATGTCCTTGGGTCTACACTGTTTTCTCCAAGAAGGTGCCTTCCTAAAGTTTTGTCATCCTCCAGAAATCAAGACTGATTGGAAATTAAAAAACAAAAGTGTATACTAAAGTTACCAGCCCTTTAAAATGACCTCGCTCTGCAATTTTGTTTACAGGTATTTACCCACATTCCTGACAGCCATTGGGCCCCCTGCCCAGAAGGCAGTCCCAGGGGGTAAAGGGAGACAGGGCCACACTTGTGCCAGGACCCCGACCGGGCACAAGTCAGCAGAGTCCTGGGCTGCCTGGGCCTGCTCCACTGTCTATGTGAAATCACCTTCCTGCCATAGAAGAGACTACCTTTTCGCTTTCCAAATAGTCTTTAAGCTGCAGACTGTGCCACACGCTGGAACAGTCCCACAGCACCCTTTCCCTTGCCCTGTTCTCCTCACAAGCATGTGTTCATTCTTATGGCAATCACGACAGTCTTAAGTAGTGGTGTGGGAGTAAATCAGTCCTGGTTTTGTAGAAGGAGAATACAACGTTTTGTGTCTTTTCTAATAAATAACTGAAACATTCCTCCAGAGCACAAGGCCCTGGATTGCAGTGAGATATCCGGCTACCCCCAAAACACAACTTACAGGCTCTATTCCCAGGCTGCAGCCAACGTGTTATGTCAAAAACATTTCTGAAGACTATCCGTGTCAAATAGCAAAAATGAAAGAAACCAAACTCCTCATCTCTGTGAAACTATTGGTGTCTCAATAGCTAATTGGTTTATTTATTTTCTTATAGTTTTCTTTTTTCATTTTTGAAAGAGACAGAAACAGCAAGAGTGGAGCAGGGGCAGAGAGAGAGGGGGAGAGAGAATCCTAAGCAAACTCCCCACTGTCAGCACTGCGTCCAATGCGAGGCTCAAATTCACCAAGTGTGAGAACATGACCTGTGCCAAAACCAAGACTCAGATGCTTCACTGACTGAGCCACCCAGTTGCCCCTGTTTTACAGTTTGAGAGACAGAGAGAGAGAACGAGTGTGTATGAGGACAAAGGGGCAGAGAGAAAGGAGGATGACGACGCAAAGCAGGCTCCACGCAGAAAGCAGCCAACCCACACTTTTTGTTACCTCTGAACTTACAAAAATACACATTTCGGGGAGCGGTGGGGTGGGAGAACCAGAAGGCACTACCACGAATCTTAGTGTTTTCATTACAGAAAGTATAAGGATGTGAACGAAAACACATCAGCAACATCTAAGGGACAGAATTTTCCCAGCATGGTTCCAGGAGCAAGAGGTCTACTTTCAGTATCAAATTGCATACAGTCAGGTGGCAACTATCCAAGTTAGTGTAAAACACTTTTATACACTTCAAACATAGGGACATTCAAATCAGACCACTGTTAAACAGTTTCTACAAATTTCCATTCCCAGGGAACCAAAAGCCTGAGGGTTCCTACGGAATTGTGAGCAGTAACAGAAATAACGGCAATTCACCTGAACTACAACTGACAGCGTGCCGGTCATGATCGTTATTATGAGTTCTGAGAAGGAGACTACATTGAGGCAGACAGAAAGAGAAACCAACGGACAAGTCCGGGGACTGAAGGGGAAACGGCCTGTAGCGGGAAGGTGCCCAGTGGGCCCAGTGCGGACATGAGGCACCCCACTCCAGACCTCGCAGGCACTCGGGGCACTGAAGAGTGGCCACATGAGTTGCCTGCTGTCCAGTATCGCAGAGCCCACTGAGTTCTTCCCCGCCTCAAGGCCCCGTACCGTCATCCCACCATCTCCAATGTCCCCACTTGGCCCACCTCCTGCTCCACCCTGCTAGACTGCAAACCACCTCTTCTGTTGAAGAGGGCTCACTTTTATTTTTCAGTTGTCGGATCACTGGGATGTGGTCTCAACCTGCCTCCTTCATCCACTTAATTCAGCTCTGGGACACGCTCAACCCACATGCGATCTGCTCTGCAGTGGAAAGTCCCAGAGAGATATGCCCGCACCACTCCCGTGGGCCCCCATCCCGGGCATCACAGTGCCTCAGCTGCTTCGTAGGAAACGAAACCCACTGCTGTTACTCGTTGTCAGAATCAAGACCAGTTAAAAATAAGAGGTACTGAATAGATTGCAAAGGTCAGAGTCTATTTAAGAGAAACTCAAAAACTACAGGGGAAGGAAAAAGGAGGGCAACCTAGTGAGTACGCCAGAGAGACCACCAGATGAATGACAGTTTCTGAATGCTGCTGACCATGTCCTCACAGGGGCTGCAGTTACACATAATGAGATGGAGCTTCTGTGATCATAGTATCTCGTGGATATTTAGATGCAGACACTCTTAAAAGCCACGAGACTGCAGTGCTCCCACTGTTCCCATTTACAAGTGATTAAAAGGAAGCACAGGAATGCTACTACGTAGCTACCCCAGAGTCCCAAACTCATCTGTGCAGGAGCCAGGCTCAGAGTCAAGTGCTCTGGGGTCACGCCCTCCCTGCACAACTTCTCAAGGTGGACTGGGAATCCTCGGGGGTCCTTTCCAGATTTCATACATGCTCTACGTCCTCTAGGGACCATAGTTGAATACGGGCCTCAGGTTCACTGTGGAGGAGATATAACCTATTTGCAGCGATATAGAACACTGAACAAACAACCACTGCTTCAAAAGCAGGACAGCTGAGAACTGCTCAGCAAGATGACAAATAACACAACGCTTATTTTTTAAAATTTATTGTGTTTATCAGCTTGTCCACCCAATTTGCTGAGTCCCAGGGCACCCTGGGAAGAAGGGTTTTCAACCTCCAATTCAGCGGCTGTGGGGAAGCAGAGTGATGAAATGGGAGGCGGGGGGTGTCAACAGCCACGTGAAGGTCTCCCGACGGGGAGGGGTCTGCAGGTCGAGTGACTGCGGATCTAGAGGAACGATGCCAGTAAGACCTCCCGCATGCGGGAGCCATGCAAAGGACACCAACCTGTTCAGGTGGTCTTGTCACTAGCGTGGCCGGGGTGGACCTTTTGTTTCTTGCCTAGCAAGCAGCGCACTGAAGACTGATGACCTTCTTTTTGGGGGCATCGTACAGCGAGTCCTGGCTACTGCTAATGCTGCTGAGGTTGCTCAAGGGGCCATCCTGAGAGCCTGTCGATCTGGGTGACGCACGGAAGAGCATCTTCCACGTGTGCTCGGCATAGGACACACCGCCCCACGCGAGTGAGAAGCACAGGCCGGCAGCTGCTGGGGAGGGCTGCCCCCAGGGAGCTGACACTCTCTCCCTCCCAAGCAGATCTGGACTCTAAGTGCCCTGGGTGGAGAACGTTCGGCAGCCCTTTCAGGCCGTGACACGGGAGCATAGAGCACACGCACAACCAGAGCCAGCCCAGGACACAGTGCCAGTAACACAGGTGCCACCACAGTGGTTCGTACGTGCTGAGTGTGTTACCAGAACGGACCGTGAGCACGGCGTGGGACGAGCTCAGATGGCACGCACTCCACACCTGAGGGCACAACGCCGCCTACCCACCAGGCCTCGGTAGGGGAGAGCCCAGGGAGGACAGATTCCACCATACAGATGGGGAGGCAGCCGCCAGGCCCTGGAATAACGTTCCGTTCTGCAGCTACTTCTACCAAACTCCAAACGTTCAAAAAATGTAGGAGAGGAAGGACACAGTGGGCAAAGACCGAATCAAACACCCCACGTTTGACTTGAAGACAGCGAGGCCTTTTCAACCGCCTCTCGCTTCATGCACATCTCGTCGTAACATGGTGTTCATTACTTGTGAAATGATGACATCCTTCTGCGCGTTGTCTAGGTCTTCCTCCACCTTGGCCACGAGAGTGGAGAGGGCAGCTAGGCACTCCTTCATCTGGCTCTGCACCTTTGAAAGCCAGAAAGGGAAGCAACATGTGATGGCCCCCACTGCTGGTCTTCATATGTTTTGTTTTGTTTTTTTTAAAACAAGGGGTAAAAAGGAAACCCCCTCCATTCATATCCTGTGATGATGTCTGGAGCTGACCTCTTTGCATGTGGCCCCTGATTCTTCTTCGAAGAAACTATACCACTCCAGTGCCACACATAACTGCTCTCTCACCTGGAACCAAAGGGATTGAGTTTGTACGCAGAGGTGTTTCATTAATCCTTACTGTAAAGCCACCCTAAGGTCCCCTTCGCTTTAAATAACATGACAGAATGCTGGTAAGGTCTTTCACGGATGCTCATGTTCACAAACTTGCTTGTTAACAGCTTTCAATTTGACATTGGAGACAAATCTTCCCCGAAATAAATTACATTATGCAATTTGTACCAGCAAATCGATACACACAACATTTCCACCAACCACTGCTTTTTAACCAAACAGACCCGTCTTCTTACAAGAATTCAAGAAGCTTAAAAGGAAACTCCAGTCACACAAACACGCAATGTATGCCTGATAACACACAGCATGTGCACAGGTCGAGAACCGCTGTGGCTAGGCACACTGTTTCATCCTCCGTTTTGTCGTTCTCCATAATGGAGTTCAAGACCTTAAGCACCTCCGCCTCACTGGACACGCCGGCCTGAGTCTTCGCCTGTCGCCCTATGACTGTTTTCCGAAGAGATCTCTAGTGCCTGGAGATGAGGAATTCCAAATGTTCCAGCAGCAGCTGGCGGGAGAGGCAAAAGGAAAAGCGTGTTTCAAGAACACCTTCAATTCCAGGCCTCAAGTTCACCAAATGCGAAACCAAGTCTGAATCCCTTCAGTTCAGTCCCCAGTTAGGGAGCTGCCCCCACGAATGTGTTAAGAGAGCCTTACTTCTCCACACAGATCAAACGAGGTCTGAGAACAATGGGTCCCAGCCAACTCCATGGGGACATGTGGACAAGAGGAGTGAATGGTGTCGTGTGTTTAAAGACACTGGCAGTGCGCCTACTGACCCTGATGTTGTTTCTCTCCGCCTTCAGTTTGACGACCTCTTCCTCTGTCTGCAAGAGCTGCTCCTACAGCTGGTGAGCTCCGCAGTGAGTGCTGTACACTCCAGGGGTCGGAGAGGGGACAAAAGTGGAGAGTCACAGGGGGTCATGAGCCAGAGCACACCAGGCCTCCGTGGCTCTCCAGAGTCCACTCACCCCAGTCCACTCACCCACCAACCTCAAGTAGCAACACACACAAGTCCCCTCCTCACCACCCACAGGAATCCCGGGGATTTTCGGAGGGACCGACACTCAAGGGGACAGACATTTTCAGGTGCCTGGAAGGTCTAGGACTCAGGAACTCTGCTGACTCGGGAGCAACAGGCCGAGAAGGCTGCTGCCCATCCCCAGCCTCTGGCCTCGTCTGGCAAGCAGGCTTGTGGAGCGGCAGTGGGGAAAGGCTGACGGTACTCAAAGGCTGCCGTTGTAGCCTGAACACCCGGCTCGATAAAAGTCAACCATACCAAACGGGCTTTTCAAAAATGATGGTAGGACTCGACGAAAGGGAGAGTTTACGACTTATTTCCTTAGTCAAGCAGGAAATATTATGGAGGAAGGGTTTCTGAGGAGAGTGATGCCAGGGCCCACCACCCCGCGTGGGGTTTCTCTCCCGCCAATACCCAGCACCCACCCAGGACATGGTGTACAAGTGGGCTCCAAGGAGGTGGACGCACACTCTCCAGTCAGTCGAACGCAGAGCCCGGTGCAGGGCTCACTCTGTGAACCAGGACTTCATGACCTGAGCTGAAACCAAGAGTCAGACGCTTAACCCCCTGAGCCACCCAGGCGCCCTAGAGCTTTTGGCTCTGTAGGACAAATGAGGGGATAAGGTTCACTTATCAACTGACATTCCAAATAGCGAGAGTGGTTGATTCGTCAATTCTAGAAAATCATTGTACAAACAGGTGACATTCTTCAAGTTCCTTCATGAATTAACCCTTTCCTAATCAACGGGAACTTTACCACAGAACTACCCACGTTCCTCGCAATCTGACTTGACAAGGTGAACCCATAGAAGCCTATCTGATCCTTGATGTAGGACTGTGCAGGCCCATTTCTATGTGGGGATTTTCTTTTTTCCAATAAATACATCGGAAACTTTTCTGGAGATGTGTGACATTTGGAAAGACTGGCAGATGAGCTGAGCAGCTTTGAAATATCAAAAATAGTAAGTAAAAGGTAGGGCATGAGAGCATGAAATATAGGCAGATACTAGGCTATAATAGCATTTCCTACCCGAAAGCATACACAAATCTACTCTAACAAGGTAATACTCACAAAAATGTGCTCATGTAAACAGACCATACCTACATGGTGCCATTTGCAGTCAAGAGAAAGGCAAACAAATGTGGAGACGCAGGATTAAGTCCTAACCGCCCAACGTGAGCTTTAGCGGATGCTGTCCTCTGGGGGAAGTGTGCACCACCTCCTGTTGCTATTGAGGTCCCCTCAAGTGTTGCACGAATCTGCTGATCAGCAACCGGGAAGCAGTTCCTTTCTCCGGTAACTCAGGCACCACAGTAAAAGTGATTTCTCAGGGTTCCTGTGTATTTTTCAGTGTGTTAAGCGTTCGAGGGAGCATGCAGCCAGGCCTCCTGGGACCCATGTGTGTCACCACCACCTAAGCGGTCATCAGGAGGAACGTCGTGTGCGAGACTTGTGTGCACTTAAACAGCCTATCCTCACACGGGCATAAGGGCAGTAAGATCTGACATACAACGAATAACGTGTTGTTCCATAACCTGGCTTTCAAATAATGACATTACCTTGTAGCATGCCTCTCTCTGTCCCTGCCCAGAGAAAATCCCTCTCAGCCTACTACCACAGGCAGGTTTTGTAATGTAACAATGTGTTCAGACTGTATTAGGAATATGGCTGTAAAACTGCAGGCTAGAAAAGCTTTGTAACCATTCATTCACCCGTGTATCTCCTAGGCCATGACGAAGCAATCGTACTGATTACACCAGACCATCATGAAGTTTCACCCTTCATTGGTAATGCATGAATTGTTACATTCGTATATACACAGGAATCTTTCCAATTCCTCTCATTTCTGATGCATAGTGCTAATGATACACGTAACAGCGTAGTATGTCACCTAAGCCAGCACTGATGTGGATTCTGATAGACAATTCATTCTAGAAACAAACGGAGAATAAACTTAGGGATCAATACAGTGCCGAGCTGTGCACCTATTTCCCTGTAACTTAAAACTGTTTCTCTAGCTTACTTGACTCGAAGAATATAGTATATAACACACACAAGATACAAGTGCTAATGCACTGTTTGTGTTTCTACTAAGGTTTCTGGACAACAGGAGAGTTTGAACAGTTAAGTTTTCTGGGGACGCAAAAGTTTTACATGGATTTTCAATTGTGGGCAGGGTGGAACCCCAAATACCAAGTTGTTCTACGGTCAGCTGTACTCATCCGTGGGGAAGAACGAAGCAAGCAAGACCATTGTCAACAACAGAAAAGAGTAAAATAGAAATAGATTTTCTGTTTTAATTTTTTAATGTCATTCTTTATTTCTTAGAGACAGAGACAGAAAGCAGCAGGGGAAGGGCAGCGAGAGAGGGAGACAAGGAATTCAAAGGAGACTCCAGGCTCTGGGCTGTCAGCACAGAGCCCGATTTGGGGGTGACCTCTCCAACACAAAGATCATGACCCGAGCTGAAGTCGGTCACTTAACCGACTGAGCCACCCAGGAGCAGAATAGGAGCAGTTTGGAGGGTCCTTGTACACAGGGCAAACATGTTTCCCCAAACCACTTAGTTACCAAGGTGCTCAGCAACACCAAGCACTAAGGGTCAGCAGGCAGGACACAAGTTCAGGAAGAAAGGCCGGCTTCTCAGAGAGCGTGGCGTATTGTACACGGATGGGGCAGGGAGCCAGCATCTCTGCACAGCAGGAGGCACCCCCCCCCCCAGACAAGAGGCTGCCAGGCAATTGCGGCAGGAGCAGGGAAGACTGCAGTACTTGGCCCCTCCCTGAGTCCACCCGAGTGAAGATAGGGTATAGATCTCCAAGGACCTCACAGATGGCCTCTGAAACAGGCAAGGTCCACGCCACAGGACCCACAGACCAGCAGGGAGACGGAAGAGCAGGAAAGAGGAAAAGCCATCTCCCTGGCTTCTGACCACCGGACCAGGGAGCAAGCTGCCCTGTTCCCAGGAGGAGGCACAGGTGTGGGGAGGAGGGTGGTGGCCCGTGCGGAACTCAAAGAGCCCACAGTCCGCCCAGATGGAGCTTCACTACGAGGTGCTTAGAAAGGCGTCCGGGAGACAGAGTGGGGTGCATGAAGGAGAACACAGGGCAGCCGAACCTCCCAAGGAAAACCACCTCCCCAAGTCTGACCCACACCGACCCATGGGACAAAACGGCCATCCTGCAGCCACACTGTGCACACGTTCCCCCTATTCCACCGAACTACACACTCCCATGCCCTTCTACTGCTCTCCGTAAAACCACATACGTCTCTGGGCGAGGTACCTGCAGCACATACTCAGTGTTCAGCACCTAGTACAGTGCCTGCCACGCACTCCAGGAACAGGTGAATACTTTAGTGTACGCCTTATACCCACACACGTAAAATTACACGTTGCTTTTAAATATTACGTAGTTCTGTATAGGATATAAAGACGCACCCTGCCCTGTGCTTTATGTGATGGGTGATGGAGGGGCTTGTACCTGTTGCCTAAAGCACGAATCTTAGAGCTCAACCCACACGTTAGAAGGAGCCACTCTACCCAATGATGTCTACACTGCATCCATTCTTGTCTCCTCCCCCAGCCCATATCCACACATTACCAGCACCAGCTTTTAAAAAATTCAACAACATCATGCCAGTCCTTCCCCCTGAGGACACAATGACCCCAGGCCCTTATCTGAAAACCCAACTCCTCACGGGGTAGGTTCTGTCCCAACACCAGCTCCCTGGTGCCTCACCCGGCTCCGCTTCCGCTTCCGTCGCTCACAACAAAGCCAAGCTCCTCCTTGACCCCGGCCTTTGGCCTCGGAGTCAGACTGCTGGGAGAGTGCTCGGTCAGCCTCAGCTCCCGGGCGACCTCTCCGGAAAAGGCCTTTCCTGAACCACCGTGCGCAAGTAAGCAACACTTCCTCTTAACCCCTTCACTCTTTCAGACACTCTTTCAGATGTGCCTCCACCACCATCTCCGAGGAGCACAGAAGCCAGAGCCTGGCGACCACAATGGTGCAGAGTCACAAAGGGGAGCCACAAAGGTGGGTGTTTGTGTCTCTGCAGATGGTTCAGGTGCACCAGCACAGAAACCCTTGTTGTGGGGTTTGCACTGTACACTTGAGGTGCATCCCGTCCCCAGCCTGCTTCAGAGTCTGGGTCCCTCCATCTGCCCCTCCCCTGGCCACACTCTCTGTCTCTCTAAAAAGTAAATAAACATTACGAAAATTAGAAAATAATGAACACTGATGAAACACTCAAAGAATAAGTGTCAATTAAGCCATCCACTTCCTCTGCCTGCCCTGCCACAGCCAGCCCGTCACCACAAAGCCTGCCCTGGGCAGGCACCTGACAGGGGAGGAGGGCGGTGGTGTAGGGGGGTGGGGCTGGGATGCTGACACCATCACCACCCCATGGACGCTGGCTGAGCGTGGGCAAACTGGATGGTCATTTTAGAAGAACGATGGGTAGTAGGCAAGGACTAGTGGGTTTTGTTTTCTCCTGTAAATGCTGATGACCAAAATGTTCACTATGACTTCTCAGTCTTTTCCGGCTTGCTCTTATACGTGTGAGTAGTCAGTTAGCCAACCCATCCTGAACTAGGAAAAACGAGTTCAATTTTAAGCATATTTGAAGGCATCAAGGAGACACTGAGGCAGTCACAACTGGAAGGACTGAGACACCAACAAAAGGGAAGCCCGCTGAGCCAACTCTAATGTTCACAGTCCTCTCTCTCCCTCAAGGAATTTGAGGATTCTGAATTTCCTCAGGGATTGGAGGCAATATATACGAATGAGCTGCAAAGGAAACCTAACAGAAGGGCAAGCAGAAAGTTGCAGCTAACCGAGCTGTGGACAGCACAGGGAGGCACAGAAAATGAGCCTGGCACTCGACAAGCACTGCCTGAGAAGCTGACCCTTCAATAATCTCATTGTGTTACAGAGAAAATAACGGGGCTTTGGGACATAGCCCCAAGGAGGGGTCCTTGGAAATACTCCCGGCATCAAGATGGAGACACCGGAGGACTACACGGAGGTGGGGGACAGCGTGAGCCCAGCTCACACTGCACCTTACAAAGACTGAGCCCCAGTCTCAGGTCACTCACGCCTGACTGAGCCCAATAACCTCCGCACTCGGGGTGTGTGGGATGAAATGCTGAAGAAATACAACCACACGAAGAGCCTCTATGCTTCTACATAATGTCCAACACAAAATTAAAAACAAAGAAGCAAAGTAAAGAAAAAGAAAGAAAAGAAGAGTAGAGAAAAGAAAAGGAAATGAAAGGAAACAGAAGAAAAGAAAAGAAAAACAAAAGAAAAGAAGAAAAGAAAAGAAAAACAAAAGAAAAGAAAAGAAAAGAAAAGAAAAGAAAAGAAAAGAAAAGAAAAGAAAAGAAAAGGGATGTCTGGGTGACTCAGTCGGGTAAGCATCCCAATTTGGTTCAGGTCATGATCTCATGGTTTATGGTTTGAGTCCGGTGTCAGGCTCTGTGCTGACAGTGAAGAGCCTGGAGCCTGCTTTGGATTCTGTGTCTCCCACTTTGTCTCCCCCTCCCCTGCTCAAGAATTGTCTCTACCCCTCTCTCTTTCAAAAGTAAATAATATTAACACAAAAAATTCTTTTAATAAGAAAAGGAAAGAAACAAACAAGCAAACAAAAAAAGAGAGGCACCTGGATAGCTCAGTCTGCTCGTTGAAGTGACCAACACTTGGTTTCGGCTCACGTTTGTGAGTTTGAGCCCTGTGTTGGGCTCTCTACTGACAGAAAAGAGTGTCTGCTCAACAGTGTCTCTCTCTCCCCCATCCTCTACCCCCACCCCTGCTCTCACTTTCTTTCTCCCTCAAAATAAAAAAATATACATAAAAAAAAAACAGGTTTTGCATCATATCGACCCAAAGAAGAAAGAAGAGAAACAGACAAAGAGGAGACACATAGACTGGAATTACTGGATGCAAAAGTCAACTGTCCAAAAACCATTCTTGACAAATGGGAAATTTTCAGAGACTCAAAACAGACTCTCAAACTGCAAATTATCAGCGCTAAACTTATGGTCTCCAGGTGCCTGAGTGGCTCATTTGCTTAAGCATCTGACTTTAGCTCAGGTCATGATCTCGTGATTCGGGAGTTTGAACCCCGTGTTGGGCTCTGTGCTGACAGCGCAGAGCCGAGAGCCTGCTTCGGCATCTGTGTCTCCCTCTCTCCCTGTTCTTCCCTTACTCACAACCTGTCTAGCTCTCCAACATAAATAAAAGTGCAAAAAATCTTGTTAATAGCATTAAGAACTCAGTCTATGGGCTTCACATCAGACTAGACACAGGTGAATAGCCTCAGTGAATTGAAAGATAGGTAGGTAAAAATATATCTAGACCATACACAGAGAAAACGTCAAGAAAATACAGAAGCCCAAAAGACACAGAAGATATAGTAGAGACGTCCAATGGGAACCCTCAAAGTAGAGGAAACACAGAATGGATATTAACACATCCCTACAAAGATAAGAATCAAAACTATTCCAAAACTGATAAAAGAACCATGAGAGTGACTCCACAAGGAACACCTCAGGCAAAAAGATGTTAACAGTCATGAGAGGACAAAGAGACCGCCTTCCATGGGACAACAACAACAACACTACCAGCTGACTCTTCAAGAAAAGCAAATGAAGCCAGATGATGGATTGGCATGTATGAAAGGTGAACTAAAATAGCCACCAACCTGGAAGTCTTTACCTAACAGAAACAGTCTTCAAAGTGAAGGCAAAATAAAGATGATTTTCAGGCAAAACAGAAGCAAAAACAAAAACAGAAACAACAACAAACAACCACAAAATACACACACACAAAAACCATGACTACACATCAAGTACAGACAGGAACTAAAAGCAATATTAAAGCAGCTCGTTGCAGAAAAGAAACGTAGTCTCTGACAGAAATATGAAAAAACAAGGCTCACAGAACAACGTCACAACAGAAAGGGTAACTATGAGAACAAACTTTAACAAGCATTAAGTGCACGAAACAATGAAAACAACGCCAAAATCCATCTAAAACTTAAAAATATTAGCCAACAAAAGGTGAAGAGGATTTCAGTGTGGTTCAAGTGTCAAAGGAAAGAGCAGGGGCGCCTGGGTAGCTCAGTGAGTTGAGTGTCCGACATTGGCTCAGGTCAAGATCTCACGGTTTGTGAGTTGGAGCCCTGCGTCAGACTCTGTGCTGATGGCTGAGAGCCTGGGGCCTGCATCAGATTCTGTGTCTCCATTTCTTCTCTGCCCCTCACCCGATTGTATTATGTCTCTCTCAAAAAACAAATAAACTTTAAAACAAAGAAAAGATAAAAGGAGAGAGCAGTGTCAGGGAAGCAGTACAAGTCCTGAATCAGGCAAGAGTCAGTTTAAAATGTACCTGCCTCTAGAAATATATTCCAATTACCTAACAAGATCAGTGTACAATTAAAAACTCCTTCCTACTTCTAAAGGAAGGCTAGAGACAAAAACAGCTGGGACAAAGAAGAAAGTGGTAATACACTACATGTAAACTAACATACCAGTCATTACATGTGCACAAATACTGCAAGCAAAAGGTTGACTCTCAAATTCGTTAGAAGGAAACTAAGCCTACGCTGGTCACAAAGGTACACCTTAAAACGTAAGATCACAGACAGGTGGAAGTAAAAGATCCCCAGGCAAACCCTACCGAACAGAAAACTGATGTGGCCACTAGGACCGTCCAATAAAGTAACCTCTATAGCAAAAAGCTCTACTGGAGACAAAGAGGAACATTTCGCGATGGAAGTTCCATCTACCAAGAGAACAAGACTTCTAAACTTGCATAGACCTAATAACGCAATCTCGAAATACAGAAAAATTGACAAACATAGAAAAGGAAAAAGAGCCACATCCATAAGCATTATGGGAGACTTGAAGATATATCTCTCAGTATCTGACAGAACTGACGACAACAGAAAAATCAAGGCACTGGGACGGGGCTGTCCAGTATGCGGTCACGTGCTTTATTGCAAGTACTTGAACCGCGGATCCTCAAAGTGCGACGTGTGCAAAGTATAAAATGCACACCACATTTTAAAGACAACGTGATAAAAGAGAATGCAAAATCATTCATTAGTTTTTCTCAAGCTGGCTATACACTGAAATGATATTTTGGATATGCCTGTTAGTAATATTATTAAACTCATTCTCGCCTATTCCTGACTTGGTTTCAAGTGGTTAGTAAAATCTGAATTCTGTCATTAACAAACTTCATCTAACGTATAAATAGAGAATACTGCATTCCCCCCAGTACACATTATTTTCACGTGCCCAAGGAACAGTTCATGAAAACGAATATATGCCAGGCCATTAGGAAAGTCAGCTCATCTCAAAGGACTGAAATACTGCAGGGCATATTGACGGATTGCATTAGATTCACAGTTCATTTCCCCCAACAATTCATCACGCCCACAGTGATGGGATGAAGACAGGGAGACTTCCGGTGATGACCAGTCATGGGCGGCTGAGAGAGCACCGTCACCCCTGCCACCACAGGAGGACAGGGAGAAGCAGGCTGTCGATGAACCAAGAAGCTGACTCTCACCTGACCCTGAATCTGCAGATGCCTTGATCTTGAGAACTTCCCAGTCTCCTCAACTATACAAGAAGGTTCTGTGCTTATTAGGCAGCCAGTCGATGGAATTTTGTTACAATCACCCAAAAACACTGAGACAGATACCTTCATGGAATTAAGCTAGAAATCAGCACAAAGAGAACGAGAAAATCCCCCGAACATCAAGATGTGTTATGCTCCTAAAAATTGTGATGAATTAAGAAAAAGATACCACAATGAAAGTTAGAAAATAGTTTCACATAAAAGATCATAAACATTTGGCTTATCAAAACTTGCAAGATCGGGGCGCCTGGGTGGCTCAGTCAGTTAAGCATCTGACTTCAGCTCACGTCACGATCTCGTGGTCCGTGAGTTCGAGCCCTGCGTCAGGCTCTGGGCTGATGGCTCAGAGCCTGGAGTCTGCTTCTGATTCTGTCTCCCTCTCTCTCTGCCCCTCCCCCGTTCATGCTCTGTCTCTGTCTCAAAAATAAATAAACGTTAAAAAAAATTAAAAAAAAACTTGCAAGATCAGTAAAGGTGTGCTTAAAGGGAGACTCATACCTTTAGAATACATACATCATAGGGATAGCTCAGTTGCTCAGTGACCAACTCTTGATTTTGGCTCAGGGTATGATCCCACGGCCACAAATCCATCCCCAGCCAGGCTCCACACTGAGTGGGAACCTGCTTGAGATTCTCTCTCTCTCTGTCTGTCTCTCTCTCTCCCCCTCTGCCCCTCTGCCCTGCTCATGCTCTCATTCTAAAATGAATCAACACACTAATAAGCAAATAAATACAATACACATACTGGAAAGGAACAAAGGCTAAAAATCAAATGAAGGATTTAGTTCAAGAACTACCAGATGGGACAGCAAACAATCACCAAGTAGATGGAAAACAAAAGGGCAGAAATCAGTGCTGCAGGAAACAAATAGTAAATGACAGAAATCAAAAAAAAAAAAAAAAAAAAAAAGCCCAAGTAGGTTCTATGAAAAAGAAACAAAGCACAAAGTACCAATATCAAGAAATTCTAAAGCAAATACCACACCAGATGCTGCAGATAGGAGGGATATTATACACAAGTTGACACTTATGCCTTGGAAAGTTTGGGAGGTCTGGGCAAAGTCCTAGAAAACAAAATGCCTTATCTAAATAGACACAAGAAGATATGGGAAATCAGAAAAATCCTATTTCCCCTTAAGAAAGGAATCTGCAATGAAAACCCTTCTCACAAGGAAAACCCTACACCAGCTGTTGGCCTAGCACTTCTTCCCAAAAGTAAAGAACACACACAAAAACTCTTCTGGGAAAGCACAAGGAGTGCTTCTTCCTACGTTGTTTTAGGAGGCCAGCACGACCTTAAACCCAAACCCCAGCAAGGACAGCACAAGAGGGTGCAAGGGAACACCCACGTCTCTCTTGAATACACATGCAAGAATGTAAAGCACACTATTTACAAATGGAATCCAGTGCAAAGAGAATGCATAGACATCAGGTTTGGATTAATCTAGAAGGCAAAAGTTGTTTTAAGTTAAACCACAACATTACACAAATCACTTGTCCCCAAAGATGCACAAAACACATTTCAGAAAATTTAGTATTATTATTTCTTTGATGATTGTTAAAAAATCAGAGCAAAACTAAAAACAGAGGAGAATTTTCATGTTTTGATACAACTATCTACGAGTGACGCCACGGCAAGTGTCATATGTACTGGTAAAATGCTGAACTCTTTGGGGCACCTGAGTGGACGGCCTGCCGAGCGGTTAAGCCAGCACTGCCACGAGAGGCGCCCCCCACATCACCCCGCCGCCACACAGCGGCCACCACGACTGACTCACGGGAGCCTGCGGGCGTCCACACGGACAGGCCGGCCTTCCTCCCGAGGGTGGCCAAATGCTGTCCCCCAAGTGAGCAGAACCAGGGCGCCCCGAGCCACCCGGCCTCTCACGGCTGGCACTGTGGCCTCTGCGGAGTCCGAGCGGCGCTGGGTCCACCAGAACTCACCTGCCTCGATCGGGACGGTCTTCGGAGAAACAGGGGCCCCAGGGCGACATCTTCGTAGGTGGAAGACTTCTAGCAAGGGAGAACCCGGATGCTCAGAAGAGCACCTCCCTCGCCCTCCACAGCGCATGCGGGCTCCTACCGCCGTCAAGAGCCCGCTGGCCTCCCGCCCACCTCTCCGCCTGGCAAATGGGCTGTGGCGCCAGCACCAACGGAAACTACTGCGTCAGGGAGGAAACACTACCCGGTGGGACGCTGTACCGGCAGAGACTCCTCATCACGCACCCGCCGGAACGCACTCGGGTACAACGTCAGAGGCGAACCCGATCTCAGCTGCGGACCTTGGGCGATGGACACACATCAGCACAGGTTTGGGGCTGTGACAAAGGCATCGCCCTGGCGGCGGTTGGGGATACCTGCTCAGGGGAGAGGCTGTGCCTCAGTAAGAGCAGAAATGTGTGTGAAATCTCTGGAGGATCCTCTCACGTTTGCTAAAACTGCTCGAGAAAAGTAGCCAAGAAGCCAAAACCACCCCCAAAAATATGCATGGGCGGGCCTCCGTGCAATCATAACCCAACTCTGTGCTCTTTCCAAGCCCCTCCCCCACCCCCCTCCTCGGCCACCGACAGGGGCTCGGGAGCCTGTAAGAGCCCCGATGCCGCTGATGGGCCACGTTTGGGCCAGCTTCGGGACACCCTGGGCTACATTGGAGCCGCGCTGCTCCTGATTGTCCATGTTTCCCAAAGCGCGAGACCCCCCACCCCTTGTCGCTTTTGGAGGACACACTGTGTCCCAGCAAAGCAGCAGTGCTGACTGCCCACCCACAGGCACACTCTGATCCGTGTCAGGTGGCATCTCAGTGTGGTTTTGATTTGTAGTCCCCTGATGAGGAGTGACTTTGAGCATCTTTTCTTTTTTCTTGTATTCAATATAATTTATTGTCAAATTGGTTTCCATTCAACACCCAGTGCTCATCCCCACAGGTGCCCTGCTCAATGGCCATCACCCACTTTCCCCTCTCCCCCACCCCCCATCAACCCTCAGTTTGTTTTAGTATTTAAGAGTCTCTTCTGGTATGCCTCCTTCCCTCGCTGTAACTTTTTTCCAACTTTCCCCTCCCCTCTGGTCTCCTGTGAAGTTTCTCAGGATCCACATATGAATGAAAACATATGGTATCTGTCTTTCTCTGCCTGACTTATTTCACTTGGCAGAACACCCTGCAGTTCCTTCCACGTTGCTACCAATGGCCAGATTTCATCTTTTCTCATTGCCAAGTGGTATTCCATTGTATATAGAAACCTCATCTCCTTTATCCATTTGTCCATTGACGGGCATTTAGGCTCTTTCCATCATGTGGCTATTGTTGAAAATGCTGCTATAAACGTTGGGGTACGAGAGTCCCCTGTGCATCAGCACTCCTGAATCCCCTGAATTCTAGCAGTGCTATTGCTGCGTCATAGGGTGGATCTATTTTTAATGTGGTGAGGAAACTCCACACTGTTTCCAGAGTGGCTGCACCAGTTTTTCTTCCCACCAACAATGCCAGAGGGTTCCTGTTTCTCCCCATCCTCTTCAGCATCTATAGTGTCCTGATTTGTTCATTTCCGCCACTCTGACCGAGGTGAAGTGGAATCTCAGTGTGGTTTTGGTTTGTATTTCTCTGATGAGGAGTGACGTTGAGTATCTTGTCATATGTCTGTTGGCCATCTGGATGTCTTCTTTAGAAAAGGACCTATTCATTTCTTGTGCCCATTTCATCACCCGATTATTTGTTTTCAGGTGTGGGGTTTGATGACTTCTTTATAGGTGTTTGGATACTAGCCCTGTGTCTGATACGTCATTTGCAAATATCTTTTCCCATTTCATCTGTTGTCTTTTTGTTTTGTTGCTTGTTTCCTTTGCAGTGCAGAAGGTTTTTATCTTGATGAGGTCCCTACAGTTCATTTTTGCTTTTAATTCCCTTGCCGTTGGAGACGTGTCATGTAAGAAATTGCTACAGCTGAGGTCGGAGAGGTTTTGTCCTTCTTTCTCTTCTCGGGTTTTAAAGGTTTCGTGTCTCACATTCAGGTCCTTTATCCATTTTGAGTTTACTTTTGTGTATGCCTAAGAAAGTGATCTAGGTTCATTCTTCTGCATGTTGCTGTCCAGTTCTCCCAGCACCAGTGGTTAAAGAGTCTGGTTTTTTTCCATTGGATACTCTTTCGTGCTTTGTGGAAGATTAGTGGGCCCTACATTTGTGGGTCTGAATCTGGGTTCTCTATTCTGTTCCATTGGCCTATGTGTCTGTTTGTGTGCCCATTCCATACTGTCTTGATGATGACAGGTTTGTAGCAGAGGCTACATTCTGGGACTGTGATGCCTCCTGCTTTGGTTTTCTTCTTGAATATTACTTTGTATATTCGGGGTCTTTTGTGGTTCCATACACATGTTAGCATTATTTGTTCTAGCTTTGGAAAGAATGGTGGCACGATTTTGATGGGGATTGCATTGAAGGTGTAGATTGCTTTGGGTGGTATTGACATTTTAACAATATTCATTCTTCGAATCCATGAACATGGAATGTTTTCCCATTCTTTGTGTCTTCCTCAATTTACTTCATCAACCTTCTATAGTTTTAAGCGCACACATCTTTTATATCTTTGGATAGGTTCATTCATATTTTTAGGTTATTGATAGATATTTTATGGTCCTGGTGCAACTATGAACGTGATCAGTTTCTTTACTTCTCTTTTTGTTTGCTTTGGTATATTAAAATGCAATGGGTTTCTGTACATTGCTTTTGTACCCTGCGACTTTGCTGCAGTGATGTATCAGTTCGAGGAGACTTTTGGTGGATTCTGCCCGGTTTTCCAGGTAGAGTATCATGTGGTCTGTGCAGAGTGAACGTTTGACTTCATCTTTGCCATTGTGATGCCATTTATTTCCTTTTGTTGTCTGATTGCTGGTTCTAGGAATTGCAAAACAATGTTCAACAACAGTGGTGAGAATGGACATGCCTGTCATGTTCCTGATCTCAGGGGGAAAGGTTTCAGTTTATCCCCAGGAGAATTATATTAGCTGTGGGCTTGTATCATATGTGGCTTTTATGACGTTTACATATGTTCCTTCTATTCCGACTTTCTTGAGGGTTTTTATTAAGAAAGGATGCTGTGTTTTTTCAAATGCTTTCTCTGCCTGTATTGACAGGATCATGTGGTTCTTACCTGTGATTTTCGTAATGTGATATATCCTATTGATTGATTTGCAAATATTGAACCAGCCCTATAGCCCAGATAGGAATCCTACTTGATCATGGTGAAAAATTCTTTTCATATGTTGTGAATTTGATTTGCCAGTATCTTGTTGAGAATTTTTGTATTCTTATTCATCAGGCATATTGTCTTGTAGTCATCTTTTTTTTTTTTTTTTGCTGGATCTCTGTCTGGTTTGGGAATCATAGTAAAGCTGGCTTCGTAGAATGAGTCTGGAAGATTTCCTTCCATTTCTATTCTGTGGTACAGCTTGAGAAGCATAGATATTAACTGCTTTAGATGTCTGATGGAATTCCCCAGGGAAGCATGTGGTCCAGAAAATGAGATAAATCTTAGGATGCAATGACTAGGACAACTCCCTGGCAAGCTGATGGTCTCAGGAATAAGATACGGATAGATATGAAACACATATGAGTAGGGCAAAGGGAAGCCTCTGTCGTCTACCATGGGAACCCAAAGGCAAGATGCCTGTGTTCTTACTTCAGAAAGAGAGGGAAAGCTTCTGGAGTTCACTGTTTTCCCTTGCCATCCTATCAGTGGATAGAGAAGACAGTGATTCCAAGGTCTCAGGCTTGTGCTGCAGGCTAAGCTCAAATGTTTGGACCAGGGCTTGGATGCAGTAGTTCATGAATGGTCTCTTTCTCTGCTAAGCAGGTCCTCAAGAATACTGCCCATGGTGAACCAACTGTTCCTCAGAGTGAAAGCATCTTTAATGGCCAGGGAGGGAAACAAGTTGGCTAGCCATCATTTCTTCTACCAGCCACCCAAACACCAAGTGCTCTCAGGAAGGCAATCCTTCCTTTGGGATCTCAGAAACTGATTGGTCTTGGTTAGCACAGACCAGATTCAGAGCTGGTTAGGAGTGGCCGGCACTCACTATGCAGGGGACAGTCTCATTGTCCTTGCCTGAGACCAGAGACATGGTTATCATTATGGCCAGGGAAATCAGAATGGCTAGAAACAGGGCCAAAGTGTTTCAGTTCAGCAAATTATGAAATCAAGCTGGGACAGAAATGTCTACCTCCACATTCCTCTTATCCCAGAAGGGAGGATAGCTCCTTCCCAATATCCGTGACCCTGACTCCACATGACCATTGCTGCTGGGCACTTTGAAATGCCCTGGGCTTACCTTTGTCCACATAGTGCTGAAAGGCAATTGTTGAGGGACCCTGTGGCCCAAGGGATCCCACGGTGACAAGAAAATGGTCTGACACCCCAGTTAAAAGTAGAAAAAATGGCTCTGAGATACTGTCCCTGAGTGGACAACAGAGAGAACTTTGTTGGAAAAGAGCCACAGGATGGAGAATGATCCAGAGAAGGCCAAAGTTCTTTCTTAACAGGAGAGAATGCGATAAAGCAAACAATGATGCGACGAGCACAATCTCCTGATAGGATGGTTGTCTCAGGAGTAAGAATCATGTGTGGGCTAGGACCAAGGGAAACCTCCTGCAGTGTTTCTCCAGAAAGGGGTGAAAAGTTCCTGGCACTGGCTTTTGTTGCCCTGTCCTTTGAAGCCAGTAGTGACACCTAGTTAACCGATTCTGACTTGCGGCCAATCCTCAGGTATTTGGAGAATGGCTTTGCTGCACCAGTCCTTGAGTGGGCTCGGTCCAGCACGTAGCAGATCCTGAAGAATATTGCCAATGGATGAAGTGTCTGCTCTGCATGGTGAAGGCATCTGTATCCTCCAGTGGTTGGAGTTCTGCTGACGAACCGATGAAGATTGGGGGCGATGGTGGGGGTGATCCAGAGCCCAAGACCAAGAAAGATCTCCTGAAGACATCTTTCATACAAAAAAGGTGATTTTATTAAACGGTGGGGACAGAAACCACATGCAAGAAAATCTGCACAGGGGTCCTGACGGGTAACTGATTGTTACACACCATCAGGTTGGCAGGGTGTCAAGGATAGGGTTAGGGTTAGGGGGAAGCAAGTTTTCAGCACCTTGAGGGGCTAGGTGTGGCTAAGGAAATGCCCTTTATTACCACATAATAAAACCCAAGTCATGAGACCCATTCAATGTATATGGGCGGGTGCATAAGCTTGGAGGAATACTGCCAGCATATGCCTTCGGGCAGTTGAAATAAAAGAAGTTGACTGGAATGTTTTCAAGGTTGGGATAATGTTAGGCTTAGGTTGTGTTTTGCCCCTAGCAAAGGGTCATCACCATCACCGAGCAGCTAAGCTCCTAGAGGGGTGTCACTCTATCCGTTTCAGGGATTGTCAGTGGGCTATAAGCAGTAAGGGAATTTAATTTTCATTTGCCTTAGCATCACACATTACCATGACAAGCGCTTAAGGCCCTTTTCTCTGTACTTGGGTGGTCAAGACTGTCCAAGGAATAACAATCATATGCCACCCTTGGTGGGAAGAGGGGCTAGCTTGTGCTTTACCCCTCAGCCTGCCTTATGCTCCCTCACCATATCCTCCCAGAATAATGTCAACCCTGAAACCTTGAAGATGGATGAAGGTGGAAGGTCTCATCTTCTGTAGCTTCTTTGTGCTGAGTAGGGGCATAGAGTCGTCCCTACCTATATGGGTCCTTATTGGTCTCTTGGGCAACGTACAGAGGAGTTACAAAAGGCGGCGGCGGCTGGATCCAAGGTGGGCCTTCTTGAGTAGAAAGGCTCATCGTTTGGCTTCAGCAAGTGTAGTGATGGAGTCGGCACCAGGCAGAGAGGCATGGGAGAAACCAGCAAAACAGAGTTAGAAAAACAAGCTCGAAACCCCAAGTAAAGTCCTTTGGTAGTTGACAGACATGCTGCAGTCCAGGAGTGTAGCCAGTCACTAGAGGAAAGAGAGGCATTGTTGAAAGCGCCAATTGAAGTCTGCATGTCGCTCAGGAATCCCGAAATCTCTCGGTGGTAATCTGGAATGTATACACAGCATTTTGTCAGAGCACCTGCCAAAACCAGTGTCTGCCAGTGCTGCCAGTGAAGATTTTAGATGTGAGGCTTGAAGTATCCTCAGATGAAAGTGGGAACAGGCAGCAGGAATCCGATTGGTCTTTCCAGTTGGGAACTCAAATGTCTGCAGTGATCCTTTGAATGGCCCTTCTTAAGAAGGACCTGTTAGTATGAATTGAGAAAGGAAAGTGAAAAAGAAAGGTGAGACGATCCTAAGAGAGGCTTGAGGTCTCCTATAGGTTCCCCGGAATAAAAGGCACATTAGTTTGCCCACTGACTTCCTGTAAAGCAGGTAGAGGTTTTATTTCAATACGGTAGCCCATGAAAATTGCCCCTCTAAATGACTGCAGTAGGAAGACATAATATGATGCAGTAAGGGCCATTTATTTCAGGGTTAAATCCCCTGTTGCATGAGACTTTCCATCCTTTGAACAATTAGGTCTTGGGGGTTTATATGGGGTGAGTTTCGAGTAACTGTCAGATCAGGTGTAGGGAGGACATGGTTTGCATTCTTAGAGATTTATAAATTAACTCAGCTTCAAGTGGATACTACAGCACTGTCTATTGATAGGTCTAGAGTGAGAAAAGATCTTGTGTACAGTTGTTGGGGAAACCCATCCCATTTTCAAGCTGTTTAAAGATTATACCCAGGGGGTCCTATTACTATGCCCACAGGAGAACAACAAGGTTGTCCATACCTGTGCTATTGGGACAGGATCTCTCAAGGTTCCCTCACGTTGTCTAGTTTAGGCAAACATTTGAAGACAACTAGGATTTAACATTGATCATGTACATTGCTGAAATGTAGTTTTTCTCTCTAAAAACCCTCTTTGCCTGTGATACCCAAATCCAGACTAATTCATCTGCAAAGGAGGCCACTCTTGACAAACTTGGCCTCATTATTTCCATAAGCTCTGCAAGAAGACTCATTGATCCTAAGGATCTTTGAAAGCGTGCTTTACTTTACTGGAATCCCTTCTAAGGAATCTCCAGACCGAACCTAAGGATCTTTGAAAGCGTGCTTTACTTTACTGGAATGCCTTCTAAGGAATCTCCAGATTGAACTTTGGTAGCCTCTCCAGGCCAGAAGCCAAACCCAGGACTTCCTGTCAGATGGGCCTGTAATACCAGTGGAATTGGGCGAATTCCTCTTCACGAGGTCCCCAAGATATCCTAGGGTTCCTGTGCCTGCCAGGAAGGGACATTCTTTACTCGCCTGGTGAGGCTGCTGGGAACTCTGGGAACCAGGTATCCGGAAAACATTTCCAAGGGGCTTTAATGGCTCCATGTTACATCACGTCATCCTTAGTTCCTCGAAGCTGTAGTGTCATTTCTGAGTCTATGCATGTGTCTCAAATAGGACATTCCAGTCAAAGCCATAGGAAAGTAACCAGTATTTCCAATGGTGTCCTGTTACAAGCAAGAGATTCTTATTGCATGTAGGCAAATACCTGTAATGGCCACGAAAGGAAGAATACTCCCAGAGAGTGTTTGAATTTCAGAAGATTTAGGTACAGAGGGAAGGTCAAGGCTTCAGTTTACAAGTGAATAGTTGGTGACATCTCTGTATATTAGACATACCTGAAGAGCAGAGAACGTTTCGTTCATCTGGAACAGCAAACATTAGAGAAGCAGCAAGATTTCCAGCAAGACTCACAAAACTATAATCTTCCTCATTTCATTTAGTCCCCTCTTCCTAATTCTGGTTCAGTTTGAATACAGTTTTTGAGTTCTCAATATACTTACACTTTTTAGTAGTAATCTGAAAGATGGCAAATCCCTGTATTTCTCCTAAAAGTATTTATTTTGTGAATCTCCTACGATATGAAATAGGTTTCGTGAGAGAAGATTTTGTTATGTTTATCCTTTATGAAGAGAGAGAGAGAGAGAGAGAGAGAGAGAGAGAGAGAGAGAGAGAGAGAAGGAGTGGGGGAGGGGCACAGGAACCTCAGGATATCTTGGGGACCTCGTGAAGAGGAATTCACCCAATTCCACAGGTATTGCAGGCCCATCTGACAGGAAGTCCTTGGTTTGGCTTCCAGCCTGGAGAGGCTACCAAAGTTCAGTCTGGAGATTCCTTAGAAGGGATTCCAGTAAAGTAAAGCACGCTTTCAAAGATCCTTAGGATCAATGAGTCTTCTTGCAGAGCTTATGGAAATAATGAGGCCAAGTTTGTCAAGAGTGGCCTCGTTTGCAGATGAATTAGTCTGGATTTGGGTATCACAGGCAAAGAGGGTTTTTAGAGAGAAAAACTACATTTCAGCAATGCACATGATCGATGTTAAATCCTAGTTGTCTTCAAATGTTTGCCTAAACTAGGCAACGTGAGGGAACCTTGAGAGATCCTGTCCCAATAGCACAGGTATGGACAACCTTGTTGTTCTCCTGTGGGCATAGTAATAGGACCCCCTGGGTATAATCTTTAAACAGCTTGAAAATGGGATGGGTTTCCCCAACAACTGTACACAAGATCTTTTCTCACTCTAGACCTATCAATAGACAGTGCTGTAGTATCCACTTGAAGCTGAGTTAATTTATAAATCTCTAAGAATGCAAACCATGTCCTCCCTACACCTGATCTGACAGTTACTCGAAACTCACCCCATAAAACCCCCCAAGACCTAATTTATTCAAAGGATGGAAAGTCTCATGCAACAGGGGATTTAACTCTGAAATAAAAGGCCCTTACTGCATCGTATTATGTCTTCCTACTGCAGTCATTTAGAGGGGCAATCTTCATGGGTTCCCGTATCGAAATAAAACCTCTACCCACTTTACAGGAAGTCAGTGGGCAAACTAATGTGCCTTCTTATTCCGGGGAACCTGTACGAGACCTCAAACCTCTCTTAGGATGGTCGCACCTTTCTTTTTCACTTTCCTTTCTCAATTCATACTAACAGGTCCTTCTTAAGAAGGGCCATTCAAAGGATCACTGCAGACATTTGAGTTCCCAACTGGAAAGACCAATCGGATTCCTGCTGCCTGTTCCCACTTCCATCTGAGGATACTTCAAGCCTCACATCTAAAATCTTCACTGGCAGCACTGGCAGACACTGGTTTTGGCAGGTGCTCTGACAAAATGCTGTGTATACATTCCAGATTACCACCGAGAGATTTCGGGATTCCTGAGCGACATGCAGACTTCAATTGGCGCTTTCAACAATGCCTCTCTTTCCTCTAGTGACTGGCTACACTCCTGGACTGGAGCATGTCTGTCAACTGCCAAAGCACTTCTTTCTTGTTTTCCTCACTCTGTTGTGCTCGTTTCTCCCATGCCTCTCTGCCTGGTGCGGACTCCATCACTACACTTGCTTGAAGCCAAACGATGAGCCTTTCTACTCAAGAAGGCCCACCTTGGATCCAGCCGCCGCCGCCTTTTGTAACTCCTCTGTACGTTGCCCAAGAGACCAATAAGGACCCATATAGGTAGGGACGACTCTATGCCCCTACTCAGCACAAAGAAGCTACAGAAGATGAGACCTTCCACCTTCATCCATCTTCAAGGTTTCAGGGTTGACATTATTCTGGGAGGATATGATGAGGGAGCATAAGGCAGGCTGAGGGGTAAAGCACAAGCTAGCCCCTCCTCCCACCATGGGTGGCATATGATTGTTATTCCTTGGACAGTCTTGACCACCCAAGTACAGAGAAAAGGGCCTTAAGCGCTTGTCATGGTAATGTGTGATGCTAAGGCAAATGAAAATTAAATTCCCTTACTGCTTATAGCCCACTGACAATCCCTGAAACGGATAGAGTGACATCCCTCTAGGAGCTTAGCTGCTCGGTGATGGTGATGACCCTTTGCTAGGGGCAAAACACAACCTAAGCCTAACATTATCCCAACCTTGAAAACATTCCAGTCAACTTCTTTTATTTTAACTGCCCGAAGGCATATGCTGGCAGTATTCCTCCAAGCTTATGCACCCGTCCTTATACATTGAATGGGTCTTATGACTTGGGTTTCATTATGTGGTAATGAAGGCCATTTCCCTAGCCACACTTAGTCCCTCAAGGCGCTGAAAAATTGCTTCCAACACTGCTTAGAGACTTACCCTATCCTTGACACCCTGCCAACCTGATGGTGTGTAACAATCAGTTACCCGTCAGGACCCCTGTGCAGATTTTCTTGCATGTGGTTTCTGTCCCCACCGTTTAATAAAATCACCTTTTTTGTATGAAAGATGTCTTCAGGACATCTTCCTTGGTCTTGGGCTCTGGACCACCCCCACCATCGCCCCCAATCTTCATCGGTTCGTCAGCAGAACTCCAACCACTGGAGGATACAGATGCCTTCACCCTGCAGAGCAGACACTTCATCCATTGGCAGTATTCTTCAGGATCTGCTACGTGCTGGACCGAGCCCACTCAAGGACTGGTGCAGCAGAGCCATTCTCCAAATACCTGAGGGTTGGCCGCAAGTCAGAATCGGTTAACTAGGTGTCACTACTGGCTTCAAAGGACAGGGCAACAAAAGCCAGTGCCAGGAACTTTTCACCCCTTTCTGGAGAAACACTGCAGGAGGTTTCCCTTGGTCCTAGCCCACACACGGTTCTTACTCCTGAGACAACCATCCTGTCAGGAGATTGTGCTCGTCTCATCATTGTTTGCTTTATCGCATTCTCTCCTGTTAAGAAAGAACTTTGGCCTTCTCTGGATCATTCTCCATCCTGTTGCTCTTTTCCAACGAAGTTCTCTCTGTTGTCCACTCAGGGACAGTATCTCAGAGCCATTTTTTCTACTTTTAACCGGGGTGTCAGACCATATTCTTGTCACTGCGGGATCCCTTGGGGCACAGGGTCCGTCAACAATTGCCTTTCAGTACTATGTGGACAAAGGTAAGCCCAGGGCATTTCAAAGTGCCCAGCAGCAATGCTCATGTGGAGTCAGGGTCACCGATATTGGAAGGGAGCTATCCTCTCTTCTGGGATAAGAGTTACGTGGAGGTAGATATTTCCTTCTCAGCTTAATTCCAAAATTCGCTGAACTGAAACACTTTGGCCCTGTTTCTAGCTATTCTGATTTCCCTGGCCATAGTGATAACCATGTCGTGGGTCTCACCTAATGCAATGAGGCTGTCCCCTGCATAGTGAGTGCCGGCCACTCCTAACCAGCTCTAAATCTGGTCTGTGGTAACCAAGAGCAATCAGTTTCTGAGATCCCAAAGGAAGGATTGCCTTCCTGAGAGCACTTGGTGTTTGGGTGGCTGGTAGAAGAAATGATGGCTAGCCAACTTGTTTCCCTCCCTGGCCATTAAAGATGCTTTCACTCTGAGGAACAGTTGGTTCACCATGGGCAATATTCTCGAGGACCTGCTTGGCACAGAAAGAGACCATTCCTGAACTACTGCATCCAAGCCCTGTTCCAAACATTTGAGCTTAGCTTGCAGCACAAGCCTGTTACCTTGGAATCACTGTCTTCTCTATCCACTGATAGGATGGCAAGGGAAAACAGTGAACTCCAGAAGCTTTCCCTCATTTCTAAGGTAATAACACAGGCATCTTGCCTTTGGGTTCCCACGGTAGAGGACGGAGGCTTCCCTTTGCCGTACCCATATGTGTTTCATATCTATCCATATCTTATTCCTGAGACCATCAGCTTGCCAGGGAGTTGTCCTAGTCATTGCATCCTAAGATTTATCTCATTTTCTGGACCACATGCTTCCCTGGGGAATTCCATCAGACATCTAAAGCAGTTAATATCTATGCTTCTCAAGCTGTACCACAGAATAGAAATGGAAGGAAATCTTCCAGACTCATTCTACGAAGCCAGCTTTACTTTGATTCCCAAACCAGAGATCCAGCAAAAAAAAAAAAAAAAAAAAAAAAAAAAAGACAACTATAGGACAATATGCCTGATGAATGAGAATACAAAAATTCTCAACAAAATACTGGCAAAACAAACGCACAACATATGAAAAGAATTTTTCACCATGATCAAGTAGGATTCCTATCTGGGCTATAGGGCTGGTTCAATATTTGGAAATCAATCAATAGGATACATCACATTAAGAAAATCACAGGAAAGAACCTCATGATCCTGTCAATACAGGCGGAGAAAGCATTTGAAAAAAACACAGCATGCTTTCTTACTAAAAACCCTCAAGAAAGTCGGAATAGAAGGAGCATATGTAAACATCATAAAAGCCATGTATGATACAAGGCTACAGCTAATATAATTCTCCTGGGGATAAACTGAAAACTTTCCCCCTGAGATCAGGAACATGACAGGGATGTCCACTCTCACCACTGTTGTTGAACATTGTTTTGCAATTTTTAGCACCAGCAATCAGACAACAAAATGAAATAAATGGCATCACAATGGCAAAGATGAAGTCAAACGTTCACTCTTCCCAGACCACATCATACTCTACCTGGAAAACCGGACAGAATCCACCAAAAGTCTCCTCGAACTGATACATCAATACAGCAAACTCACAGGGTACAAAAGCAATGTACAGAAACCCATTGCATTTTAATATACCAATAACAATGAAACAGAAAGAGAAGTAAAGAAACTGATCACGTTCATAGTTGCACCAGGACATATTTGCAAATGACGTATCAGACACATGGCTAGTATCCAAACACCTATAAAGTACTCACCAAACTCCACACCTGAAAACAAATAATCGGGTGATGAAATGGGCACAAGAAATGAATAGGTACTTTTCTAAAGAAGACATCCAGATGGCCAACAGACACATGACAAGATACTCAACGTCACTCCTCATCAGAGAAATACAAACCAAAACCACACTGAGATTCCACTTCACATCGGTCAGAGTGGCAGAAATGAACAAATCAGGACACTATAGATGCTGAAGTGGATGGGGAGAAACAGGAACCCTCTGGCATTGTTGGTGGGAAGAAAAACTGGTGCAGCCACTCTGGGAACAGTGTGGAGGTTCCTCACCACATTAAAAAAAGATCTACCCTATGACGCAGCAATAGCACTGCTAGAATTCAGGGGATTCAGGAGTGCTGATGCACAGGCGACTCGTACCCCAACGTTTATAGCAGCATTTTCAACAATAGCCACATGATGGAAAGAGCCTAAATGCCGTCAATGGACAAATGGATAAAGGAGATGAGGTTTCTATATACAATGGAATACTACTTGGCAATGAGAAAAGATGAAATCTGGCCATTGGTAGCAACGTGGAGGGAACTGCAGGGTGTTCTGCCAAGTGAAATAAGTCAGGCAGAGAAAGACAGATACCATATGTTTTCATTCATATGTGGATCCTGAGAAACTTCACAGGAGACCAGAGGGGAGGGGAAAGGGGGAAACAAGTTGAAGAGAGGAAGCAGGCATACCATAAGGGACTCTTAAATACTGAGAACAAACTGAGGGTTGATGGGGGGTGGGGGAGAGGGGAAAGTGGGTGATGGCCATTGAGCAGGGCACCTGTGGGGATGAGCACTGGGTGTTGAATGGAAACCAATTTGACAATAAATTATATTGAATACAAGAAAAAAGAAAAGATGCTCAAAGTCACTCCTCATCAGGGGACTACAAATCAAAACCACACTGAGATGCCACCTGACACAGATCAGAGTGTGCCTGTGGGTGGGCAGTCAGCACTGCTGCTTTGCTGGGACACAGTGTGTCCTCCAAAAGCGACAAGGGGTGGGGGGTCTCGCGCTTTGGGAAACATGGACAATCAGGAGCAGCGCGGCTCCAACGTAGCCCAGGGTGTCCCGAAGCTGGCCCAAACGTGGCCCATCAGCGGCATCGGGGCTCTTACAGGCTCCTGAGCCCCTGTCGGTGGCTGAGGAGCGGGGTGGGGGAGGGGCTTGGAAAGAGCACAGACTTGGGTTATGATTGCATGGAGGCCCGCCCATGCATATTTTTGGGGGTGGTTTTGGCTTCTTGGCTACTTTTCTAGAGCAGTTTTAGCAAATGTGACGGGAAGCTCCAGAGATTTCACACACATTCCTGCCCTTACAACGGCACAGCCTCTCCCCTGAGCAGGTATCCGAAACCCCCACCAGGGCGAGGCCTTTGTCACAACCCCAAACCTGTGCTGATTTGTGTCCATAGCCCAAGGTCTGCAGCTGAGATCGGGTTCGCCTCTGACGTTGTATCCCAGTGCGTCTGGGCGGGTGCGTGATGAGGAGTCTCTGCCGGTGCAGCGTCCCACCGGGTAGTGTTTCCGCCCTGATGCAGTAGGTTCTGTTGTAGCTGGTGCCACAGCCCATTTGCCAGGCGGAGAGGTGGGCGGGAGGCCGGCGGGTTCTTGAAGGTGGTAGGAGCCCGCATGCGCTGTGGAGGGCGAGGGAGGTGCCCTTCTGAGCATCCGGCTTCTCCCTTGCTAGAAGTCTTCCAGCTACGAGGATGTCGCCCTGGGGCCCCTGTTTCTCCGAAGACCGTCCCTTTCGAGGCAGGTGAGTTCTGGTGGACCCAGCGCCGCTCGGACTCCCACAGAGGCCACAGTGCCAGCCGTGAGAGGCCGGGTGGCTCGGGGCGCCCTGGTTCTGCTCACTTGGGGGACAGCATTTGGCCACCCTCGGGAGCAAGGCCGGCCTGTCCGTGTGGACGCCCGCAGGCTCCCGTGACTCGTGGTGGCCGCTCTGTGGAGGTGAGGTGTGTGTGGGGGCGCCTCCCGTGGCAGTGCTGGCTTAACCGCTCGGCAGGCAGTAAGGGCCCTTCTCACTGCAGGTAGGGGCTTCTGGGAGGTTCTCTGGGTGCCCGCCTCAGCCGCGGCTGTCGTGTGAGGAGTGTGCCGCCCGCCCTCACAGAGGCTGTCGGAGACCTTCCCGCCTTGTCCGTCCCCTGACCCCGCCTCATAACTGGGATGCCTTGCTTCCTGGATCGTACCCCCATCCCAGACCTTCCCAGCCATGTGCTGACAGGGCCGTGCCTCTGATACAGAGCTGGGCGGCAGCTGGGGGAGGCCCTCCACTGCAGAGATGGTGTGTCCATTCAGTTGAATTCTCGCGTTCAAGTGCCAGTTCGGTCACTGGTTGTTTTGTGACCGGGGTGTATTAATCACCGTCTTTTTCTCCTGCCTTGCCCTCCTGGTAAGTGAGGACAGCGAAAGAATCATGGCCCTTGGGGTGCCCACACACTGCCCATCGGTGCACGGTCCTCAGAGATCAGGAGCTCACATCGGCGACGGGGCACAGGGCACGCCCTGCATTCTGCTGGCTCGCGCTGCCTTTTCCTCTGTGGCAAGCCTTTCTCAAGGAACAGAGGGTCGTGTGATGAACACCCAGGCAGGACGGCCTGCTCCCACAGCTCACTGATGGCTACTTGGAGGGCTCTTTGGAGGTTTTGGGGGATGAAGTCTAGGTGTATGTGCAGTGGGTGTCAGGTCCATGCGGACAGGGCCAGCACGGGCATTGCACTTCCCAGCCTTGCGGGAGTCTCCCGTTCTGGTTGAGACTGAAATGGCCCATAGGACCAAGTCTGGCAGGACCCAGTGCTGGGCGGGGGCCTGTGTGTGGACTGCGCTGCGACACGGGAGGGTGTGCTCCCGGAACCCTCCGTCTCTGCTCACCTCATGGCCTGGTCGCTAGTGTGGCTGCCTGTCCTGTTCCCTTTTGGCGTTTGTTTTCTCCATATCCTTGCTTCCACCTGGGTATGAAATCTACTTGCGTGAAGCAAGTCTAACCCTGTTTGGTTTTCTGTGGATAATTTGTAGCCTGTTAAGGTAGCTTTTGGTGTCTGATGATTGTCATGGAAATCAGGAGAGGAGGCAGGTGTCTGTAATTGTTGGTTATGCTTGTGTCTTCCCTGAGCTCAGCTCCACTTGGTGCTGACCGCCATGGGTGTCCCGAGCCCCATGCAGCTTCGGAGGTCCTGGTACAAACCCAGTTGGCTGTGCCTGTCTCGCCCGTCTTACACGTGTGTCTCATGAGATCCGGCCCTGCCTCACCACCAGGACCTGCCAAGGGTCATAACGCTGGCGGGTCCGTGGCCCCACGGTCCTTTCCAGGGCCCACAGCCACATAGCCGCAGACCCACAACCTGTGACAGAAGGAAAAATGGAGTCAGAAGGGGTTCATTTGTCGTGACAGCAGCCAAGGGACACTGTGTCTCCACCGTGTCGAGCAGACTGTCTGTAAGCTGCCGATGAGTCCGTCAGTTTGTAACCTCAACCGAAATGTCCCCGAGAAGCAGAAGTCAGACCCGAGTGTGGGGTCAGGGGGTTGGGTGCCTTGTCATTTTACACACGTCCCTGTAGATTCCAGCCTTGCATCGCTACCAGAAGTGACAGTGGATTAGGCCACAAGCTCGCTCCATTTCCCCCAAACAAAGAGCTTTGCACAATCGTGCATGGGAGGGCTCCGTGCTCACCAGGGTTTGCCCTGAATGGCGTCAGGAAACAAGCACCTTCCTTCTCAGCTGGCCGTGGTGTATGGTGACATGGTCTGGGTCTCCGCTTCTACCTTCTGTGGCCGGGCTCCTGGTGGTTGGAGGTCCTGGGGAGGGTACACCCCTCGGTGCAGATGGGCTGGGGGTCTCAGTAGGCCCACTGCCCGGACGCGAATCCACCCTTTCGCCTGGTGTTATGTCGATCCTAGGAAGTCGTTTTGGACGCTGCACAAAGCACAGCTCATAGCTTTTCAAATGAGTTGCTGGCTGTCATTTCAGGGCTGTGCTCCTCTGTCTGGGTGCACGGTGAACTCATGTCACTCTCCTCTCCACCCCACAGTTGCTGCCTTTGGAGGAAGAGTCACAAGATAGTGTGGCAAGGACACTATGTGTACCATCAGCTCCTTCTTCCCAGAGGTCCCTGAGCTTGGACAGGCTGCAGCAAGGGGCACTGCCCAAGGCCAGCCACGAGGACATCAGGGACGCCACAAAGTAAGGGGCACAGGCATCGTAGGAGATATGCCTGTGGGCTGGTTTTCAGCTCTGAGAACCCTTTGATCTCTCCATGGGGGAGAAAGGGTCGGAACAGCGATTCCAAAGAAAGGCCAATGAACTGAGTTTACGTGCACGGTGTTCTTGGGATACCTGCCTGGGTGCCCTGGGTGTGGCCAGCAGAGCAAAAGGCAGGTGGGAAAGACCAGAGTCTTGTGATGCTGGTGGCTGTAGGGCAACCTCGTTTGCTCAGATCCTACACACCAGCAGTCCTGAGACCTGCCTTTTCCTCCCGGTGGATCCTGGGTGACATGCTCCCTAGGGCTCCTCTCCTGGGCTGCACTGTGCCCTGTGGGGTTGTCAGGAGCCATGTTCTCTTCCCCCCACCCCCACCAGGCAGCTCCAGCAGCCTCTCTGTTACTCGCACCATGTCCTGGGGTGGCTCAGGTGTGCATGTCCTCCGTGCTCCCGGGTCACGGCCAGGGAGGGGTGCTGAGCGTTCTCCACCCAAGGTGCTTGGACTCCAGATATACTTGGGAGGGAGACAGTGTCAGCTCCCAGGGCGCAGCCCTCCCTAGAAGCTGGGGGATTGTGCTTCTAATCACGTGGGGCGGTGTGTCGTGCGACGAGCACGCGTGGAAGATGCTCTCCTGTGCGTCCCCCAGATCCACAGCCTCTCAGGATGGCCCCTTGAGCAACCTCAGCAACACTAGCAATAACGAGGACTCACTGAACAACGCCCCCAAGAAGAAGGGCATCACAAAATCCATCCGCTGGTTGCTCACCAGAAAACAAAAGGTCCACCCCAGCCACGCTAGCGACGAGCCTGCATGACCAGGTTGGTGTCCCCTGCCTGTTTGCGTGTGGGTGGTCTTACTGGCCTCATTCCTCTAGATTCGTGGTGTCTCTGCCTGCAGACCCCTCCCCGTGTCGGGAGACCTCACGTGGCCGTTGACACCCCCCACCTCCCCTTTCATCACTCTGCTTCCCCACAGCCACTGAATTGGAGCCACTGAATTGAAAACCCTTCCCAAGGTGCCCTGGGACTCAGCAAATTGGGTGGACAAGCTGAAAAACACCAAAACTTTAAAAAATAAGCATTGTGTTTCTTGTCACCTTGCTGAGCACTTTTCAGCTGTACGTGTTTTGAAAGCAGTAGCTGTTCGTTTGCTCAATATAGTCTATAGCTGCAAAGCAGTATTATGTCCTCCACGGACATAAAAAGGCCTCCAGGGCCTTTTGCTCCTGGAACCATGCTGGGAAAATTCGGTCCCTTGGATGTTGCCAGTGTGTTTTCTTCCACATCCTTATACTTTCTGTAATGAAAACATTAAGATTCGTGGTAGTGCCCTCTGGCTCTCACACCCACTGCTCCCAGAAATGTGTATGTCTTGTAAGTCCAGAGGTCACAAAAATTGGCCAAAACATTTCACTGTGTTTCCTCCGTTTATTTTGTCATCTTCAGGAGGTATGGGTTAAGTACTTGGTCATATGAGGACAGCGTTTATTGAGTTGTTTGCCCCAGCATTTGATTCAGTTTCACAGAGTGTGTGTAAGTGACTTTCTCCGGGCCTGAGATGTTCAAATTGCTCACTTGGGTTCTGTGTTATCATAGGTATAACGCAGTGTCTGAGAGTGGATCATACTGTGGTCTCTGTGGACACGCATGGCCAGTCCCAGAAACATACGGTTGACCCTTGAACAGCCAGGGTTTGAAGATCAGGTCCACTTATAGGCAAGTTATGTGTTTCCATCCAGTAGAGTGATGTAAATGTATTTTCTTTATGGTTTTCTTAATCACATTTACCTTGTTTTATGAAGGAATGTAGCATATACACGTCACTTATAAAATATGTGTTAACCGACTGTTTCTGGTAAGGCTTCTGGGTACAGTGGGCTATGAGGAGTGAAGTTCTCAGGGAGGTGGCGGTGAGGTAGAGCCCCATAAGGCTCCACGAAAGGTGCCTAGTGTTGACAATGTCCGCCTGGGAGAATGAGTCTCAGTCACGGCCGTGGTCACGTCGTATTTGATGGCACGATTCTTGTTACGAACGACCACCTCACTGCTTCGTTTACGTCCTAACTGTGAGATGCGTGTTGTCAGTCACAGGTTAGGAGACCTCATACGTGTGCCTACTCCCTGTAGAATTCCGCAGATTTCTCAATGTCTTTGAGTGGGCTCTAACTGTAAGGCTGGGAAGCACTCACCTGAGGTTTCCATTGGAGCAGGTGATTGGAAAATCTTGTGTGGTGTCGAGAATTGAGTCCTTGAGGGAAATCGGGACCCTGTTCAGTAGGCCTGGTCCCTGGCGGCCACAGTGCTCGTCCATCTTACCGCACGGAGGAGGCAGAGTTCTGTAACCGGGAGGGGCGCAGCCACAGCAAGGAATTGGGTGTCTGAAAGCTGAGGAAGGAAGTAACTAACCACAAAAGGCAGACGAGTCTTCCATGCCTCCAGGATGTGGGCTTGTAACTCTGGTTCCTCAGCGCAGAGTTCGGTGCTGGGGGCCGATTGAAAATCCAGAAGCGAGGGGCGTCTGGAGGGCTCGTCCGGTTAAGGCTCCGACTTCAGCTCAGCTCATGATGTCACGGTCCGTGGGTTCGAGCCCTTTGTCGTGTTCTGCGCTGACAGTGTGGAGCCTAGGTTGGATCCTGTCCCTCCCTCCCTTCGTCTGCCACTCCCCCACTTTCTTGCTGTGTCTCTGTCTCTGTCTCTGTCTCTGTCTGTGTCTCTCTCAAAAATCAATAAACTTGAGAAAAAGGGGCAGCGGGGATGGCCCAGTTGAAGGATAGCCTAGCTGTGATTGAGTTATTGTGAATCACAAGAAAAGCCAGAAGCCAACCTTTGTGATACATGTTGTGTATATACATAATTTAATTATAAGGTATGTAACAGAGAAATGTAATAAGGATCTGCAAGTGTTTGAAGCGTGTCCATGCGTTTGAACAACTGCTATTTTACCTAGTGAAAGACCTTGGAAATGAATTGGGTAAATGTGTTTCCTGTAGTGTGTACTTCCTTTTAAATCTCTTCACAGTTGACAGAAGCAGTCTTTCACCAGAAGTAACTAGTGAATCATCTGGTGATTTTTCCTTGTCTCCTAAAGCAAATGCAATCTTTGTTACTTTGCATGAACGTGAGGTATCCCGTCACAGTCTCTTAATATGCTGGGGAGTCTTTTCAGGTCTCTCTGATTTTCAACTGAGTCCACAAAGCGGGCTTTGCGATTAGAACTGAGACGTTTGTGTTGAAGTGACAAGGTGCCCAGGCACGGGGCCAACAGTGTTGTCTGACGGGAGGAAGGTTTTCCAGAACACCCGGAGTGTGCAGCTGAAGCATAGGCTTGGGGCACACAGCAGAGATCCTTGTCCTGCATTACAGGGTGTGGTTGTGATGGAGAGAGCTTTCGGCAGCCACCGTGGCCATGGGTGTTGACTGTCGGCAGAGGTGCTGGTTTGGAGGAAGGACCCAGTGATTCGCTGGGTCCTATCGATTGGCCTTAAAGCGGATGCCAAGAATCGCGTAGACAGTGGAGTTCACGGCACGTTGATGGCCTCAGATGGGACCTTCGATGTCACCGCCCTGGCGCTTCTGGTGCAGAACCCGACCCAGAACACACAGGTGACACCTGGCCGTCCGCACCCGCCCACTGCTCTCTTGCTGGAGACCCTGCAACCTGTATTGTAGCAAGGCAGCGCGTAGCTTCACCGCACAGCTAGTCCTCTCTCCCCAGGCCCGGTCTGTGCTGTGTGGCACGGAGTCCTCGGTGCTGCCTCCTCCTGCCTGAGCTCTGCCTGTCCCTTCCCCTCACAGGCTCGTGAGACTGGCGTGCATTTAGCTCTTATGTGGAGAGAGAAACACTCTTACTTTGTGTGCCACGTGGAAGTTTCATGGCTTCTGTTTCTGATTTCCCAGTGGAATTCTGTTTGACTCATGGGCTCAATGGAGAATCAGGAATCTTTTGATCCTTCTACAGAACACTGAACACCTTTGGGAATGCCCTCAGTGTCCCCAGTGCAAATCCCCCTCCACGGCACCCTTGTCTAATTTCCCGGAGAGCATGGACCCCTCTCCCCAAAGGCCCATTCCTGTGGGCTTCCTGGGGGGCTCAGATGATTCGGCGCTCGACCCTTGCTTTGGGCTCAGGTCATGATCTCATAGTTGGTGGCGTCGAGCCCCAAGTCGGGCTCCGTGCCGACAACGTGGAGTCTGTTTGGGATTCTCTCTCTCCATCTCTCGCTGCCCCTCCCCTGCTCGTGCTGTCTCTCTGCCTCTCAAAGATAAGTAAATCAAGCCCATTAGTGGACTCCACGTTAACATCTCTGATTGAAAATACACTATTAGGATTCAATGGATATTGTTTTGAGTTTGAAGTCTTGGTTTCAACGCAAGTGCAATATGTCGTCATCCTTTAGATTGACATAACTTTTGGGGTGTTGGCTCGTGATTTCAGGCTCGTGCTATCTTGGAATGGGAGTTGAACCACCTTTTGGTCATGGGGACTGACCAAAGGGTCGGTGAAATAAGTTTTCGGCCTAATGATATCTAAATTTGCGTTAACTGTTAAGTATTATATTTGGGGGTGCCTGGCTGGCTGAGTCGGAGGACAGCGTGACTCATAATCTCTAGGTTGTCACTTTGAGCCCTGTGTTGGGGGTAGAGATTTCCTGAAAGTAAAATCTTAAAAAAAAAAAAAAAGGAACGTAGATTATTATGTTTGTAGGAATCATGTACCAGACTACTCTTCCAAATGTGGAGATAATTTTACCTTACAAGTTAAGCTTCACTCTTAATTTATTAACAAATGAGCTTTGGGGCGCCTGTGTGGCTCAGTTGGTTGAGTGTCTGACTTTGGCTCAGGTCAGGATCACACTGCTTGTGAGTCTGAGGCCAGCATTGGGCTGGCTGCTGTCTGCGTGGAGCCTGCTTTGGGTCCTCTGTCACCCTTTCCATCGGCCCCTCTCTCGCTCACACACAATCGTTCTCTCTTTCTCTCTCCCTCTCTCTCTGAAAATCTAACAAACAGGGGCGCCTGGTAGCTCAATCATTTAAGCATCTGAGTCTTGCTTTCAGCTCAGGTCGGGATCTCACACTTCGTGAGTTTGAGCCTCCCATTGGGCTCAGCGGTGACAATGGCGATTCTGCTTCGGATTCTCTCTCTCCCTAGCTCTCTGCCCTTCCGCAACTCATACTGTTTCTGTCTCTTTCAAAAATAAATAAATGTACCTACAAAAACTTAAAAAACTACCAAACCAATGAGCTATTGAGAAACCAATATTTTAACAGAGGTGAGGAGTTTGGTTTCTTTCCTTTTGATATTTGACTTTTGATAGTCTTGAGAAATATTTTTCACATCATAACACGTTGATGGCAGCCTGGCAATAGAGCCTGTAAGTTGTGTTTGGGGGCGGCCGGAGGTCTCTCTGCAGTCCAGGGCCCTGTGCTCTGGGAGAAGGTTACAGTCGTTTATTTAAAAAGACACGAAGTGTTGATTTCTCCTTATACAACAGCAGGACTGATTTACTCCCACACCACTACTTAAGACTGTCTTCATTGCCATAAGAACACTCAAGTGTGACGAGAATAGGACATGTGAAAGGGTGTGGTGGGACCATCCTAGCGTGTAGCACTGTCCGCAGCTTAAAGACTGTTTTGAAAACCAAAAGGTAGTATCTTCTATAGCAGGAAGGTGATTTCACAAAGACAGTGCGGCAGGTCCAGTCAGCCCAGGAGTGTCCTGACTTGTGCCCAGTCAGTGTCCTGGCACAAATACGGCCCTGCCTCCCTTTACCGCCTGGGGCAGCCATCTGGGCAGGGGGCCCCCAATGGCTGTCAGGAATGGGGGTAAACAGCTGTAAACAAACTTGCAGAGTGCGGTCATTTTAAAGGGCTGGTAACCTTACTATATAGTTTTGGTTTTTATTTCACAATGTGTCCTGTAATTTCCCAGGATGATGATAGAAGCTTCAGGAGGGCACCTTCTTAGAGATAGCAATGTAGATCAAGACACTCTTGACTTACCTGCTGAGTCAGCAGAGACTCTCCCTGCAGACTTCTGGGTCACTTCCTCTCTGTCCTCTATGCAGCCAAAGAAGATGCTGCCGGTCTGTATGTGACGTGCTGCTCTGCCCCAGCCTCTTGGCGGAGGTATGGGAGGCTCTTGGGTTGGAATGTGAACACTGATGGAGAATGGCCGACTTAATATGTAACAAGGCGTTCAGATGCTGTGGCATGCTCAGGCTCGGATGATCTAAGATTACTCCTGACTTCTGCTTATCAAAGTTTCACAGTGATTGAGATTTTTTTAACATTTCTATCTGATGGAATATTAGCGTATTCTCTCCACTACTACAACTAGGCATCGTGGGTGTCCTCAGAGCTTTGGACCAGCCTCAGAGCGTCACTTGCAGAGCTACGTATGTGATGGGCAGCCCTGGCCCCTCTTTCACAAGATGGCAGATGGACACGGCGAAAGTGTTTTCATGGCCTCTACTGCCCCTTTGCTATTTGAGAGTGAACTCCCGGGGACTCCCCCGGCTGCTTGCGGGTGGAGAGAACCCCACTCAGAAGTGCCCCGGGAGCCCTCAGTGGTTGCTGCTGTGGTTTAGAATGTGTGGGGCTGTATTTGTGCCCTCATGTGCTATTTTAAGACTAACCGCATGCTGCGTTTGCACGCTGCCCCTTGTGTTGCTTGGAGCAGGCATAGTATCTGCACCACAGAGGCTGGATTCAGCCAGTCGTGTCTTAATCCTGCCGACGCCTCCTGTTGGTGAGTAGAGGGCACCGTCCGTGCAGGCCACAGTCGGACACCCTGTGTCCTGTCTGCGCAATGTCCATGTGAGCCAGGAGAGCCGCAGCAGGCTCACTTAGGGACTTTCAGAAATACACAGACACGCAGACGCACATAGACTCACAAACACACACACATACACACACGCACACACACGCACACACACGCACACACACACACACACGCACACACACACGAGCTTCTCTACACCTGCTAAGAGGATGCTGGTGTTTGTGTGCTTACACTTAAAGAGGTTGGTGTGTTCTCAGTTTTTCCAGAGAAAACTGTATTTCCACTCTTTTCGTAAAAAAAGAAGTTTGGGTTCAGTGTCTGCTAATGTCTTTTTTGGTAGGGAGGCAGGATTGCTGTTGGAGCAGTAGGAAATTTTCCAGGTCTGAGCTGACCTTCCCGGTCGTTCGGGAGCAAGTGGCACTGGCCTTTGCCTGGTCTGGTGGAGCTCCCGGGTCAACAGGCCCTGGCTGGCTTGTTTTACGCACACCTTCTTGAATGGACCAGGCCCAAGAGGATTCTCGTCCTCACATGAGTGACACTGGTGGCCTCTCAGTTGAGAGATTAGCTTTTGAAAGCGGAAGCACATTGCCCTCTGAGGCGCTGAGTTTGAACATGGAGATTTCGGGTGTGGGCCCCGGAGCCCGGCCCTCTTCTCCCTGCTCTGAGGACCTCCAGGGGTGGGCTTTGTTCTGCTCTCATCCTGTTTTCCTGTCTCAGCCACAGTGTTTGATTGTTGGGAGCTCCTGGCTGGAGGCCAGGTGGAGCCTATGACACTTGAACTTAGGGTAGTGAGTTTGAGCCCCATTTTGGAGTGGAGATTACTTAAAATCCTGACAAAATAAAAGAATAGTTGATTGATTCCTTCATCTTGTTTTTTTTAATTTGGGAACTTTCAGTCTTAAGCCAGTAGGAACTCAATCGAATAATTCTCATTGATAATGCAAAATGCTTCATATTTTCTCTAGATTCTCAAATCTCTTCAGCCAGGAAGGTCTTTGGGGAGGGGGGACACACGCTAGGCCCCACCTGGGGCCCCGGAAGGTGCTTTTCGGGCTGTCTTAAGACTGATTCTTTCCTTTTATCTTGCAGTTTACCCACACTGCTTCTCCCGATGGTCTTGCAGCACGCTGAGCCCAGCAGTGACTACATTTGAAACTTCAACCAGATCTTTCATCTGTTAATCCTTGTTATATGGACCCTGAGATATTGTATTACAGTGTTTGATTACTGAAAAATTCGTGAATAGGATAGAGAAACTCATTTAGCATTTAATGTTTCGTACATTTCTGTAAATTTGTCACTCCCTATAGAGAGTTCCTGACTTTCATGTATATCCGGGCTATAAATATCCTTTGGAATCAATTGATGTTCTTATATCTCAGTTTAGTCTTTCAAATGAATGTACTGTCATGGCTGTATGTATGAATCCTACGACAAATACGGTCTTTTATAACCTGTGCATGTATTGTAATTATCATTGTTTAATTGTTTGTTAAGAAACCCTGACAGAGAAAAGGATTTTACCATGTTTGTAAAATCACCGTGACACAGCCTGCATTATCCTTTACGAATGTCCCTTAGCTCTACAACCATGGTTTTGATATAAGCAGACTTAATTTGCAGCAATTGTCGCTGTATTTTAACGACTCACCTTAACTACACTTTTTCTAGCAAGAAATGCTTTCTTGTGCAGTGTGAAGAGATTAAAAATATCTGGTGTTGACTATCAGCTAAAGAAACTTGGAGTGGAAAGCTGATTGAAACACTGTGAAAATCTCCCAGGGCCGGTATGCTCTTTCTGAGCCTGGTCCCTGGGGGCCTGGGCGGTTTGCCTGGAGTGACCCGCACAACCTGGGAGCCGAGGCCCCAGAAAGCCTGGGTGGGGCAACCTGGCCACCTCTTCCCCGGAACCCTGCCCACCCCCTTCTCTCCCCCAACCCGAACCTTAGACCCCTGGCAGCAGAACTCTCAGAGGACCAATCAGGGTGCACTGGTCTCCCACCTCGGGCCAGGGCGCTGGGTGCTCAGCACAGAGCAAGATGCAAGATCCTGGAAACAATGGAGTGCAACTCTAATAAAGGCCTTATTGTTCTTACGGAAATCAGCTGTTTAGATTTGTTTGTAAACAAGTTTAAGGAGTGGACCTCATTCTCCATTTGTAGATTTTATTTAATTTTTTTTATGTTTCTTTATTATTGAAAGACAGAGAGAGAGACAGAGCATGAGCATGGATGCCGCAGAGACAGGAGAAGACACACAATCCGAAGCAGGCTCCAGGCTCTGAGCTGTCTGTCAGCACGGGGCCGGGCGTGGGGCTCGAACTCACGAACTGTGAGATCATGACCTGAGCTGAAGTCGGACGCGTAAGTGACTGAGCCACCCAGGCGCCCCATCTCCATGTGTAGATTTTGAGGAGACAGCCATTTCAGGTTAGAGTAGCCAACGTAACTTATAATTTTGAGGTGGCATATAAAAAAGCCACCAAGGAATGTGCTCAGATCATGGAGCCTTATTTCTTATGCAGCTGGGACAGAGATAGAAACGACACGTCTCTTTACATGTCGTTTCTGCTTTTCATTGGACGTTTGACAGTTTCCCTGTGTTTTCTATTCATCTTTGGTGAACTTCCTGATTGTATGACAGAGTAGGTACCGTCTACTTTGAACTATTTTTATCACGGCATTATTTATTGCTGGCTTTCAAGGCAGTAGTGGAGCGTTTCTCACTGCCAATAAAGACTAGTGAGAATAAGCTGCCATTGACTTGAGAAGTGGCTGCCGTGGTTTTCTCTGGTGCTCGGGGCCATGAAGGCACTTCTGCCACGTGGAAGTAGTAGTGTGGAAGCTGGAAGTGGCAGTTCAGGACAGGGGTGTCCTCCACAGGAGGGCCAAGTGTCCAGACCCCAGGGTAGCGGCCCCGGAATCAGTGCAGCCGGGGGCCCAGGCAATAGGCCAACAGGGCAGGGCGACTCTTCCACGGTCAGGGCCAGCTGAGGCTGCTCTTCCTCCAGGACCCCAGGAGACTGGAGTGTGTGCGTGTGCGCATGTGTGTACAGGCGCGTGCTTTCCGCCCAGTCTCCACTCCTCTTCCACCCTCTGTGTGGGCTTTCCTGTCCTGCTGCTGTCCTCTCAAGGTCCCAAGAAGTGCCCAGGGCTGCATCCTTCCCCATCGTCTCAGCCCCTGGAACCCACTAGGCTGCTTCTCCCGAAGCTCAGACCCAGTGCTGAGTCTTATACCAGCCAGTGTGGCAGGCGGGAGGGTCTGCCCGCACTGGGGGCTGGCAGCCACCACCAGGCCAACTCAAGAGGCTCTGGCACAAGATCCCTGTCGCTCAGGCGACCCTGGGACGGTTCCTTCCCTCCCCGCCACGGAGAGGCTGCACACGGGGTTTCGGAGACACGCACCGGGGCACATCCAGCAGTTAGAGGGTACGTTGGCCTCTCCTGTGCAACCGGTGGCCACCGTCCCACTGGCTTGGAGTGTCTTTGGTGTGTCCGGCCAACCATCCTCAGAGGAGGCGAACAGAACCTTTCTCCACTGATGCTGAGGGGCGGCCCACAGCCTAGCCTCCAGGCCTCAGAGCCATGGCTCTGGTTTCCAGGCCAGGATGCTCTTGGAAAATTAAGTAAAAGCTATTTTTAAACTTATAATGAGAACAAAATAATGGAAGTTGCTTTAAAAATCATTAACTAGGGGTGCCGGTGTGGCTCAGTTGGTTGAGCATCTGCCTCTTGATCTCGGCTCAGGTCATAGTCTCATGGTTTGTGGGGTTTGAGCATGGCATCGGTCTCTGCGCTGACAGCACGGACCCTGCTTGGCATTCTCTCTCTCCCCTCCCCCGCTCACGCAAGTGCTTGCTCTCAAAATGAACGTAAAAAAATAAAAAAATTTAACTTGTAATTAAAGCAGTGACTAAAGGATTGTCACATTGCACAAATAGAGGGTTGAGGATGTCTTCATCTCCAACACCTTATTTTCTTTTTTATGTTACCTTTAAATTTTGTAAAAGTTGTGTTCATTTTGAGAGGGACAGAGAGAGAGAGAGGAGGGGCAGAGACAGAGGGAGAGAGAATCCCAAGCGGGTTCCTCACTGTCAGCACAAACCCGACATGGGACACAACTCTCACCAACAAAAAAGATCATGATGTGAGCTGAAATCAAGAGTCAGAAGCTAAACAGACTGAGCCACCCAGGTGCCCCTAATTTCGATTTATTTTTTAAGATTTGAAGCAACGTCTGCACAGACCCATGACCCTCCTACAAGAGTTGTATACTCCCCTGAGTGGCAGCTGAGTGACCCTGGTTTTCTTACTTTTTCAAATGTTTTAATGTTTGTTTATTTTTGAGAGGGAGAGAGAGACACACCCACAGAATGCGACTGGGGGAGGGGCAGAGATAGAGGGAGATATAGAATCCAAAACAGGCTCCATGCTCTTGGCTTTCAGTACAGAGCCTGACGCAGGGCTTGAACTCACCAATGGTGAGATCATGACCTGAACGGAAGTTGGACACTCAACTAGCTGAGCCACCCAGGGGCCCCTGTTTTTAACGTTTTGCCCAAAGTGCCACCACACTCATTATTTCCAGAGAAACTGTGGCTGCCCCCACCTTGGTTTTTACTCCCCTCCCTACCCCATGTGATAGTATTCTAACCGTTTCCTCCCCTTGCTTCCCTAGAAACTCATTTGTGGCCAGTGTGAGCCCTGGCACATCCACTTCAGATTTACCCGGTGGCATCTAGGTAAAGAAGCGATATGTATTGCTCAGCCACGTGGATTGCAAGGAGGACAACACAAAGGGCTCACGGTGCCACCGTATGTCCCAGTATTTACACGTGACCTCACCCACCCTCTGGGAATGCGACGCCCTGGATTAGGTCAGGGTATGCATCAATGATTAAGTGACCCTGTGGGTTGATACTGGTGGAAGATGGGTGATGCATTCATGAGGGTTTACTGTACATCTTCCTTTGGCATTTGTGCAGAAGTTTCTAGAATAGAAAACGTTAGTGGTTGTTTAGGGATCCCCTCCGTGCGATAGATGGTCTCAGCCTGGAATGACTGCTCCCTGGCCCTCACTTTGGAACGTAAAGTAGCCCGGGTTCAAACTTTGAGCTGCACCGGCAGCGGAGACACGTCTCCCATCACAAACCGGCGTGCAAGTGCCGATTCCATCTTGACGCTGCTTTCACATTTTGATTCCTGTGACATCAGGATGCGTCCTACAAGTGGTGACATGGTAGACTTGCTGAGAGGTGGCCTATGATGACATCAACGTCGCGATGGGAGGTAGGGGCTTCGCTACTACTCCCTTTGAGAGGTGGAGTCTAAGGCCTCCCCTTGAGCCTGGGTCAGCGTCAGTGATGTGCTTGTCGACATGGATGTGTAGATGGGATGCCGGGGACCCTGGGGTTCTTGTGTGTGACAGAGTGGTTCGTGGATGTAAGTGGCATATGCTTGAGACTGGCTTGTTTCTAGGCAAAGAGGGCACTTTATTTCTCTGCTCTGTAATGTCTAACCGTGGGGTGCCTGTCGAGGCTGCTGTATCATTTCTGGGAGTTGGTAGGGAGTCGGTGGCTTGACGGATTGGTGTCTTGATCTCTGGGCAGTAACCATTACTATTCATTAGAATTGCAGCCGGCCTCTCCCTTTGCTCCCAGAAGCTCCCTGCTTTTCATGCAGACAGCATTCCCTGTGCTAGGTTGTCTCCCAGCTGCAACACGGTCCCTTCAGAGAGGTTTCCTTGGGTTATGTAATTATTTATTTATTTATTTATTCATTTATTTATTAATGTTTGTTCCTTTTTTAGAGAGGAAGATGGGGTGTGAGCAGTGGAGGAGCAGAGAGAGAGGGAGACACAGAATCAGAAGCAGGCTCCAGGCTCCTAGCTTACACCACAGAGCTGGACGAAGGGCTCGAGATCGTGACCTGAGTCGAAGTCAGACGCTTAACCTACTGTGCCACCCTGGTGGCCCTTATGTGTGTGTGTGGGTGCGTGTGTGTGTGCATGTGTGTGTGTGTGTGTGTGTTTGCGTGTGTGAGTATGTGTTTAACTCACAGTAATAGAATTTTATCACTTGTAGCAAAGTCCTCATTTACAAGGAACAAAGACTGGAGGCCATGAGGAGATGTATGCTGGCAGGTTGCAGCAATGATTTCTGTTTGCAGGAAGAGAAAACGTTATGCAGCTACAAATCTTTGGAAACGTGTTATTTTCTGTATTTTCTCAATGTGTCTGAAAACCAGTTGAGCCATTTCGTTAGTCAAATGCACTTCCTCCTTCCCTCCTTCGGATGTCTTCACAAAGCCGTGTGAAGTGTGGGAGGATGTCCTGGAGTCCTGAAAAGTTCTGCACGCCTGACAACTTGCCCTGGCGGCAGACGTCCTCCTGACGTTTTTACTCTTCATCGTGTTACACACGGATCCCTCCAGATGCCTGGGATTTCCTCAGTGGATCGCTGGGTTTCAGAGAGAGACCTGTGAACAGCCTCACCTTCCGCCTGGAAGAAAGGTCTGTGCCTTATCAAAATGAATGAAATCTTGCCATGTGCAGCTACATGGATGGAACTGGAGGATATTATGCTAAGTGAAATTCGTCAGAGAAAGAAAAAAATCATATGACTTCACTCATATGAGGACTTCAAGAGACAAAAGGGATGAACATAAGGGAAGGGAAACAAAAATAATATAAAAACAGGGAGGGGGACAAAACAGAAGAGACTCATAAATATGGAGAACAAACAGGGATACTGGAGGGGTTGTGAGGGGGGGGATGGTCTAAATGGGTAAAGGGCACTAAGGAATGTACTCCTGAAATCATTGTTGCAGTATATGCTAACCAATTTGGACGTAAATTTTCAAAAATAAAAAAAATAAAATTATAACAAAAAAGAAAACAGAAAGGTATGTCCCTTGTCACCATTGTGTTCCCTCCACCCAGAACACAGGAGTGAGTCCCTGAGCAAGGAAAGGGAGGGGATGCTCCCTTTGGGTGTGCGAAGATCCGATCAGGACAGAAATTTTCTGGGAGGACATTTTGTTGTTTGGAAGGTATAATCAAGAGGGCGCCTGGCTGGCTCTGCTGGAACAGCCTTGACTCTTGACTTCGGGGTCATACGGTCGTGAGTTTGAGCCCCACGTTAGGTGTAGAGATTACGTATGAATTTAGTAAATAAATAAATAAAACAAATGATTAATTAATTAAATCACATTTAAAAAATCCAGCCCGGTTTCCAGTGTTGCCTGTAGTTTCCAAAGAGAACTCTGGAGCTGGGGAGCAGGAAGCATGTGGACGGTGGGCAGGGCTGCCAGGCCGGGTGTGAGGAAGGAGGCACAGGTGCTCCCCCTGTCCATTCGTGTGACCGTTTCCTCCGGCCCGAACTGCAGGTGGCTGAATTCCTGCAGTTGGGTGGCCTCTGTCCAGCTCAGGGCCGTGGGACCCACTTGACTGGAGAGGCAGAGACTGTGGGCAAATCACACAACTTTCGGTTAGCCGTTCTTTCATTCGCGAACGGGCTCCCTGGGACGACACTGTCTGGGTTCCCCTCCCAGGGCTGAGAGTTGAGTCTGTTGGCTGTCTAAAAGGCGGCAAGAGCAGATTACATCTGGGAAATTCTTGCTGGTCTTGGGGCACCTGGACAGAGTGGAGCATTGAAGTGGTGGCTTTGAAGGGACAGTGTGGATCCTGTCTTACCTGCTGGCAAACTGTTGCCCGTTCAGGGGACAGTGACAGACGTCCCACCAGGACACTTGACAGCTGAGCCCTGATTTGCCCCTCGCTGCCATCCCGGATTTGGACTTGGAAACCCAGTGGAGCTGGAGGGGGTGGGTCCAGACGGGCTATTGTTCTGACTGAATTCAAACTACCAGAGCACAGGTGTGGCACCCCAGAAAGCACCTACTGGTGTCCCCGGATCAGACACGTGGGTGGAGCTTCAGCTTGATCGACTTCAAATAGACTTTCAGTTGCTTCCTGGCCCCGGTGGAATTTTACCAGCACTGGTGTGGAAGACGAGTCGGTTCTCATACATAGGCTTCTCTTGATACCCTTAAAAGTTCGATATTACATTTGCGCGTGGGAAAAGTCTTGTCCTGTTTAGGTGTGAGGCGGCTGTCCCTTGTCTCTGTGCCAGATGGACCCTTCCAGCTCTGATGTGCTGGTCGGAGAGCGGACAGACCATCCTCTGAGCTACCCAGTAGGAGAAAAGTCTGCATTGTACGAGCCCGATATTTCCCCAGAGGTGTTGAAGCAGCCCTCCAATAAATCACTTGAAACAATGGAGGTGCCAGAGCCCGAGTTATGGACGTCACTATTACCCTTCCAGGAAGTACTTGAAATCAAAATGGGTCCTGTTGTTTCTCTGAAGTGAGAAAGGCCATGTAATTTGGCATTCCCTCATGTTGTTGGGCTCCTTCCTGTTTGGGTAACACTGTTGTTAGGACATAGTGAAGGCGTGAATTCTTTCCTGCTAGCTTGCTTTCTTGCTTTCTTGCTTTCTTGCTTGCTTTCTTCCTTGCTGATTTCTTGCTTTCCTTTCTTTTTGAATATTTATTTTTGAAAGAGAGACAGAGAAAGAGAGAGAGAGAGCACCACACGGTGGAGGGGCAGAGAGAGAGGGAGACAGAGGCTCTGAAGTGGGTTCTGCACTGATAGCACAGAGCCCGATGGGGGCTTAGGACTCACGATTGGCGAGATAATGACCTGAGCCCAAGTTGGACGCTTAACAGAGCAAGCCTCACAGGTTCCCCCGGAGGGACGTATTCTTAATGGATGACTTAAATGCACGGGTGACTCTTTGTTCTCCAGAACACTTTCCCACTCGAATTGAAACTGGAATGTTTCTGATGGTCTCAGATGCCCTTTGAGAGCAGTATTAGAAATCCCACATGATGTTGCTTTTGTGTCTGATGTAGTCATTCCCACACAGGGTTGTGCGTGTGCATTTGCTGGCCCGGCTGCCCAGCCCCCCGAGCTTAGAGCTGACAAGCTGTGGCCAGAGAGCTTGTTGGGTGGCCTCTGAGAGCCCTTCTCCCAGGCGTCCCTGACCCTGGGCCCTGCTCTTTCAGATGTGGAAAGCTTTGGCAGGCCAAACCGTGTCCAAACCCCAGGATGATGGATATGCCGATGAGACCTCTGGGAGACCAACCCGATTTTGTGGTATGAGTCACCAGTGTCCTTCTGTCTCCCTTTTCCCAAAGGTGATTTTCCTTTTGTTTTCATTTGGGTTGTCTGTGTTTCTTACAGTCCCCTGTGTGGGCTTCACTCCTCATTGGCTACACTTTTCTGAATGATGTAAGTGGAAAAGAGCAGAGATGGGGGCCAAGACCGTGAAAGTTTCTGGGCACCAGAAGCACATCTCTTAATGTTGGTGTGAAATTGGTCTTTTGAAGGGCAGAGACAGACCAGGGGGGACAGAGCTTTCCTGTGAACCCACACGGGCACGACTTGGTCTGTCTTGGGAGCTCATGTTCCCACAACACGCGACTCCGTGCTTCTATACGTGTGTTTGCATAGGTACGTGGAGGCTTAGAATCTCCCATCACAAACAGTTCCTGTATTGACGATTCTAGCATCTTGTCTTCAATGGTGGAGATTGCATCGAGGGACGTGGTCACCTATGCTCTCTGCAACGGGGGCTCCTGCCACACACGATGTTTCTGAATATCTTCGAACTTAAACACCCCTCCACGACTCTAATTTTCCCGCTTTGTCACTGAGCATGGGGTATACTGGAGAGCTGGGTTCTACGTACTGTGTTCTCATGAAAAGCCCCAAATAGGAGAGCCGAGGGATTGTCCCCTGGGAGAGCGGGCCCTGCTCCTGACTCGGCATGGCCTTACGCTGCCACCTCTCCCGGTGGTGTCTCCTAGTCAGGAAGTGTAGGTAAAAGGAACCCTGAAAGTGTGCTCAGAATTTTATTTAGGCCGCACCAGCTCCCGTTTTTTGCCTCCCGTCCCTACTGTGAAGGACTATCCCTCTGACCTGTTGGGTCACCTGCGGTGCTTGTCTTCCTTGGCCCCAATATCTTTCAGGAAAATGAAGCTGTTCTTGGCTGAGGCAGTGCCAGGAAATCATCCCCAAAAGAGGGTGAAGTCTGTCGTGTGGGTATTTTAGACACAAGTGTAGGTTCCTCCCTGACTTGCTGAGCCCACACCTTCCACAGAAGCCACGTGAGGATGTCGAGGCCCTGGGAGCCGACTCCCGAGCTGGTGAAGTCACCGTTGCCCTCATCGTCGTTTCTGTTCCCGTGGCTTTGAAACATGCTGGATGTTGGGAGAACCCCTGGGACAGTTGTGGGCACCCTGTGGCCGTTCCAGGTGTTGGAGCCGATTCTACCCCCAGCACCATTCCCAAGGACACTGGGCAGTGGCCAGGGCTGGTTTGCAGGCTGGTTTGCAGGGCAGGCTGCACCCCAGGTGGTGCAGAAACAGGAGGAGGGGGAAAGAGAAGGCAGAAAAGGTGAGGTGTCTGCCTGAAGGCCAACAGAGGCACAGAGGGCAGAGAAAAGAGTTCACGTGGTTCTAAAGCGTGTCAGCTCAGTTAGATGAGCAGACACCATGTTTTGTTTTTTTGTTTGGCTTGGTTTGGTTTTCCAAAAGGCAAATTAGGCAGTCCATGTCAGGCCAGAGAAGACAGGGAAGATCCCTGAAACAAAAGGGGTTTCGGCAGCAGCTTGGGAAGTTTCCTTCAAATCTTCATCCGGAGGTAGAGTAGCCAGAGACCATTTGCTCTCATCATCCTAGTTCTTAATCCAGGGAATGAATGAGAGAGAAGCCCACACATATAGGTACAGTAAGCAGAGTGTATAGGGAGAAACAGTGAGAGAGAGAGTCAGAGTCCCTATATCGTGGATGGCCTGTGGAAAATACACCGCCCAATTTCAGTGCATGGATTTATTGACAATCATTGGAAGCTGGCCTTGCTGCCTTGGTTGGGAATACTGCCCTGTAGCCGACGGTCATTCCAAAGACACCACAATAGCAGTGTCAAAGCCCTATGTGCCTTAGAAGACACTGTCACTTCCTCCAAGTTAGTCTTAGGCCACGGCAGGCATGGCAAGAGTGCCATAGCTAAGATCTCATGTAATTCACCTAGTCAATGAGTGGATAGGTCCTCATTTAATTGTCTTGCTTTTTCACAGTGTCTTTTCTGTTTTTGTTTCTTTAATGCCAGTTAGTGAATATGAAGAGTTATATTACTTTCAGGTCAACTATTCCATAGATCACTCTGTGTTCATCATGACAAGGACACCGTTCAAACACCATCACCGATTTCACCACCCCCCAGTGCATCCCACCACCCCTATGGTACTATCAGATTGTTCTCTAATCTTAAGAGTCTGTTTCTTCATTGTCTGTTCTCTCTCTCTCTGTCTCACTCTGTCTCTCAGTGTTTCCGTTTGCTTGTCTGTTACTTCAATTAAACATATGAGTAAAATTACTGGATGGTACTTGCCTTTTTCTGGTTGACTTCTTTCCCATACCATCATATTCTCTACCTCCATCTGGGTCCTATAGTTGGATGTATATCTATATCAATATCTAAATCTATATCTATATCTATATAATCGATATATATTGATATATGAATAAATGTATATGTTTACATATATCTATATATCTATAGATTCATATAAACATATAGAGATGTAGATACATTCATGGATATATTCATGGATATATATGTATAGGTATGTAATTATGTATATAAATATGTAAAGACGTATATGGGTATATGTGGATATATAAATATATATATACACATATGTTTGGATATAAATGAATACACATATGGATATATATTTTGATATATATATATATATAAGTACATGTATATGGATATATACAGACATATATATGAATATATATATATCAATCATATATATCCATATATATATCCATATATCCATATCCATGTATATATATACATGTATATCAGTGATATATATATATATCCATATATATCAGTGATATATATATATCCATGTATATCAGTGATATATATACATATATATACATATATATGTATATATATCAGCAAAAACAAGGAATGAATACTTTCCATTTGCAGGGACATGTTTGAAGTAGTTAGTATTCTGCTAAGCGAAATAAGTCTGTGAGAAAAAGACAAATCCCATGCAATACTTCCACTCATATGTAGAATTGAAGAAACAAAGAAGCACAGGGAAAAGGTAAGGGATAAATTGAAACTCTATTAGGATTCACTGCCACGGACTTTTGAGAAATTCATTACGGAAACTGTCTCTCCCCACAACAGAAACAATTCATTCGTATTTTACAGACATTGGAAAATGTGGCCAACACTATCCCCAATCAGAAAGCAATCCTGGAATCATTAATGATTACCCAGCAATACTGCCCTTGGTTCCCCACACAAGGAACTTGTGGTCTTAACAATTGGGAACAAGTAGGGAAAACATTTAAAGCTGGGCATTCTGAGGGGGTAACATTCCCCCTGAGGTCATCCTCGCTTGGTCCATTGTTGACACTGACCCCTCCCCTTGCGTTCACAGGATGTCTATACAGATGTCAAATTACCCCGAATAGAGGAAAGACCTGAGCTTTTGGACAGTCAGCCTGTGCCTTTGGTGCCTTTGCAGACAAGAGACACTCTCCCTCCCTCAAAGGGTGGGAGGATGTGGAGCCTCTAAAAACCTCACCGAGCAGTTCTGACAAAGTCCTCGCCCCCATGCAGAAGAGAACGCACGAAGGAACCCCATAAGGCTGGTCAATTCCAGCTGTTTCCGTCGTCAAGCAACATGGGCAATAGGTCCGTGAAGGCCTGCTCTTTCCGATAGGAAAAGAATGGCAACAATCAGTTCAGCTGCATGTCCATCACAGCCCTTTTACCACGGGCACTTTTAAAAAATACTCGTGCTACTTACTCCACGTGGCCCGGACTGGGGCTCTCTCATGAGCCTCATTTTGACTCCAGCCCAGTGTGCCGTCTGTGCCCACAAGGTTCAGGCAGCTTGTGTGGTTCCTGCCCTACAGACCTTTGATGCTGCTATTGCCGTGTCTTTCGAATGACTGTCTGCCACAGAACAGTCTAGCCAACCAAGGCAGCAAGCCCAGCTTCCACTCATTGTCAGAAACAATGCAGTGACATGGTGTGGTGTATTTTACACAGGCGGTTTCTACTCCTACATGCCACGTCGGGGAGAGAGTCTGAACAGCACTGAAGAAGATCCAAGACAAGGCCCTGATCAGCAGGGTGCACGGCGGGCAGAGGGGCGTGGGTAGCAGGCAGGGGGTGCGCACTCCAGGGCCAAGTCCACCGCCTCACGACAGACGGGCAGGCCAGTGACAGGAAGTGTCCCGCGGGAGCACCAGCAGCTTCCCTGGGCAAATGCCGAGCTGGTGGTGTTTCCAGTCGTGGGGTTTAATTCATCTTTTAAAGATCTCTGGGTTTTTAATTCCTACGTGAGCTCTCTATTGTTAACGGTTGGCAATGATTTTCAAAATCTGAAACGTGCACGGGCACCTGGGTGGCTCATTTGGTGAAGCATCAGACTCCTGGTTTCACTCAAGTCATGATCTCGTGGCTTGTGAGTTTAAGCACCACGTCAGGCTCTGCACTGACAGTGTGGAGCCTCCTTGGAAATCTCTCTCTCTCCCTCTCTCTGCCGCTTCCCAGTTTATTATAAATAAATAAATAAATAAATAAATGCATGAATACACACATACACACATACATAAATGAATAAATAAACAAAGAAAGAAATAAATGAAGAAAATCACACAAAAATTTAAACGTGCATGAACTCCTGGTGACTCAGGTGTGCGAGCTATTGACTTGTGATATAGGGGTTGTATGTTTGAGCAGCACACGTGTGTACGGATGACTTCAAAAAGATAAAATCTTTATGAACATTTGTAACATGCACGCGAAATAAAACATTGCAAAAGAGCCAACAATCTGCAGCCTCTGCGGGAGGGTACTGCGTCTCTAACACACCCCGCATGCACACATCAGTGTATAACTGATGCCTGGCAGGGATTTTAACGAGGGACAGGAAAACCAGCAGGGCCTGCAGGGACAATCTGGCAGCATCCACCAAAATTTTACATTCCACCTTCCGTGACCCGGCAGTTCCTTTTCTAGGAATTTACGCTTCTTAATAATCACTAATGTCTATGACACAAGAGAACAAGGTTTTTAACTTCAAAAACTGCATAGCGCCTGGATCCCATGGTCCAGAGAAGAAGGAAGTAGCTTGGGAGACTTGGGCCCTTCACGGGACTGGGGTTGAGCTGGCATCCGAAGGACGACAATCCCCCTAAACCCATGGAAGAGACAGGAGTGCTCTCACATGTTCAGGTAAAAAGGCTGGGAGTGTAATGTGGGCCTGTCTCCCTGGGTCCTATTCTGGGGACGCAGGAGGCGTCCCACACGACGGGGCCCCAAGCAGTGAGGACGTGCTGCCATAGGCTGACCTTTCTGTGACTCGTGTCTCTCGGTCATGCCCTGGAAATTGAAGTCCACGACACTCTTGTCCACGTGCTTTGCCTTGAGGCTGTACTTGATGCCAAAGTCGCTCGAGTAATTTGAGGGGACTGGACAGGGGTCGGGGACAAAGACCGACGATGGACTGGTCTCTCGTCTATCACTCACGACAGCAACATTCCGGAATTAGGAGTCACCAGGACATGACGCACACGTATGAAAACACCACCCACGGTCACACATCAGTGAGCCGGCCTCGGCCTACAACTTGTGCCCTGGGCAGCGAGGACCCCAAGCCTGTGATGGGTACCTGCTTCTTGGGGCAGAAACGAGCCGCGTTCCCACTCGGGAAACTAACCCTTTGGAAGCTACTCACTTACCATCCCTTTCCAAAGGGACAGGAAATGCCCACACCTGGCCACAGCACCCGCGCCCTGGCTCATCTGATGACAAGCAAGAGGCGGAAGAAACCGGCTTGCTCAAGACACATCAAGTCCTCTGAGAAGGTGACACTCTTTCATTGGTAAAAAAGGTTCTACAACATGGGCACAACTGAAAGGTCAGCCAGTGACGTATTCGAGAGCACCCGTGTCCAGTAAAAGTGAACCATCATTAATTGAAAGGCTCGGGTTTACACTGTTAGGGGAGAAGATAGCTCTTCACTGACCAGGCCCCAGAGCCGACTGTCCAGGGAACACTGCTCAGAAAGACAGCTTCCGTGGCGGTGACACAGGACCCACGCACCCGGAGAGCACAGTCTCCCCCAGAGGAGACACCGCACTCCCCAGGAAACCACCTCCGGGGACATTGGCTTCTCCCCCTGCTCGACTGGCCTCAGGCCTTAGCTTTCTGAGAGGCGTGTTTCTCAGTTTTCCCCTGGTATTCAAAACCCACAACAGAGTGCAATTACCACAAGAAGGGAAACACGTTTTTAGAGGTCTCCAAAACAGGTCATCTGATCCCAGAATGCGTGTGAAAGGTTTGAAACCACAAACCGTGTTATTTTTTGACCTCTGCCTTCCTAAGCCATGGGCAGGCCTACCTCACGCGCAAAGCTCTGGGGATGGAAACTTTCGGCCAGGAAACATTCTGCAACGCCCAGTAGGCAGTGCGGGTGGACCGGTAGCCACCTGCAGGCCCTGCACGGCAAGTTGTGCTCGTGGACTTCAGCCCCGCAATGCCAACCCTCGGCGACCCCCTCCCGCCACAAGCACACCTGCTTTTCCATGAGCTCTTCCAAGAACAATACTATCATCAGTAACCACAACGGGCATGGTGGGGGGGCATCTGCGCACACGGCCCTAGGAGACATGAATCCCCGTCGCCCCGTTTTACAGGCAGGTAACGCAGAACCGCAGCTGACATGTGGTAAAGCCTGAATGCAGACAGAGGGTTAACTCCAAAACCCAACTGCTGTGATGTAAAACAGGGTATACACGGCCCTCAGTCAGAGACTGAGAGACTGAGGCCCAGAGGCGCCAGGACACCGGGCCTTAGCCCTGGAAACGGGCATGTGTGCGGCACTCTGCCATGTCTGCCCTGAACACCACCGGGTCACAGTGATACCCATGCAGGGAGCCTGGTTAGAAATGGTCCCCACGGGCACGGTCTTAGGCAGTGGAAGGCTGTCTGTCCCTGGTCTATGTGATCTGTAGATACCAATGTGGGGGATTTTTACAAGAAACAGTGTTCCTCTTCTCACTTGTTAACCTGGAACATCATCTGAGTCAGGGACTGGGGCGGGGGGCTTCTAGAAGCTCTGCACCTGGACGGCACCCCACAGGCCTGAGTCGAGGTGCTATCTCGAGAGGCCCAGTGCATTCCCTGGTCTAGAGGGAGGGGCTCCGTCACCTGCACTCTGGTTCCCATGACGCCTCACTCACCTGGTCAACTCTGCCCACCTGGACACCAAACTTGCCTCCAATGCCCCTGATGGACTGGACCTGGGACGAGTGCTTGGAGAGCTTCGACTGATACTCGTGGCCGACAGCTGACTGAAACAGGTCACAGAGCAAAGGTGTCAGCTGCCGGGCATAGCAGCTGTATCAGACACCCCCGGGCATGGTCCTCGGGGAACAGGCCCCCACCTTTGTCCACACCAGGGCTCCTCCTGGGAACAGGCTCTGTGTGCAAGCTGGTGGAGGAAGGATCCCCGAAGCCAGCCAAGACCCTACCAGGGGGGGATTGTGATCTGAGGGGCGTGGGGAAAGGGCCACGAGGCCGGGACCCTCCCCAGCCGAGTCTGACACCTGGCACCCACAGATGGCGATACAATCGCTAGCTCTGTAAAGCGAGGCACTTGCCCACCGTGTGGCATAGGAATGAGGACCAGAGATTTGCGGCGACAGGCGGAGACAGACTCACGCTCTTGGTGACACCATGCACTCCACCACTCTACACAGAAACTGCAATTGCAACGCCTGCTCTATCCACATACAGGGTCTGCCACGCAGGAAAGTCTAGGCTTCCCGCCACTCTGGCCTCGGTGGGACCAGCTACCCGGGCATCACAGCACTTTGCAAACAAAGCTTCTGGAATGCAGCCCCCACCGAGCATTTATATACAAGCCCGTTTCTGAGATCTGCCCACCAAATTCAGTAAATGCCAGATGTCCCACATCCTCCAAAGCTGAAAATATGGACTACCGAGCTCCCAGGCAGCCCCCGGCCCTGCCTGGCCTCCCAGCACCAGGCTCTGTCCCCAGTGTGGACGGCCCAGACGTGTGACCCAGTGCGGGCATCTGAACCTTCCCTCTTACTGCCTGGGACACGGCACATACACACCCCTCCACCTGGTCTCTCCAGGGCTGTACAAGATACCTGGGTCAGGAGAGGCCGGGGTGAAGAGGAAATCAAGAGGCCCTTCTCAGCACAGTTCAAGGGAGAGAGTGGCGAGGTTTATTCCAAACTTCGGAGCCCTGCCACTCTCTCCCCTCCCCGGCTCTGCTCTGATGTCCATCCTGCCTGGAGACCTGAGGCACACTGGCCTCCCACAGCCTCCAGGCTTCTACTCAAAAGTGCTGACAAAGCTCCCCTGGAGGACAGCCTGCGGAAGGGACTCCCCAGCACAAAACTTACCAGAAAGGAGCTGTAAGAGAGCTTTTCTAAGAGTACTGCCAGACAGGCAGAGTGGCAATTTTTCCAAGTTTTTTCTTTAATCAAAACAGGTTGATCCAACTGAGAAAATCATGCCTATAACTAGGCATCAGCACCAGGGAGGGCGTGGTCTGGAAGCCTAGTCTCATGGCCCAGGCAGCAGGTTTGGCTGAGGCCAGGAACGAGCCGAGGAGCGAGAGCAGGAATGAGGTCCACCTCACTGGCTCACCCGCAGACAAGGGTAGGATGCCAGACAGCAGTGCACACTGGGCCTGGCGGCTGCCACACCTGCCCAGGCCACACTCGTGCGAACAGTGCCTGCCTGAGCAGAGTTTTCCTCTCCAAGACTCCATCACATTCTCCTCAAATCTTAACACAGGGATCTCAGGGCTCTTTCCAACTCAGAGAGGACAGGTTACAAAGAACTTCAGAGATATGTGTTTTTGAATCTCATTTTTTAAACTTTATTTTTTATTTTGACTGAGACAAAGACACAGCATTTCAGGGAGTGCAGAGATATTGAGAGAGAGAGAATCCCTAGGAGGCTCTGCACTGACAGGAGACAGCCCGATGCAGTGCTCAAACCCAGGAACCGTGAGATCATGACCTGAGCCGAAACCGGGAGTCAGACACATAATAGACTGAGCCACCTAGATTTCTGACAAGCTGGTCCAATCTGGAAGAGCTGGAAGCCAACTTGCCTACAGGTGCAGGGAGGCACGGAGAGAGGGGCTGTGAGCCCATGGCAGCACCCCACCAAATTCATCTGTAAGGGCAGTCTCCCCACTATACCAGGTGTAGACACCTGGGCATTTCCGTCAGCTGTCTGGGTACCATCACCGCAGCGGCTGGTAACTCATGAGATATCGCTGAGCGCCTGCACGGTGCCAGGCCAGGCACGAGGTAAGGAGGACAGGCCCCAGCCCCAGAGAGCCTCCACGGAAATACAGTAATGTCCAGGGTGAGTGAAGGACCACAGGCAGAAGACACGGGGGAAAGGCAGCTGGAGACAGGCTGGCGGGAAGGAGGGCTCCTCAGGGAAGCTTCGGGGCCCAGTAAGGACAGAGCCCAAGGTGTTGAGAGGACAACAGAAGCAGAGAAGCCAGCAGTGACAGCTTTGTTGTTACTGCCATCAAGCTTCTCCTTGATAGATTCATTGTTTGCCCCAATGTGTCATTTTGCCAACCCAGAGCTAGAGACCCAGACAGACCATGAATTTCTCTCCGTTTCAAATCCCTACAACCCCATGGGCACAGGCTTTGTTTCAGGAAGGAAAGGCCTCTACCTGTTTCTCTCACTGTCCCAAGCACACGGGCGGTGACGGGTTGTCTGTTTGTACTGCAAAAGGCAACCAGGCAACTTTGTAGAATCCAAAGATGATTCCACTCCCCACTCTGCCTGTCTAGGTATCTCCGGGAATGACAGTCACACCAGGAAACGTCCCTGTCTGTTTCCTGTAGCTCACTCTTGGTCCAACCCCAGCGTAGGCAAATTCCAGACCTGGTGTTCGGTGCCCTTAGGACCCCCTAAATATCTGCTCTGTGTGAACACAGTTCAGCGTGGCTCACTGTGACCCAGTGGTGCAGTTCTGCACTTGGCTCAACACTGAGTCCAATCTGAGCAGCATCTGGAATTACAAGGGATAGGTGAGAATTATAGACCAGAACTTCCGTATCAGCTGATGGCTTCCCTTCTATGCATAACAGAGGCAGACATCTCTTGGGTCCGAATAAGAGACACTGCTCAAACTGGGAAATTCACATCTACAGGGAGGTCTGCAAATGTATACAGGTACCTCCCTGGAGAAACATGTAACACATCACCCCGCTACACCGTAGTCTCTTGCATGTGGCGTGGAATAGAGCGGACGAACTCCGGGTGTCTCAGGACAGAGGATGCAAAGTGCCACCAAAGGCTGATGTGTGCAGTCAACCATGCTGAGCCCTATAGCTGGATGGCAGAGGAGGCTCGCCCACTGTCCTCAGTGAGTGCTCTCTCCTGGACTCACGGGAAGTGACTCTACACAGAGGGCCAGGTTAGACTGTTCTGTCAAGGTCGTCACTGCCTGAAGGACAGCAAAGCACCTGCTGGCTGAAGCCTCGCCCGCACACTGAAGGACAGCCCCAGGTCTGGTTCTGGCACCAGCTGGCTGAAGGCTCTCCTATGCCGTGAAGGAGAGTCTCTGATCTGGTTCTGGTCTACAGACTGGCACAGATTAGGCTCGTGGTGAACTGGGGGCAGCAGTGACACCAACACCCACACTCAAGATGCTTCTGGGCTTCTGTCCTCCACCCAGAGCCCCCCCACCACCCCCCAGTAAGGCCTTCTGCCACATTGCCCACACCCCGGCACACATGAGAATCCTAAAAGAGCTTCTAAAATGCAGGAACACCTCATGAGAAAGGTCAGTCAACAGAGGAGGATCTCACCTTCAGCGCATGGACTCAACGCTCTTCTGCAAGAAGTCTGAGCCCCTACTTCGCCAACTCTGTGCCCGCAGTGAAAAGGCACATGATGCCAACACTGACCTTGTCCATCCAGTCCTGCCACATGCCGAACTTCCTGCCATAACCATGAGAGGCTTTTGTTCCTCTTTCAAGCTCTTTTCCTTGAGGGTCTGGTGTTCTTAAAAATCATTCTCTCTCAACTTCTGTATGCTTGAAGGGAAGGAAGGGAAGGGAAGGGAAGGGAAGGGAAGGGAAGGGAAGGGAAGGGAAGAGAAGAGAAGAGAAGGGAAGGGAAGGGAAGGGAAGGGAAGGGAAGGGAAGGGAAGAGAAGAGAAGAGAAGAGAGAAGAAGAGAAGAGAAGAGACAGAACTGGGAAGGTGGGAGGCTGTCGGTGCCTTCTAAGATGACACGTGAGGTCACGTGGTGGGATCTCTACACCACTAGGCCCCATTCCTCCACACCCCCAGTCCCTGCCTTTGCCAGTCTCCCCTTAGTCTGCCAGGCCCATCTTGTCAGTAGGACTCAGAGGCAAGTTTACAGGGAAAACAGAAACTAATGTGCTCCGCCCGGAGCACAGAGGGAGTCATCCCAAATCCAAGAGTAGCTGTACTAAAATGGGAATTTTCTATATTCTTATGGAGAAAAGGTTCTCTTTCATCAGGTAGCGGGATTAGGAGAAGCACTTTGCAAGCCTCAGCTCATAGCAGAGGGGGAAAGCAAGTCAACAATCCCACATCGCAGAGACTCTGAGGACACTAGTCAAAGACAGTGAGGCAAAATGTTTAGACAGCATCTCTTTACTTGAAGTACTACTGGGTTTACATATTCTTACATATTCGAAGGTGACCTAAGAGACTATCAGAATTTATCATCTAAAGCCCCTTTCTACATTTAACACTGGGAATAGTGAAGCAGATCCCAAGCTGTGGTCAAAATATGGCATGTCAAGAAGCCTTTAGAGCTGTCACAATCAGGGGACCACAAAATGGCACAAAGACCACCCCACAGGGCTGTCCAGGGGTCACCACGTCCACACATCTGGATGGCAATCCCAGGGTATAGCGAAAAAGCAAACGAGCCCTGGCCACTGCCCAGTGTCCTTGGGAATGGTGATGGGGGTAGAACCGGCTCCAACACCTGGAACGGCCACAGGGTGCCCACAACTGTCCCAGGGGTTCTCCCAACATCCAGCATGTTTCAAAGCCACGGGAACAGAAATGACGATGAGAGCAATGGTGACTTCACCGGCTCGGGAGTCAGCTCCCAAGGCCTCCACATTCTCACGTGGCTTCTGTGGAGGTGTGGGCTCAGCAAGTCAGGGAGGAACCTACACTTGTGTCTAAAATACCCACACGACAGACTTCGCACTCTTTTGTGGATGATTTCCTGGCTCTGCCTCAGCCAAGAACAGCTTCATTTTCCTGAAAGATATTGGGGCCAAGGAAGTCAAGCACCACAGGTGACCAAACAGATCAGAGGGATGGTCCCTCACAGTAGGGACGGGAAGGTCCAATCGGAAGTCGGTGCAGCCTAAAGAAAAGTCTGAGCACAGTTTCAAGGTTCCTTTTACCTACACTTCCTGACTAGGAAACACCACCGGGAGAGGTGGCAGCGTAAGGCCATGCCGAGTCAGGTGCAGGGCCCGCTCTCCCATGGGACAATCCCTCGGCTCTCCTATTTGGGGCCTCTCATGAGAATATGGGACTTAGAAAGCAGCTCCCCAGTATACCCCACGTGCAGTGACAAAGCAGGAAAATTAGAGTCGTGGAGGGGAGTTTAAGTTCGAAAGTATTCAAAGACATGGTGTGTGGCAGGAACACCCACTTGCAGAGAGCGTAGGTGAACGAGTCCTTGATGAAATCTCCCCTCTTGAAGACAAGATGCTGGAATCATCAATATTGTTTGTGATGGGAGATTCTAAGCCACCACGTACCTACGCGAACACATGTATAGAAGCACAGAGTCATGTGTTGTGGGAACATCAGCTCCCAAGACAGACCAAGTCGTGCCAGTGTGGGTTCACAGGAAAGCTGTGTCCCCCTGGTCTGTGTCTCTGCCTTTCAAAAGACCAATTTCACACCAGCATTAAGATAGTCTCTTCCTTGATGTGCTCATGGTGCCCAGAAACTTTCACGGTCTTGGCCCCCATCTCTGCTCCTTTCCACTTACATCATTCAGAAAAGTGTAGTCAATGAGGAGTGAAGCCCACACAGGGGATTGTAAGAAACACAAAACCCAAATGAAAACAAGAGGAAAATCACCTTTGGGAAAAAGGAGACAGAAGGACACTGGTGACTCATAGCACAAAATAGGGTCAGTCTCCCATGGGTCTCATCAGCACCCCCTCTCCCTGGGGAATGGACATGGTGTGGCCTTCCTAAGATTCCACATCTGAAAGAGCAGGGCCCGGGGTCAGGGACACCTGGGAGAACGGCTCTCAGAGGCCACAACAAGCTCTCTGGCCACAGTGTGACAGCTCTAAGCTTGGGGGGGCTGGGCAGCCGGGCCACCAAATGCCCACCCACAACCCCGTGCAGGAATGACTACATCAGACACAAAAGAAACATCATGTGGCATTTCTAACACTGCTTTCAAAGGGCATCTGAGACCATCAGAAACATTCCGGCTTCAATTCAGTTAAGAAAATGTTCTGGAAAACAAAAAGTCACCCATGCAGTTAAGTCATCCATTAAGAATGCACCCATCCAGGGGCACCTGGGGGCCTCAGTCTGTTAAGCATCCGACTTTGGCTGAGGTCATTATATTGCCACTCATGAGTCCCAGCCCCACATTGGGTCTGCGCTGTCAGTGCAGAACCCACTTTGGATCCTCTGTCTCCCTCGCTCCCTGCCCCTCCCCCGTTGTGGCTCTCTCTCTCTCTCTCTCTCTCTCTCTCTCTCTCTCTCTCATTAATAAACATCAATAAAGTAAAGAAAGCAAGCAAGTAAGAAAGAAAACATGCCTTCACTAAGTCATGACAATAGTGTTGTCCAAACATGAAGGAGCCCAACAACGTGAGCGATTCCTCGGTTCCATGGACTTTCTCACTTCAAAGAAACAACAGGAATCATTTTGATTTCAAGTACTTCCTGGAAGGGTAATAGTGACATCCCTAACTCAGGCTCTGACAATCGTGTCCGTTTTTTCAAGTGATTTCTTGGAGGGCTGCTTCACACCTCGCGGGGGAAATATCTGGCTGGTACAATGTGGACTTTTCTCCTACTGGGAATCTCAGAGGATGTGCTGTCCCCTCCACCTCCAGCACATGAGTGCTAGAAGGGTCCATCTGGCACCGAGACCAAGGACAGCAGACTCACACCTGAACAGGACAAGACTCTTCCCACCCGCAAATGTAAAATCGAACTTTCACGGGTTTCAAGAGAAACTATGTATGAGAACCGACTCGTTTTCCACACCAGTACTAGTAAGACTTCACCTGGGCCAGGAAGCAAATGAAACACTATTTTAAGTCGATCAAGGGGAAACTACACCCATGTGTCTCAACTGGGGACACCCAGTGGGTGCTTTTTGGGGTGCCACACTGGGGTGCTCCTGGGGCTTGAATTCAGCCAGAACAAAAGCCTGTGTGGACCCGCCCCCTCCAGCTCTACTGGGTCTCAAGTCCAAATCCGGGATGGCAGCGAGGGGCAAATCAGGGCACAGCTCTCAAGTGCCCAGATGCGACCCCTGTCACTGTGCCCTGAAAGGGCAACAGTTTGCTAGCAGGTAAGGCAGGATCCACACTGTCCCTTCAAGGCCACCTCAAATCTCGCTCCCGTCTCTCTAGGTATCCTAAGCCTGGCACGAATTTCCCAGATGCAATCTACTGTGGACGCGGTTTTAAACATCAGACTCAAATCTCAGTCCTGGGAGGGGAAACCAGGCAGTGTCTCGCCGGGGCGCCCATTCACAAACGAAACAATGGCAGACCGGAAGTTGTGTGATTTGTACACAGTCTCTGCCTCTCCAGTCAAGTGTGCCCCATGGCCCCGAGCTGGGAAGAGGCCACCCAACTGCATGCACGACTTAAGCTGCCTGCAGTTCGGACCAGGGGAAACTGTCACACAAAAGGACAGGGTCTCTGGGGAGGGCCAGTGAGGCTAAATCTCCCGGAGGGTGAAGGTGAAAGAGGGCTTTGCCTGTTGTTCTAGACTCATGAGGAAATCTCGGCAAGGCCACACCATTCCTGGCCCTTCTGGAAGCCAGCCTCATCAGAGGGCAGGGTGAGCACCTGTGCCTGATTCCTCACATCCTTCCTGGCAGCCATGCCCACAGTCCATATGCTCCTGCTCCCCAGCTCCTGAGTTCTCTTTGAAAACCACAGGCAACAGAGGAAACGGAGCTGGATTTTTTAAATGTCATTTATTTATATTGATTGATTGATTGATTGATTGATAGGTAATCTCTACACCTAACGTGGGACTCAATCTCACGACCCTGTGACCCCGAGATCAAGAGTCACATGCTGGTCCAACAGAGCCAGCCAGGCGCCCTCTTGACTTTACCTTATAAACAACAAAATATCCTCCCAGAAAAAATTTCTATCCTGATCTGATCTCCGCACACCCAAAGGGAGAATCCCCTCCCCATCCTTGCCCAGGGACTCACTGCTGTGGTCTGAGGGGAAGGAATACCATGGTGACAAGGCACAGACTTTTCTTTTTTGTTTTAATTTTCTGTTTTTGTTTTGTTTTGTTTTGTTTTATAATTTACCTCCAAATTGGTTAGCATATACTGCAACAATGATTTCAGGAGTACATTCCTAAGTGCCCTTTACCCATTTAGCCCATCCCCCCCTCACAACCCCTCCAGTATCCCTCAGTGTGTTCTCCATATTTATGAGTCTCTTCTGTTTTGTCCCCCTCCCTGTTTTTATATTAGTTTTGTTTCCCTTCCCTTATGTTCATCCCTTTTGTCTCTTGAAGTCCTCATATGAGTGAAGTCATATGATTTTTGTCTTTCTCTGACGAATTTCACTTAGCATAATATCCTCCAGTTCCATGCATGTAACTGCAAATGGCAAGATTTCATTCATTTTGATAAGGCACAGACCTTTCTTCCCGGCGGAAGGTGAGAGGCTGCTCACAGGTCTCTCTCTGAAACCCAGCGATCCACTGAGGAACTCCCAGGCATCTGGAGGGATCCGTGTGTAACACGATGAAGAGTAAAAACGTCAGGAGGACGTCTGCCGCCAGGGCAAGTCGTCAGGCGTGCAGACCTTTTCAGGACTCCAGGACATCCTTTCACACTTCACACGGCTTTGTGAAGAAATCCGAAGGAGGGAAGGAGGAAGTGCATTTGGCTAACGAAATAGCTCAACTGGTTTTCAGACACATTGAGAAAATACAGAAAATAACAAGCTTCCAAAGATTTATAGCTGCATAAAGTTTTCTCTTCGTGCCAACAGAAATCATTACTGCAACCTGCCAGCATACATCTTCTCATGGCCTCCAATGTTTGTTCCTTGTAAATGAGGACTTTGCCACAAGTGAAAAAAATCTATTACTGTAAGTTAAACACATACTCACACTCGCAAACACACACATCCACACACACCCACCCACCCCACCCCCCCCCCCCGCCCAAACACACACAAAAGGGCCACCTGCGTGACTAACCAGATTAAGCGTCCAACTTTCGACTCAGGTCATGATCTCGAGGTTTGTGGGTTCGAGCCCTGCGTCCACCTCTGGGCTGTAAGCCGGGAGCCTGAAGCCTGCTTCTGATTCTGTGTCTCCCTCTCTCTCTGCTCCTCCCCTTCTCACATCCTATCTCCCTCTCTCAAAAATAAATAGACATGAAAAAATATATAAATAACCCAAGGAAACCTCTCTGAAGGGACTGTGATGAAGCTGAGAGACAAGCACAGCACAGGGACTGCTGTCTGGATTAGAGCAGGGTGACTCGGGGAACAAGGGAGAAGCCAGCTGCACTTCTCATGAACGGTCACTGCGACTGCAGAGAGACCAAGACACCAATTCATCAAGCCACCGACTCCCACAAATGATACACCAACCTCGACAGGCACTGCATTGTTAGGAATTACAGAGTAGAGAAATCAAGTCCTCTCTTCCCCTAGAAACAAGCCAGTGCCAAGCACGCACCGCTTCCATCTGTGAGCAACTCTGTCACACTCAAGAACCACAGGTTCCCGGAGCATCCCATCTACACATCCATTTGGTCAAGCATGTCACTGAGGCCGGCCCAGGCTCAAGGGGAGGCCTTAGACTCCACCTCTCAAAGGGAGTTGGAGACAAGCAACTACCTCCCATCGTGACTTTGATGTCATCATAGGCCACGTTTCAGCAGGTCTAAGACATCACCACTTGTAGGAAGCATCCTGATGTCACACGAATCAAAATGTGAAAGCAAGGTCAAGGTGGAATCGTGACGTGTAGGACTTGCACGCTGATTTGTGATGGGAGACGTGTCTCCGCTGCCGGTGCAGCTCAAAGTTTGAACCCGGGCTACCTTACGTTCCAAAGTGAGGGCCAGGGAGCATCCAAAGTGAGGGCCAGGCTGAGACCATCTATCGCATGGAGGGGATCCCTGAACAGCTACTAACGTTTTCTATTCTAGAAACTTCTGCACAAATGCCAAAGGAAGATGTACAGTAAACCCTCATGAATGCATCACCCATCTTCCACCAGTATCAACCCACATGGTCACTTAATCATTGATGCATACCCTGACCTAACCCAGGGCGTAGAATTCCCAGAGGGTGGGTGAGTTCACGTGTCAATCCCGGAGCATAAGGTGGCACCGTGAGCCCTTTGTGTTGTCCTCCTTGCAATCCACGTGGCTGAGCAATAAATATCGCTTTAGTACCTAGATGCCACTGGGTAAATCTGAAGTGGATGTGCCAGGGCTCACACTGAGCACACATGAGTTAGCAGGTAAGTAAGGGGACAAAACGGTTAGAATACTATCGCATGGGGAAGGGAGGGGAGTAAGAACCAGGGTGGGGGCAATTCGGCCACAGTTTTCCTTGAAATGATGTGTGTGGTGGCACTTTGAGCAAAACATGAAAAACAGGGGCACCTCGGTGGCTCCCTTGGCTGAGTGTCCAACTTCGACTCAGGTCATGATCTCACGATTCATGAGTTCAAGCCCTAGGTCGGGCTGTTTGGTGACAGCTCAGAGCATGGAGCCTTTTTCGGATTCTGTGTCTCCCTGACTCTCTTCCCCTCCCCCAGTTGCGCTCTGTGTGTGTCTCTCTCTCCCTGTCAAAAATAAATAACCATTAAAAAATGTAAAAGAAACAAAAACCAGGGTCACTCAGCTGCCACAGTCAGGGGAGTATACAACTCTTGATACCTGGGTCGTGGGTCTGTGCAGAAGTTACTTAACATCTTTAAAAATAAATCGAAAGTAGGAGTACCTGGGTGGCTCAGTCAATTAAGCACCTGACTCTTGATTTCAGCTCAGATCATGATCTCTCTGTTGGTGAAAAAGTTCCCATATCAGGTTTGTGCTGACATTGGAGGCCCTGCTTGGGACTCTCTCTCCCTCTCTCTGACCCTCCTCCCCTCTCCTCTCTCTCAAAAGAAATCATTTTTGAAATTTAAAAATTAACATGAATAAAAAAGAAAATAAGATGTTGGAGACTAAGACAACCTTAGCCCTCTATTTTTGCTATGTGACAATGCCTTACTCACTGCTTTAATTACAAGTGAAACATTTTTTTAATTTTTGTAACTTTATTTTTATAACTTGGAGACAGAGCACATGCATGAGTGGGGGAGGGGAGAGAGAGAATCCCAAGCAGGGTCTGTGCTGTCAGCCCAGGGCTCGAGGCGGGCCTCAAACCCATAAACCATGAGATCGTGACCTGAGCCGAGGTCAAGAGTCAGACGCTCAACCAACTGAGCCCCCCAGGCTACCCTAATTAAAAAATTTTAAATTAATGGACATTATTTTATTCTCCTGAAAATGTTTACAAATAGCTTTAACTTAAGCTTCCGAGAGCATCCTGGCCTGAAAACCAGAGCCATGGCCCTGAAGCACAGAGACTAGGCTGTGGGCCTCCCCTCAGCACCAGGGGAGAAAGGTTCTGTTCGCCTCCTCTAAGGATGGCTGGCCGGACGCACTGAAAACAATCCAAGCAAGCGGGACAGCAGCCACCGGTTGCACAGGAGAGGCTGACCTACCCTCTAACTGCTGGATGTGCTCTGGTGTGTGTGCCCTGAAACCCTGTGGGCGGCCACCATGCCCATGTCTCACAGCGGACGGGGGCCTTGGAGGCGGCACAGTGGGACACAGGCCTCCCTGCACCTGGCCCTCACCACAGCCCAGCCTGGCTGGCATCCTGGCGTCCAGGCCTGATGCTGCTTCCTCTCACGTGTGGGCAGGATGGTTTGCTCCTGCATCACTGTCTCCCCCGCACGTCCTAGTGCCTTTCCAGAGTGGTTCCTGTCCAGGGGTCCCTGAAAGTGCCTTCTACCAAAGCAGAGAACACTCACCCCCACCAGGCACATGCACGCTCGTGGCTAGGAGAGGCACACCACACTCGAGTGAGAAGATCAACCGGCAGTAATCCTGATGCACGCCAGAGGTCCTCTTGACCATTTTCCATCTTCCGCTTTCTTCCTGGATAGTCTAGGGCCTGTCATGTGACCCGAGAGTCCTCTTCCCCGTGGGAGGGTTGGGCCCGTCCTCTCCACCCTGATGCCTCCGGGGTAGGACTAGGCAGAGCAGGCCTTCTCCAGAAACAGGTGGACTGGGGAGGTGGTCCCTCTATGTCCAAATCTCTGGAACCTGTGCACGTGACTTTATTTGGAAAAGCAGGCTTTGTAAGTGCAGCTACGAGGAGGACCTGGAGACCACCCTGGACTCCCTGGGGAGGGGGCTGGGGAGTACACGGATGAATGTTCTTAAAAGAGGAGTCAGGTAAGATCCACCGAGAAGGGACAGGACATGGGGCCCAGCAAGCACCGAAGCCGGGCAGGATGGAGCCTCCCTGCTCCCGCTGAAATCTGCCCACGCACCGGTTGGTGTGGACACAGCGCTGGCCTCAAGTCAGGACGGCGAAAGGTGCCGCAGGAAGACAAGGAGGAGAATCAGAAGAATCCACGCCACTTCTTCCCACCGAGGACTCAAGCGACAGGGGTGTAAGAGAAAGCAGAACGTCAGAGATGTTGAGAAACACCATCAAGTGAAGCCACATCATCAGGAAGGAGGCAACAATCCCTCTTGGGCATGCGCCTGCTGCCCCTCTGCAGAGGCCATGGGGACAGACCCCTCCCGGTACCGCGGAGCACCCACCTGGGAGGTGGCAGGACTCGGCCAGCAAAAGGCGAGGAGCAAAGTGTGAAGTCACAATTGCATTCAGAACACTCGACGTGACACACAAGAAAGGACCTTAGGGGCAGCAGTGATGAGGGTAGAGAGGCCTCAAGGAGGAGTGTGTAGCGGTAGGAGAGTCAAGGGTATTCGGTGGGTCCTGGCGGGTCTGTGGAAAGGCCTGCAAGCCCCGGAACATTCAGTATGGGGCGAGCACAGCCAAGGATGGCTAACGCGTGTTCTCAGAGAGGCCACACCCCTCGGACATCTGCTCGGTGCTTGGTCTGTTTCTCAACTGACATTTCTTTTTTCAGCATCATTGGATTCACCAAATCAAGTTTTAATAAACCGCGTGCAACCTAATGTACCTGTGGGGAATTGGTCTGTTTCCGGAAACTCGCAGATGCCGAAGGCTTGCCCAGCTTTGGTGGGGAAAAAAACAGAATCTTAGATGGAAAACGCAGGGAAGCATTTTCTTGTTCCAAACCTCACACTTAACACTAAGGACCAGGAAGTGCAGAAACTAACGATCAGCCAGCAAAGTTCTCAACAGGAAGACACAGAATGACCTAACTATGCCCTGACAGAAAGGAGAAGGGAAGTCTTACTCCACAGAAAGTAACTATGTGTCCTTCACAGTTAGTAAACGATCGGCCCTGGCGGGAGAGACAGTACAGGAAGAGGAAATCCCAGCGATTGTCAGCTGTGGCCTCCACACAAGGCCCACGGGTCAGGGCGACCATCCCTTGACCCAATGGCCATAAGCTCTCTGTGGCGGGGAGGGAAGGAAACATCCCAGAGTCGCCTGAGCTATGAGGGATCTTGTGCCACAGCCTCCCGAAGTGGCCTCGTGAGGGCTGCTTCGGAATCTGTGTCTTCTCCTGTCTCTGCCCCTCCCATGCTCATGCACTGTCTCTCTGTCTCTCAATAATAAATAAACATAAAAAACGTAAGGAAAATCTACAAATGGGGAATGAGGTCCACTCTTTAAACTTGTTCACAAACAAATGTAAAAAATTGATTTCCGTAAGAACAGTAAGACCTTTATTAGAGTTGCACTACATTATTTCCAGGGTCTCGCGTCTTCCTCCTGGGTGCACACCCAGCACTCTGCCCGGCGGTGGGAGCCCAGTGCTTCCTGATTGGTCTTCTGAGAGTTGTGGTGCCAGGGAGCTCAGGGTGGGCGTGGGGCAGGGGTGGGGGGAGGACTGGCCCAGGTCCCCCCCCGCCCAGGCTTGCCACGGCCTCAGCTCCCAGGTTCTGCGGGTCACTCCAGGCAAGCTGCCCAGGCCCCCAGGACTAGGCTCTGATAGAGCCAACGCACTGAGGACACCCACGATGCCTAGCTGTAGTAGGTGGAAGAGCACACTAATATTCAAGCAGATAAGCAGAAGTTAGGAGTCATCATAGATCATTGAAGTCTGAGCGCGCCACAGCCTTGTTACATACGAAGTCGGCCATTCTCCACCATTGTTCACATTCCAGTCAAAGAGCCTCCCGTGGCGCCGTCGCCGAGGGGCTGGGGCAGGTCAGCATGTCACGGACCGACGACCAGCTGCATCTTCTTTGGCTGCATAGAGGACAGAGAGGAAGTGACCCAGAAGTCTGCAGGGAGAGTCTCTGCTGACCCAGCAGCTAAGTCACAAATGTCCTTGGGTCTACACTGTTTTCTCCAAGAAGGTGCCTTCCTAAAGTTTTGTCATCCTCCAGAAATCAAGACTGATTGGAAATTAAAAAACAAAAGAGTATACCAAAGTTACCAGCCCTTTAAAATGACCTCGCTCTGCAATTTTGTTTACAGGTATTTACCCACATTCCTGACAGCCATCAGGCAGGGCCCCCTGCACAGAAGGCAGCCCCAGGGGCTAAAGGGAGACAGGGCCACACTTGTGCCAGGACCCTGACCGGGCACAAGTCAGCAGAGTCCTGGGCTGCCTGGGCCTGCTCCACTGTCTATGTGAAATCACCTTCCTGCCATAGAAGATACTACCTTTTCGCTTTCCAAATAGTCTTTAAGCTGCAGACTGTGCCACACACTGGGACAGTCCCACAGCACCCTTTCCCTTGCCCTGTTCTCCTCACAAGCATGTGTTCATTCTTATGGCAATTACGACAGTCTTAAGTAGTGGTGTGGGAGTAAATCAGTCCTGGTTTTGTAGAAGGAGAATGCAACGTTTTGTGTCTTTTCAAATAAATAACTGAAACATTCCTCCAGAGCACAGGGCCCTGGATTGCAGTGAGATATCCGGCTACCCCCAAAACACAACTTACAGGCTCTATTCCCAGGCTGCAGCCAACGTGTTATGTCAAAAACATTTCTGAAGACTATCCGTGTCAAATAGCAAAAATGAAAGAAACCAAACTCCTCATCTCTGTGAAACTATTGGCTTCTCAATAGCTAATTGGTTTATTTATTTTTTTATAGTTTTCTTTTTTCATTTTTGAAAGAGACAGAAACAGCAAGAGTGGAGCAGGGGCAGAGAGAGAGGGGGAGAGAGAATCCTAAGCAAACTCCCCACTGTCAGCACTGCGCCCAACGCGAGGCTCAAATTCACCAAGTGTGAGAACACGGCCTGTGCCGAAACCAAGACTCACATGCCTCACTGACTGAGCCACCCAGTCGCCCCTGTTTTTAGAGTTTGAGAGACAGAGAGAGAGAACAAGTGTGTATGAGGAGAAAGGGGCAGAGAGAAAGGAGGATGACGACGCAAAGCAGGCTCCACGCAGAAAGCAGCCAACCCACACTTTTTGTTACCTCTGAACTTACAAAAATACACATTTCGGGGAGCGGTGGGGTGGGAGAACCAGAAGGCACTACCACAAATATTAGTGTTTTCATTACAGAAAATATAAGGATGTGAAAGAAAACACATCAGCAACATCTAAGGGACAGAATTTTCCCAGCATGGTTCTAGGAGCAAAAGGTCTACTTTCAGTATCAAATTGCATACAGCCAGGTGGCAACTATCCAAGTTAGTGTAAAACACTTTTATACACTTCAAACATAGGGACATTCAAATCAGACCACTGTTAAACAGTTTCTACAAATTTCCATTCCCAGGGAACCAAAAGCCTGAGGGTTCCTACGGAATTGTGAGCAGTAACAGAAATAACGGCAATTCACCTGAACTACAACTGACAGCGTGCCGGTCATGATCCTTATTATGGTTCTGAGAAGGAGACTACATTGAGGCAGACGGAAAGAAACCAACGGACATGTCCGGGGGCTGAAGCGGAAACGGCCTCTACGGGGAGGGGCTCTGTGGGCCCAGTGTGGACTTGAGGCACCCCACTCCAGACCTCGCAGGCTCTCAGGGCATTGAAGAGTGGCCACACGCCTTGCCTAATGTCCGGTGTATCACAGAGCCCACTGACTTCAGCCCTGGCTCAAGGCCCCGTCCCGTCGTCCCACCATCCCCAATGTGCCCCCTTGGCCCACCTCCTGCTCCACCCCGCTAGCCTGCAAACCACCTCTTCTGTTGAAAAGAGCTCACTTTTATTTATCAGTTGTCAGATCACTGGGATATGGTTTCAACCTGCCTCCTTCACCCACTTAACTCAGCTCTGGGACACGGTCAACCCACGTGTGACATGATCTGCAGTGGAAAGTCCCAGAGAGATATGCCCGCACCACTCCTCTGGGCCCCCATCCCGGGCATCACAGCGCCTCAGCTGCTTGGTAGCAAATGAAACCCACTGCTGTTACTCGTTGTCAGAATCGAGACCAGTTGAAAATAAGATGTACTGATTAGACTGCAAAGGTCAGAGTCTATTTAAGAGAAACTCAAACACTACAGGGGAAGGAAACACAGGGGCAGCCTAGTGAGTGCGCCAGAGAGGTCACCAGCATGAAGGACAGGTTCTGAATGCTGGTGACCAGGTCCTCACAGGGGCTGCAGTTACACATAATGTGATGCAGCTTCTGTGTTGCAAGTATCTCGTGGATATTTAGATGCAGACACTCCTGAAAGCCATGTGACGGAGGTGCTCCCACTGTTCCGAGTTACAGGTGAGAAAACGGAAGCACAGGAATGCTAATATGGACTTTCCCCAGAGCCCCAAACCCAACTGTGCAGGAGCCAGGCTCAGACTCAAGTGCTCTGGGGCCACACCCTCACGTGAGCCACAACATATCCTCCCTGCACAACTTCTCAAGGTACACTGGGAATCCATGCGAGACCCTTCAAGATTTCATACGTGCTCTACGTCCTCCAGGACCCACAGTTTCAGAGGAGCCTCAGGTTCAGCGTGGAGGACATAATACTGCTTGGCAGCTATAGACTATATTGAGCAAACAAACAGCTACTGCTTTCAAAACAGGTACAGCTGAAAAGTGCTCAGCAAGGTGACAAGAAACACAATGCTTATTTTTTAAAGTTTTTGGTGTTTTTCAGCTTGTCTGCCCAATTTTCTGAGTCCCAGGGCACCTTGGGAGGGTTTTCAATTCAGTGGCTCCAATTCAGTGGCTGTGGGGAAGCAGAGTGATGAAATGGGAGGTGGGGGGTGTCAACGGCCACGGGAGGTCTCCCGACACGGGGAGGGGTCTGCAGGCAGAGACACCACGGATCTAGAGGAATGAGGCCAGTAAGACCACCCACACGCTGCAAACACGCAGGGGACACCAACCTGGTCATGCAGGCTCGTCGCTGGCGTGGCTGGGGTGGACCTTTTGTTTTCTAGCGAGCAACCAGCGGATGGATTTTGTGATGCCCTTCTTCTTGGGGGCGTTGATCAGTGACTCCTCGTTATTCCTAGTGTTGCTGAGGTTGCTCAAGGGGCCATCCTGAGAGGCTGTGGATCTGGGGGACGCACAGGAGAGCATCTTCCACGTGTGCTCGTCACACGACACACCGCCCCACGTGATTAGAAGCACAATCCCCCAGCTTCTAGGGAGGGCTGCGCCCTGGGAGCTGACACTGTCTCCCTCCCAAGTATATCTGGAGTCCAAGCACCTTGGGTGGAGAACGCTCAGCACCCCTCCCTGGCCGTGACCCGGGAGCACGGAGGACATGCACACCTGAGCCACCCCAGGACGTGGTGCGAGTAACAGAGAGGCTGCTGAAGCTGCCTGGTGGGGGTGGGGGGAAGAGAGCATGGCTCCTGACAACCCCACAGGGCACAGTGCAGCCCAGGAGAGGAGCCCTAGGGAGCATGTCACCCAGGATCCACCGGGAGGAAAAGGCAGGTCTCAGGACTGCTGGTGTGTAGGATCTGAGCAAACGAGGTTGCCCTACAGCCACCAGCATCACAAGACTCTGGTCTTTCCCACCTGCCTTTTGCCCTGCTGGCCACACCCAGGGCACCCAGGCAGGTATCCCAAGAACACCGTGCACGTAAACTCAGTTCATTGGCCTTTCTTTGGAATCGCTGTTCCGACCCTTTCTCCCCCATGGAGAGATCAAAGGGTTCTCAGAGCTGAAAACCAGCCCACAGGCATATCTCCTACGATGCCTGTGCCCCTTACTTTGTGGCGTCCCTGATGTCCTCGTGGCTGGCCTTGGGCAGTGCCCCTTGCTGCAGCCTGTCCAAGCTCAGGGACCTCTGGGAAGAAGGAGCTGATGGTTCCCATCGTGTCCTTGCCACACTATCTTGTGACTCTTCCTCCAAAGGCAGCAACTGTGGGGTGGAGAGGAGATTGACATCAGTTCACCGTGCACCCAGACAGAGGAGCACACGACCCTGAAATGACAGCCAGCAACTCATTTGAAAAGCTATGAGCTGTGCTTTGTGCAGCGTCCAAAACGACTTCCTAGGATCGGCCTAACGCCAGGGAAAGGGTGGTTTCGCGTCCGGGCAGGGGGCCCACTGAGACCCCCAGCCCATCTGCACCGAGGGGTGTACCCTCCCCAGGACCTCCAACCACCAGGAGCCCGGCCACAGAAGGTAGAGGCGGAGACCCAGACCATGTCACCATACACCACGGCCAGCTGAGAAGGAAGGTGCTTGTTTCCTGACACCATTCAGGGCAAACCCTGGTGAGCACGGAGCCCTCCCATGCACGATTGTGCAAAGCTCTTTGTTTGGGGGAAATGGAGCGAGCTTGTGGCCTAATCCACTGTCACTTCTGGTAGCGATGCAAGGCTGGAATCTACAGGGACGTGTGTAAAATGACAAGGCACCCAACCCCCTGACCCCACACTCGGGTCTGACTTCTGCTTCTCGGGGACATTTCGGTTGAGGTTACAAACTGACGGACTCATCGGCAGCTTACAGACAGTCTGCTCGACACGGTGGAGACACAGTGTCCCTTGGCTGCCGTCACGACAAATGAACCCCTTCTGACTCCATTTTTCCTTCTGTCACAGGTTGTGGGTCTGTGGCTATGTGGCTGTGGGCCCTGGAAAGGACCGTGGGGCCACGGACCCGCCAGCGTTATGACCCTTGACAGGTCCTGGTGGTGAGGCAGGGCCGGATCTCATGAGACACACGTGTAGGACGGGCGAGACAGGCACAGCCAACTGGGTTTGTACCAGGACCTCCGAAGCTGCATGGGGCTCGGGACACCCATGGCGGTCAGCACCAAGTGGAGCTGAGCTCAGGGAAGACACAAGCATAACCAACAATTACAGACACCTGCCTCCTCTCCTGATTTCCATGACAATCATCAGACAACAAAAGGCTACCTTAACAGGCTACAAATTATCCACAGAAATCCAAACAGGGTTTGCTTGCTACTTGCTTCACGCAAGTAGATTTCATACCCAGGTGGAAGCAAGTATATGGAGAAAACAAACGCCAAAACGGAACAGGACAGGCAGCCACACTAGCGACCAGGCTATGAGGTGAGCAGAGACGGAGGGTTCCGGGAGCACACCCTCCCCTGTGTCGCAGCGCAGTCCACACACAGGCCCCCGCCCAGCACTGGGTCCTGCCAGACTTGTGCCTATGGGCCAATTCAGTCTCAGCCAAAACGGGAGACTCCTGCAAAGCTGGGAAGTGCAATGCCCGTGCTGGCCCTGTCCGCATGGACCTGACTCCCACTGCACATACACCTAGACTTCATCCCCCAAAACCTCCAAAGAGCCCTCCAAGTAGCCATCAGTGAGCTGGGGGAGCAGGCCGTCCTGCCTGGGTGTTCATCACACGACCCTCTGTTCCTTGAGAAAGGCTTGCCACAGAGGAAAAGGCAGCACGAGCCATCAGAACGCAGGGCGTGCCCTGTGCCCCGTCGCCGATGTGAGCTCCTGATCTCTGAGGACCGTGCACCGATGGGCAGTGTGTGGGCACCCCAAGGGCCATGATTCTTTCTCTGTCCTCACTTACCAGGAAGGCAAGGCAGGAGAAAAAGACGGTGATTAATACACCCCGGTCACAAAACCACCAGTGACCGAACTGGCACTTGAACGCGAGAATTCAACTGAACGGACACACCATCTCTGCAGTGGAGGGGCTCCCCCAGCTGCCGCCCAGCTCTGTATCAGAGGCACGGCCCTGTCAGCACATTGCTGGGAAGGTCTGGGATGGGGGTACGATCCAGGAAGCAAGGCATCCCAGTTATGATGCGGACTCTCTGGTCGAGGGTTCCGACCCGAGGCACGGCGCTTCCCCTGAGAATGGGCACACCCACATCATTGTCCCCTGGACACAGGAGGTGTCCTGTCCCAGTGAGGGGCACTGTAAATGGGAGAAGGGTGCCCGAGCAAAGGTGGGGTATGTGGCAGAGTGGTTTCTTGGCCAGTGTTTGCCCTGCAAAGTGTCCTCATGCACAGGACCCGGGCTCTCGGGCTCTGGTTGCACATCTGGAAATGGGCTAACCACACAAGCTGTGGCTCGCGAGGATGTCTGTGAGGGCCAGGTAACAGGATCCTAAACCACTGCACACACCAGGTGGCGAACCCGAAGAGCTCATTGAATGCTACCGGCTACGGCTGTCAAAAGCGGTTATCCCGAAGTCGAAACTCTATGGCTCTGCTTCAGTAATTTCTCTTCCTAGAAACTTCTATGTCTCATGGAACTAAGTACGCAGCGCAGCGAGCAAGACACAAACGAGAGACAACGGCGAGCTCTGGTGGCCGTCGCAGGTACCGTGGAAACCGGCCGCCACGCTCGAGTCCCCAGTGGCTCCTGTACTTCCCCGCACACGCCAGCCGCTCGTCCTTACCCAGCTGTGGTGCTCACTGTGAAGAGACGGGCACTCTCCCCCACACCACAGACAAACACGGCTAGGTTACACTACGAAACCCTTTCGCTTCCTCCGATGCTTCCTTACATCACTAGGCTGACAGAGGCATGCAAAGAAAGGAAGAGAAATCAGATTTACTGCACACTAGGAAGTTAAAATTTCCAAGACAAAACGAGCAAACATATTTTAAAGAGAACAACAGGATGGATATAATTGAGAGAAGATTTAGAAACAACCACGACTGGAAGCAGAACTTTGTGCCACCACACATGTAAACGTGTGTTTACCAGAGACGCTACCAATTATCACTCAGGGACG